>NW_006441071.1:7742191-7761361 GCF_000325575.1 Pteropus alecto
TATATATTTAATATTTTAATATATAATACATATTTAATTTATATAAATATATATAATACTGTATATATTATATATATATGTATATATATATGTATATATATATATAATTACTGAGTCACAGGGTACAAGTTTGTTTAACTTTATGAAAACATCTCATATTGATTTCCAAAGTGTGTAATTTTACAGATTCAACAGCAATGTATAAGGGTTTCAGTTGTTCCAGATCATTCTTGAATATGGTACTTCATGGGTAAACAGTGGTATCTTTTGGTTTTACATTGTATTTGTCTTATGACTAAAAATACAGAACACTTTTTCATGGACTTATTGGCTATAAGTATATTTTCTTTTGCTAAGAGAATTTTCATGTCATTTGCCAATTTTTAATTGTCTGTGTTTATTAGTAAGTTGTAGAAATGCTTTATAAATTTTGGACATAAGTCCTCCATCTGATGTATTTATTTAAACATTTTCTGCCTGTTCGTGGCTTACCTGTTAGTTTTATTTAAGGTATCTTTTGATGATCCAAAAGTTTTATTTTGTTGAGGTTTATTTTGTCAATTTTTATTTTATGGATAATTGTTTTCTGAGTAATGCCTGCTTTTCCATTGATAAATAAATCTTTCCTACAGAAATAGGAGCGATATTGTCATATCGTTTTTCTATAATCTTCGTAATTTTAGCATTTACATTTGTTTGATACATTTGAATTAGCTTTTATGTGTAGTGTGAGCGACAAAGGTTGTGTGTGTGTATTCGTGTGTGTGTGTTGGTTTCTGGATAGCTAGCTATCATAGCCCTATTTGTTTGTTTGTGTGTGTGTGTGTGTGTGTGTGTGTGTGTGTGTGTGTTGGTTTGTGGATAGCTAGCTATCATAGCCCTATTTGTTCAAAAGTTCTCTCCTCATCTATTGGCTTTAGTGCCTTTGGTGATAAATCGGTTGATTGTATACAGTTAGTACTATTTCTGGGTAGTCTATATCCCTGAAATAATTTGTTTACTTTTACACTCTCTTGTATCTGTAACATTATAGTAATACTTTAAAGAAGGTAGTGTAGATTCTCTAACATTGTTCTTTTTCAAGACTGTTTTGGCTACTTTAAATCTTTTTCATTTTCCTATAAATTTTAGAAATAGTTTGTAAATTTCTTCAAAAAATTCTATTATTTTTTTCTCAACTTTCATTAAATATGTAAAAATCAAATTAGGAACATAGACATCTAAATAATAGGTTTTTTAATTAATAAGTATCATGTATATCTTCATTTATTTAGTTTCTCTTGTATTTATCTTAGCGATGTTCTGAAAGTTTTAGTGCAGAGATATTTTAAATTTTTGTTGAACTTATCTTTGAGGATTTTTGTTTTATTTTCTGGTACTTTTAATTTTATAATTCTTTCTTAATTTTTAAAATGCTGACCTTATATTTTTCAAGTTTGCTAGATGCAGATATTAACTTTAACATTTTTATAGATTTCTTAAAACAATCTATGTGAATTTTTAGGCTATCTGATAATAATATTTACTTTTTCTTACTAATTTTTATGCCTTTTAATGCCTTTTCTTATTGCTCTCTTACATTAAACTATAGAATTAGATTAAATCTGTTTATCTGTCCACCGTCCAGGTATACAAATGTATATATACACAAATGTGTGTGTGTATGTGTGTGTGTGTGTGTATATATATATACTGTATTATAATATAAGGTATTAATATTTTTCAAATATTTTATAATGGAATTTTAGTCTCTATATTGGAGCCACGGTTACTTAGAAGAGTTTCTTTCTTTTTAATTTGTGATAAAGATTTTGCTGTCTGCTATTATGAATACCTAGTTTTATATATTGTTATAAATGATTTGGTTCTGGATTATTAAAAATTTTAGAAGTTGTAAAAACTGTATTAATTTATTATTCTCGTTATTAGTGTATAGTAGCTTTAAAAAGAGTTTTCAACATTATCAGTAACATCTTAATGACTTATATTTACATTTTTGTGTTTCTGCTTTATTTTCAGAAAAGTGTGATTATTATCATGTGTATCTCTCCCTCAATCCCTGATAAAAAAAAGAATGAGGGAAGAATTGACCAAATACTTAGAAGACAATATTAGTTGGATTTAGGTTGTAGAAGAAAAGAGAATAGATTGGTCATATCCATGGAAATTGTCATTACTGAGAAATGTGTACACTTTTCAGAATACTACAAAATTAATTGTTGATCTAACAAAGAGAAGAATGGAACTCAGTATTGTGAAATTTTACAGTACTTATTTTATCATTTAATAGATATACATTATTAATTAAAGACATAAAAGATAAACTATACATGATATTACAACCAATATGTTGTTATTATCATTTGGAGAGTTTAATAGTGTGATTATTAATTAAAAGTTAAATAATTTATTTTGCACTTGCATTTTTTTCAGATAAATATGCAATTCCAAAATAAATTATTTGATTGCTTCCTATGAAAGTGTATTTTGGTTTTTTTTATACAAACTTTGTTTCTAATCTAAAACTCTCAATCCTTAGCATGAATTTCAAAGGTAAACCAACATTAGCATAGGCATTTCAGGGTAAATACTTAATATAGTCTTTAAAATATATTTTCTTGATATAACAAAATATGCAATTACCTAATGGTACTTATTAAGATCTACAGGTACCCACCTGTATCTGTACAAAAAGAAGTCTGGTAGACTCGGTTACCTGTATCAACACCAAGACCCTGGCTAGATGGTCAGTCATGATCACCTAAGTCAAATTTGGTGGCTTTATTATTAATCACAGATATTTAAATTCAAACGTAAAATATATGTAGATCTCTCTGCTTGAAATATTTTCTTTTTCTATCTCATCCACTTGCCTAGAATTTTGAACTTCAAGGTCTCAGTTTAAATGTCATTGTCATGAGACAGTCCACTCACCATCACCACCAATTTCCTCCAGGCTTGGTAGATCATCATCTTAGGGCTGCTTGTTTACTTTGTATTCTCTTTTAGACCTTAAGCATGGCTGAAATTTAAAACTTACTTATTCAACTATTTGTTTATTATTTGTCCCCTATCTAGGCTATAAGTCCCGTGAAGAGACTGTCTATTCTCTTTTATATCTGGTTCAGAACTCCACACAACATTTGATTCTTAGTAAATGTTTTTAAATAAATGTTGAATAAACTGAAAAAAAAGATTGAGAATACCTAAACAAGATAATTTTTGACCTATATGAGAGATTGCCAAATATCAGGTGCATATATAACTAATTATTTTTATATATAACTAATTACTGTGAAGACATAATGTGCACCTTTATTTGATCATTAATCCATTCTCACAATGTAGCCAATACAATCTTTTAGCCACTAATAGGTGAATCAAGACTCAATCCTGTTTCTACTTTTCTTCCTATTCCCTAACCTACATTATATATTTCTTTGTCTCATAGTACATTTTTTTCAATAAACTAATGGGATTCTCTGACTCGCTTTGATTGCATTTATACAGTTATAATTTTCTCTAAAACTGCAAATTCAGACAGAAAATGTAACATTTAAATGTTTTACTTTTTTTTCCTATAATTTATCTTCTTTTCTGTTTTGAACTCTTCTAGCAATTCAACAAATTACTTTTGCTCTAAACTGAATAAGGGTTGTGGGGTGGGGTGCTTACAAATAGGTGTGAGGTATATCTGTATTTTGATCATCATTTATTCATGCTAGTTTGGAATGTTATCATCTCTGGTGTTCCAGTTTTGGTCCATGTTTGTTATTGTTGAATCTCTTTCCTTTAGCAGAAACCTCTTTGACTCTTACCTTCACACTATGCCTTTTGGGAAGACTGGAGTATTTCTTTGTGGCACAGGCAATGCTCAACTGCTACTTTTCCATGATGACTTTTGAAGAGTTCCATGATGACTTTTGAAGATTCCATGATGCAGGGTCTAAGTCTGCTTTCTCTGAGATGCCAATACTTAATAATTTCTGGCTTCTTCCTAATTCATTATCCCCACTGTAGTTGTCTTTTATTGTAAGTGTAGGTGGTCTATTTTAAAGGTATCAACTATCTATCTTTCTCTCTATCCATCTACCTACCTATCTATTCATTATTATGTATTTTATTTTTAATACTGAGTAACCTTGTGAACTAAAATTTTGAAATCCAAATTGTGTTTTTTATTTTTGTTTCCTGCTCAACTACCATCATGTCAATTTCTAGAGGCAATGAATATCTTGGAGAATAACTGATAACAACAGGAAGAGAAAATATCAGGGGATAATTGCTCAATATTTCCAAATATCACCCTATTATTTCAAATTGCATTGTAAAAGTGTATTAACCTTAACATAATATATGCATGCTTAATATTGGGACTGGTACTGCTAGCTCACTTCCTTTCGCTTTATCTTGATATTTATAGCATATTATCTTATGCTGGGTTCAGTATCCTACATTCCCTAATCTTTATAATTTATTCTTCGTGTTCTATGTGATGCTGATTTACTTTAGCAAACTTTTCTCCTAAGACTTGGCTTAAGCTTCCATTATGGTTGCATGTAGACAAGCGACTTTTGTCTCTCTGGTCTCATAAACACCACTAGAATTACTTATTCCATTGCTAAGCCCTTTTACACTGATCAGGATAGCTCATGGCCAGTATTGAACTTACACTTGCAAAGATCTCTAGTTTCAGTGACACCCACTACTCCTGATGTGTCGATGATGCTGAGAGTTCTGAATTTAACATCTATGAGGATAGAAGGACCTATTTGGGCTGCTCCCAGATTTGGTAAGGAAAGAAAATCTTAGGAGTAAATTAGTTCTAGAAATCACATTCTCAAAACAGCATCTCTTACTCTACGGGTTTTAGTGTTTTCTGTTTTAAACTTCCCATTTATCAGAATTTATCAGTATTAAATTTCCATCTTAAACATATCAATGACAGTCTAACAATAGGAAAAAATAAAAGTTTCACAATCCTTTATACCTCTAAATTTATCCTGCCTGACTGTCAGTATTATACTGGAAAATGAAACTTTCCTAACTCCTGTATCTTTCCTCTCTCTTCTTGTGTGCTCACTGTACTTCAGCTAAAAAATGGCTCTGTTGTGACAATATTTTAAGTCATAGATATCACAATATTATTTTACTGACATTTTCCACATTTCATCATCTCATTGGTAGACAGGTAACTTGATTTTTGACAACTTACATTAAAACTGTACAGAGTGCCAATGATCAATTAGTAACTCTATTTTTCTTTGTGTAAGAAATAATTCTTCATAGAATCACTACTAGTGATAATTTAGATTGAAATTTGATTTTGGAGATTTCTAATTTTAAAACCAAGACATAAAGAAAGAAGTCAGGAAATTTGAAGATGTGTTTCTCATTATATAAATGCCCTAAGACTCTCCAGATTGTATATATATTCAAAGTTAATATGCTCTAGGTAGTGTTCTTCCAACATATAGTGAGTTTTATCTTTACTCTCAGCATTTTTCAAGTTCAGTTTGAGTTTTACAATTAAGAAAAGAATTGGGAGTATGTGAAATACAAAGCTAAAGCCCTTAAAAAATAGAAGTGCAAATATATTTGAATAAAATTAGAAATTGTCTACATAACAAACATTCAACAAAGTTAAGGAATATATGCAACACGTATGTAGGCAAAGGGTTTCTTTTATTTTCCAAGTGATTTTACAAAACCTTTTTACATAAACAAAAAAACAAATAAGAAAATGGACAAAATATTGTACAGGCAGTATTCAGGAAAAAATATGTACAGAGAATTCTATAAGAAAAGATGTTTAATCTCGCTGGGATATAAATAAGTAATGAAAAAATCAGATACCATTTTTATACATCTGGCAGTTATTTAGAAGATGTAATTTAGCAAAAACCTATCAAAATTAAAATGCACATACAGGCTTAATAATTTCAAAGATAAATTCAGTATTTTTTGATAGTGTAAAGATTAAAAACATTCTAAATGTCCATCAGAACAAAACTTCTATGTAAATAATCAATCCTATTTATGGGCTGTAGGCTTCTTGAGGATACAATTGCATTCTTCTCTATTGTTGAATTCCTAGCAGGGAGTAGATGTGAACACTCAATAAGTGTTTCTTGGATTCTTGAAAAATAGGATCATAAAAATAGATTTTAAATACTTGTGTGAGTTTAATCAAATAAATTGTTCAGCAATTATGATTTAAAACATTTTGTTAGGCATCTGAGAAGTAAGTAATAAAATTAAATGTATTGTTTACCCTTACTGATCTTCTAAAGCAAGTTCAAGAAGTTGTAAATTTAATTTATATAACAATTTTCAAAGTCATTAACACTTTAGCATCTATTGTCTGTGGTATTAATTAGGACAAGAGATAGTAAGCAGATATTGCATTTTAAGTATATTTTTGATAAATACCTATCTATGATTGAGTTATTGTATTCATTTTCTATTTCTGAGTAAGAAATTATGACAAACGTAGTGACCTAAAATAGCACCTGCTTATTATCTACAAGTTCTGTAGGTTAGAAGCCCAGGAGGGCTGTCCTGAGTTCTCTGCTTAGATTCTCACAGGGCCTTAATCAAGGCATCTTCTGGTGTGGGCTCCTATATGGAGGTTCAGAAGATGAATCTTCTTCCAAGTTTATTGAGGTTTTTGCAGAATTCAGCTCTTTGCCTTTGAGCGACTAAAATTCCCATTTCATTGCTGGATGTCAGCCAGGAGCTGCTCTCTGCTCCTAGAAGCCACCAAATTTCCTTCCCAAGAGGCCTTTTCATATTTGAACCATGAAGGACAAGGTTGAGTCCTGGTGCTTATAATCCCTCTGACCTCTTCTGTAGCTATGCCACCATGGCTGTTAAAGGGTTTAGGTCTACCCAAATAGTCTTCCTTTTGATTCACTCAAAGTCGCTTGATTAGTAACTTTGAAAACATCTGAAAATCCTTTTTTGGTAGTCATAGGCATGTCATGAAGGGAGTAATCTCTCACCATATCACTAGTCCCTAAATTAGGGCAGGAAATATTTGGGGTGGGGCATTTTACAATTCTGCCTACTATAGTTGTAAACTTATTAGATTAAGTATTGTAATCAGGGTCAACTTCAGGAAGATATTTGCTTTACATGCTTATCTAAATCTGTAAGTAATAATCTGTTTTAATAGAGTTTTTCAAGGCCTATAAAGGACACTCAATATATAAGCTTTCCTTAAATACATTTGCAAATCTACGTAAAGATTTACGTTTAAGACCAACGAAAATGAGAGAAAACCTGAATGTGAGAGTAAATTAGAAACAGAAGGCAGGGCTTTACATGAGAACAGAAAAACATGGAGATTCCTTTTTAATAAGTTGATTTTTAAAGATCATGCCATTTCAATATTTGTTACTTTTATGTGTTGACAGTCTATGAACAGTTGTAGCTACAGAGAGCAAATGAGTTTAGAACCTAGGTTGCAAGCTCAATTAGTTAACACTACTGTAATCATCACAACTTGTAATGTTGATCTCAGAGTGTTTGGGGGGCTCCACACCTTGGTCAGCAATATTTCTAGCTGAGAAACTAATGGGAAAAACTCAGAGAAAAGATAAATTTGTAACTTGCTGTCATGGAACATACACCATCAACCTGAACCTACAAGCATCTTTGATTTCCCTCACTTCTTTTCTGTCTGGGAAATTCTGATTTATCCATCAAATGCTAGCTTAGGTGCTACTTTATGGAAAATACTTACTCTAGTGTTACCAAAGAGATCTAATACTTTTTATCTTTGTTCCTACTATACTGTATACATATTTACATTAAGTCAATTATCATCTTGAATCACAACTTTTTACTTATGTTTTGATTGCCTTAGTTTTTATGCCATGTTCTCAAGTCTAGGAATGAGCATGTATCGTAAGTGCCCAAAACTAAATTGTAGGTGAACAATTCACATTTTGTGAATAATTACCCTACTACTTAATTTTTGTAAATTATAAAATTAGACAACATTGGTGGATGTCGTTTAAAATACAACTGTCCTTTATACACACTTTCTACTTTGGAGGCATCCTCAACTGTATGTATGGATCTTTTTGAGGGGAAGATAGAGGCATTTTGCACCACAGTTAAAGTGCAGTAAAAGGGTGTGATTTCATGACTTAGGTTTGATTAATTAGATCCACCAAGTTGTGAGTTCGAACTTCAGACTACTGAGAGTATCCAGGGGAAGAGGCTGTTCCAGCAGTGTAGATTCTCTGTGTCTATGAAAAATTCTACTGGCATTCTGAATGGAATTGCATTTTATTTATATAATTTGGGGAAATTCCCAACTATAATAAATTTTTAGTATCCATACATGTAGAATACATTTGCACTTATTACATTTATTGTTATTATAGGTGTTTTCAAAAGTTTTATATTGTTTTTCAATAAAGATCTAGTACTTCATTTGTTAAATAATCAACAAATATTCATTAATAAATTTATGTATTTAATTTTTCTTTGTTCTCACTAGCGAATATATGCTAACTTTTGTATTTTCATCTTATCATCATCAAAATTTTAAATTTTTTTCTTATTTATAATCTGTAGCTTTTGGGAGGCTTAACTTAAGGAATCATATAATCTAAAATACTTTGTTTTATTTTCAGATTTAATGCTTTTTATCAAATGATTTTACTGCTATCATACACATTTTTTTTATTCTTAAGTATTTCACTGTGTGTTTTGTAGTGAAGGGATTCTTTTATATCTGTCAAAACTACAAAATTAGCACTAATAAAATACTATTTTCTAAATTGCAAACTTTACTCACATTTTGGCAATTGGCCAAATAATGTGTTTTATAGCAAAACAAGACTCATATTTATGAATTGCATTTCGTTTCTGGCATGTCTCTTTAGACTCCTTTAGTTTAGAAGAATGCCTGAATTTTTCATTGTAGTTCATGAAATTGCCATTTTTAAAGAACACATGCTACACATTTTGTAAAACATTCCTCAATTTAGTTTATCCAATATTTCCTCATGATTAAATACCAGTAGCTATTACTGGCAGGGGCACAAAAGAAGTGATACTGAGTTTGTCTCATTGAATCATATTAGGACATACACACTATTTACTTTAATCCTGTATTAACAATGTTTAACCGATCATTTGGTTTAGGGAGTGAGTGCCAGGTTTCTTTACTGTGGTTACATCTTCAGTTTACCCTTTGTAAGTGATAAGTATCTTATGGACAGATAATTTTAAGACTTATCTAAGTATTTTATACTCTTCAAACATTCACCCACTAGTTTTAGTATCCATTAATAATTTCTGACAGAATCAATTATCGTTGTTTCCAAACAGTGGTTTTGATACCATAATTCCTTTTTATTGATTAGTTGGCATTTTACTGTAAGGAGTAATTTTTCTTCATTTTATCATATTTATTTAATAATTATTTGCATTGGTGTAAATTTATTGATTATTGCTTTAGTCAATTGGTTATAATCCTTTACTTTTACATTTCTTTTGAGGCTCAGATTTTACTAGTTTTGTTTAATAGACCACATATTCCTAGATTTGACCCTTTAAAACTATCTTGTTTTATTTTGACATGTCCCCTCCATTCTTTGAGCAGTTATTTTTTTTCTTTCATAAACAAGAAAATGTCCCAGGCTAACCTTATGCTTTCTTATGTCCCAAGCTCAGTAATCAGCCATTTCTTTTAAGATCCCTAGTTCTTATTAATGGAGAACAACACTCAATAACCAAAATGTGGGTGTCAGTTGTTTTCATTGCTGTTGTGATGTCATTGCATCCAGTCCCCTGCAGTTGACAGGATATAAAATATAAAGGCATATTCACATATCTATATTCATACAAGTACATACCCAGATATATAAGCACCAGCAGGGCCAGTTAGTTTACATAATTTAAGGATGTGTAAATTGACAGCTTAAACCTGGTCAAACCTGTTAGGTAACCTAATTTGGCTAAGTAACAAGTGGAACATAAAAGCCCCCAATAAAGCTTTTTTTCTTAGCTCTACTGAAATAAGGATTCCACATGCAAACCATAGTGTTCATAATTTGGAAATAAAATTCCTCCCGTGCAACTAATAAAGGATTCTGGATAACTGTGCCTGGAAGTCTCTGAGAACCCCAAAGCTTGCCGATGATTTATTTTTCCTGTTGTACCATATCCTTTACTCATATTAAAGCCCTTCATATTTATGATCTATAGTCTTGTGATTCCTTTAAGTTATCCAGCCTACATTTTGAAAAATGTATTTACCATACCTATGTCCATTCTATATCATACTATCTAAAAATGCATAGGGAAAAAAACTCCATCAGATTACATTGATAACTCCAATCCCAATCTAGTGCTACAGTGTTTTTTGCTATCCTTTGTTTTTTCCCTATGTGCAATTTTCTACTGTGACAGTAAGAAATCTACCCCCATTATCCAGAATATACACACTTATTTGCTAAAATTTTGAATGTAAAAAGAAGTAGTTTCAGAAATGCTGTTAACTCTGTAAAAATAAACCTGTTTAGAGTTTAATACCTGTTTGTAGTTCTTTTTTTGTCTTTAACATGATGAAATATAATTCTAATACTGTATTCAAGTTACTTGGGTTAATTTTTTATTCCTTCAGTGTGATTTTATTGTTCATTTGAAATATGGTTTGGTTCATTTGAGTCTGTTAGATTTTAGAGGTTTTTATTCCTTATAGATTGTATTTATATATTTATTCATTTGTTTATTTATAAGTATGTGAAACATTAAAATGGTTTGAGATGACAGGACAGTGCAAAAGATATATTCAGAGAAATATTATATTTCCTAATTTTCTATATCATTTCTACTCGTGCTCTATAGGTAACTAGTTTCATTAAACGCTCATTTAACTTTTCAGTGTGTCTTTTTGTTAAAAACTGCAGATACACATGTATTTTCATATTTCTCTTTCTTTTCTTACACAAAAAAAGTGTATACTATAAATCTGGGATCAGTAACATTTTCTGTAAACGGCCAGATAATAAACAGTTTAGCTTTGTTTGGCTAAGAGGCAAATCAAGGATATTATGCAGATGATTCTCTACTTAGAAAAATTCCACAATTTTAATAAGTTTAAAATATAAAAATTAAAGTTGCACATAATTTTTGCACTATATATACTAACTAGAAGAATGAAATTGGGAGAAATGTTTTCTTAACTAGGGTTCAAAATAAGCTTTCTCCATTGGCAACATTGATTGCAAAATTTCATTTGTTAATGCTGATCTGTAATCAGATTTTACATGTCATCTTTAAATATGTCTTTTCTCATAGATAAATCCTGCTAAATTCTGTTATCAATATAAAAGCAAATAGTTTTAAGTGAGTATATGTGTCACTTGGAAGGCATTTATAGAATCACATTAAATTGTTCTCTTGATATGTATCTTACAGTATGCCATCACACTGCAAATAAATCACTTCCAAATGAAGGTTGTGTGGAAGCTCTTCAATTACATAGTTAAATGGATTGTGAAATATGAAAATTTCCTTTGTGCTTGCATTGAGGTCTGAAAATGGCTGTTGACACGTAATTTGAATTTAGAAAATATATTTGCTACAAATTTTTGTGGAAATAGAGATCTTGCACTTTGTTTTAGTTTTTGACAGCATGAATAGTGTATTAAGTAGCTTGATATTACTTGTGATTCAAACATTAGTCTCTCCCAAAATGACTTTGCCACAAGTTTCACATATAAATAGTTTTACCTCATAATTTGAGATTGAATTCACTAAGATATATATTCAAGTGTATGACAAAAGTTTATTTGCAAAACCATTCAGTGTTCAATAACAGTGGTTGAGAGTGGTTCTTTTAATTCAGAAGACCTTCAGTCATGGTCTTGAGCTCAATAAATTGAAACAAAACCTCACCATTGTTCAAACATAAAACTGCTGTGTTGTAGGATGGTTCAGGATATTAAGTTTCTTTAATGATTAAAAAAAAAATCTCATGGAATTAACAATGACAGTTCACAAGTGTGAATGGCATTCATCATCGGCACTACTGGCTTAATAACACATGCTAGAGTCACATATTTTCCTCCTCAAAGTACTTAATAACTAATAAGTAATAAATAACACAATGAATACTATAGACGTTAAACACTTTAATTATTCACAGTTTTTGTAAATTTGTCCAAAGAAATTTTTTTTTCTGTTTCACATATTTTTACTATCATGACTATTAATACTTCTTAGCAGATTCCACTTCAGGCTATATTAAATTAGTGTTTTCTCAACTTCTAAAATGTGTTTGCATGTAACTGTTTATGCAAACTATTTATAGAAGGTAGTTCTCTAATTTTTTAATCATATCACATTTGGCATTGAATCCTTGGATAAATAACTAAACAGAATCAATTATATCTTTCTAGTCTTTAAATTCCAATGCAAACAACACAAAATTAATTGCTTTGATTTTTTTTATCATTTTTACAGAATCTTTTTAATAATTACTAAATACAAGATATTGTTGCACATAAGATAGTTTATTTTATATGGAAACAATTTTGTTCTATGTTAATTCATTTTATTTTACAAATATGAAAAATACTATATTTGGTGGTTTGTTCCTAATTAACTATTGATGTTTTCCCCAATGTTCAATGTTACAACTCTTCAAGAAACTGTTCTCACTGAAAGTCTCATATTCTTAAACAAATTTATTTTCTCTAGATACATTTATTGACTGCTTGAATCAAATAGTATTTAATTAACTACTCATCAGTGAATGACTTTTATGTGTGGCTAGCAAATGAATTCCTTAAAACCTTACTTTCATTATAGCTTTACTTTTAATTTTCATTTTTATAAAGAAATTTTGCTGTGATGTGCTATTATAATATAAATATTCTATTTTTTCTAGCTATAGCTTTCCTGTGAGTTGAGACTATTGTGATGAGTGCTGTTAATTCAAAAACAAAAACAAAAACACTCTAATTAAAAAATGGGGAACGGAATTGGATAAACATTTACTCAAAGAAGATACATAAATGACCAATGAGCCCATGAAATTATACTTGTCCTCATTAGTCATTAAGAAATGTAAATTAAAACCATGAGATACCACTTCACACCCACTGGGATAGCTTTAGTTAAAAAGAAAAGAGTAGAAAAATAAACCAAATTTTGCAAAGATGTGGAGAAACTGAACACTTACTCATGCATTGCTAGTGGGAATGTAAAATAGTATAGCCAGTTTGGAAAACAACTTGGCAGTTTCTTAAAAAGTTCAATCTAACTTTACTATATGACCAAACAAAACTATATTTAGGTATTTATACAGAAAGGTGAAAACATATATTTACACAAAGACTAATACAGAGATATTCCTGGAAGCATTTTTTTGGGATAGTCAAATTTGGTAAATGTTTGACACCAGTACCTAGAGACCAAAATAGCACTTTGAACTGTAAGCCATAATAGGGGCTTATGCAGGTCAGGTTATATGTGTCTTGGCACAGGTCTGTTTCACAGCAAAACCAATGAAACCAGAGATCCATTCTATTGTTTTTTCCCCCGGTTTTCCAAAGTGTTGTAGAAATAGTTATACTTAAGTACTAAAAAAATCCCTAATGGGTTGTCTAGATTTCTGGAATAAGAGCTATTACAGTACATAGGACCAAGTGAAACCCTTTACTCCTTTTTGCCAAAGAAGTAAGACAACAGCACTGTGGCATCTCTGGTAGAATTAACAGGTATTAGAGAGAGATTAGGGGTGATGATTTCAACCTTATCGCCACCAGAATTATGTTTTGGCCAGTGCAAAAACCAGATGGGTAATAATAGTACATTATTGGAAATGTAGTCTCATTCTTATGCTGATCTCAACTGTGGCTCCAGATAAAGTATCTTTACTCTAACAAATTAATGTAACCCCTCGTACTTAGTATACAGCTATTGCAGGTATTGACCTAAATAATTTTTTTTTAAATTTCCATTTATATCAGAAAGATCATCAGGAGTAGTTTATCTTTATGTAAAAAAAGCAAGGTAATAGCTTCATTGTTTTAACTAGGAGTTAAGGTAATTCCTTCTCTTTGTTATATACTATTTGGAGAGTCCTTGATTATCTTAATATCTCACAAAATACAAAGCTGCACAATAATTATATTTTGCTAATTTTTCTTCATGAGTCAGAAGTAGCAAGCATTCTAGATGCTTTAGTAAAACATTTGCAATCCAGACAGGGGAAGATAAATCCTATGAAATTTCTAGCTTTCCATATTGGTGAATGTTCTAGGAATTCAGTGGTCTTGGAAATATTGATGTATTTCTATAAAGTAATATAAAATTTGCTGAACTTTATATCATGTACCACGAAAAAAATCCAGATATTTTTTGAGAGGGTCTTTTGGATTTTGGAGGTATCATATACCATACTCAGGCATGTTGTTCAGACCCATTTTACCATATATCCTAGAGAGGCTTTCTTTTCTCAGCACGATCAGAGGCAAAAATAAAACAAACAGAAGGTCCAACAGTTGGTTTAGGCTACCACACAAGCTTTTCTCTCACTTGGGCAATACGACATAGTAAACCCAATGCTATCAGTAAATTTTTTGTCAAACATAGATGCTAGATATAGCCTTTTCTTAGTCCCAATAGACAAATTACGGAATTGCCAAAATCGGAATGGGGGGGGGAAGTTCTGATTTCTAGCAATAACTACTCTCAATTCAAACAGAAGCTTCTGACCACTACTAGGTTCCACTAGACACTGAACACATAATCACAGGACCCCAAGCTGCCTATCATGAAATGCATGTTATCTAACCAAATAAATTATAAAATTAATCACTGATAGCAAATTATCTTATGAAATTGAAATGGTTTAAGTAAGACCATGCCCAAATCAGGTCCAAAGGCCCAAACAAACGCATATAGTTAACAAACTCCCTTTCTCTCTTCCTACTATTTCACTCTCTCTCTCAACCCACTGTCTATGACTTTATGAGAAAACAGGAAGGCAAATGCAAAATCAAATAGCAGGGATTGAGAAGTTATTTTTAGACAAAATTGAATTCAAGGCGAAATGTATTAAATAAAAAGACATTTTGTAGTGATAAAAACATAATCAAAGATCTAAATACCATGAGTCATTTAGATGCCTCAAAATCCATTAAACTTTACCTAAGTTGTCTAAGGAAAAATAATATGAACATGGTTGTAATACAAGACTTAAAATCACCTCTTACTCTATGAAATATCATGTATGAATGAAACATATAAAGAACTTTGTTTCTGAAGTTAATGCAATCGATATATGTTACATTCTGAACATACTAAATGTCCACTTTTTAAGTCCCTAATATTAATAAGGAAACAGACACTTAACAAACCACAGAACCTTTTTGTAAATAGTTAAAATTTTAAATAGTTGATATTTCTAAATAATTAATAATTTTGAACAAATGTATGATATATAAAAATACAACCAATACAGAAAACTGAAAACAGACCCCAAAACTCGAATCCACATGGACTCAGGCAGGTACTCTGGAAAGGGTCTCACAAGAGCAAAATCAAATATTAGTGGCCTGGGCTCTTATCTGGAGTATTTGAGAAAGAAACTGTTTCCATGTTCATTAAATCACCATTTTACTCTTATGAGTTTGCCTTTAAAAAAAAAAATTCACATATAGCTTGCAATAGACTTGAGGGTCAGAGAAATATGGAGATGTTGATAAAAGGGTACAAACTTGCAGTTATAAGATATATAATTTCTAGGTATCTAATATTCAGCATGGTGACTATAGTTAAAAATAGTATATTATATACTTGAAAGTTACTAAGATAGTAGATCTTAAATATTTTTACCATAAAAAATGTAACCATGGTCGGTGGAAACATGGTGGAGTGAGAGACGTCTCTAGATATCTCCCCTTGAAACAATAAGCTGAACATCTAAAACTCAAGAAAAAACACCAGGACTGCACGCCATCGTGTCTGAGCATGGGATCTGCGCATGAGAGCTACCACAGGTCAGAACCCCGGGTGTCGGTGTCAGGCAGTGGACTGGGAGTAATAAAGGAGCTGCCTATTACAGCCACTGGTGCTCCCTGTAGGAAGAGGAGGAGGGGTGAAGGTGCAGCAGCTTTCCTGAACAACCCTGCCTGGATATGCCAGGGCAGAAAGCAGAGAAGCGGGGCTGGACCAGAGAAACAACAGCTGATTTTTACCAGCCCTGGTTACAAAACCGAGGCTGAGCTTCAACCCCCAACCCAGAGGGCCCCTACCCCCATACCCTCCGAGACTGATCACTGAGGAGCCCCAGGGGAATCTGAGCAAATGCTTCCAAGACTGAAGCGACTTCTCTCAGCCTCTGGAGCTCCCTGTGAGAGGAAGGGGAGGAGAGAAGGAGCAGAAGTTCCTACGATGAGTTCCCTGAACAGCTTCTGCCTTGGGAAGTGTGAACTGCGGCCAGCAGGCTGCAGGGTACAGTCATCAAGGAAGAAAGCAGAGAAGTGGGGCAGGACCACAGAGGAACAACAGTTGATTATTGCTGGTAGAGGCTGCAAATCGAGACTGAACTGCAGCCCTAAACCCCTGACCCAAAGAGCCCCTCTCCCCACACCCTCTGAGACCAATCACCAAAGAGCTTCAAGGGAATCTGAGCAAATGCTACTGAAACTGCTAGGGATCCAAGAGGCTTAGACGCCGCCTACTGGAAACCAAAAGAAGAGTGCCTTTTTTGCAGCAGGCTAAAGAGAGACCTTTATTTAATAAATCTTTCAGGAAAAACAACTGAATACACTTCCATTAATGCCCAGACGGTGAAAGTCCATTAAACACCATGAACAACCAAGGTGACAAGGCATCTTAGAAAGAAAGAAAAAAATCTCCAGAAAATAAGCTTACAGACATAGATAGATGTGACTTAAATGACAGAGACTTCAGGATGATACTTCTGAAAAACTCAATGAGATCCAAAACAAATCATATCAATTTCAGGAATTAAAAATAACAAGATGAGCAGAGCAAGGAGATTGAAACTCTCAAGAAGAACAGAATAGATATTCTGCAGATTAAGAATGCACTGCAAGAATTGAAAAATGAAATAGCAAGCCTGGAAAATAGAGTCGACCAAATGGAGAAAAAGATCAGTGATATAGAAGACAGAAATCTAGAAATAAATCAGAATAAAGAAGAGAGAAACGAAAGAATGCAAAATAATGAAAGAGAAATACCAAGAACCAGCTGATACCATTAGGAGAGGAAACATAAGAATAATGGGCATTACCGAAGGCAAAGAAAAGGAGCAAGGACTAGAAAGCATTTTTAGACAAATAGTGGACGAGAATTTCCCAAATCTAAGGAATGAGCATGAGCTTCCAATTCAAAAAGTCAACAGAACACCCAATTATGTCAACCTAAAAAGGCCTTCACCAACACAACTTGCATTAAAGTCATCAAAAATCGTTGACATAGACAGAATTTTTAGGGAAGCCAGGGAGAAGAAAATGGTAACTTATAATGGAAAACCCATTAGATTATCATCTGACTTCTCAGCACAGACCTTATAAGCCAGAAAGGAATGGAACCAAATATTTAAACTATTAAGCGAAAGGAACTACCAGACTAGAATAATGTTTCCAGCTGAGCTCTCCTTTAGATTTGAAGGAGAAATCAAGACCTTTCCAGACATACAAAAATTGAGAGAATTCTCCACTATAAGGCCTACACTATAAGAAATACTGAAAGGGGTCATCTCACCTAAAACAAAATAACAAGAACAAAAAAACATAATTAGGAGTAAAGTGACTATCGGGCAAAAAGAAGCAGAGGAGTGCAACCTTTATTAAGAGCAGGGCATTATAGCTTAAATAATAAGAAGTGAATTGTTATAACAAAATAATAATGAACGTTCAGTATACATAGGGACAAACTGAGATAACAATGACTGAAAAGGGGAGGATTCAAAGATCCAAATTCGCAAAGGGGAATGGAGGTAAGGCATGCGTAGAAGAAAATAGACGACTGCATATAGATAGCTATCCTTTACATATTCATAATGGTAACCACATGCCAAAGATTCAGAACTGAATCACATAACATAAAACAAGAGCCAGAAGCAAAACTCACAAAAGCCAACCAAAATAAAACAAAAACACATGAACAAGGAAGCAATGGAAACACCGAGCTACCAGAAAGCAAAAGATAAAATGATTATAAGAAGACCTCATATTTCAATTATCACCCTAAATGTAAATGGACCGAACTCACCAATGAAAAGGCACAGAGTTGCAGAGTGGATCAAAAAACAAAATCCAACCATATGCTGCCTCCAAGAGACACATTTCAGCTCAAAAGACAAATATAGACTTAAAGCGAAAGGTTGGAAAATGGTATATCTAGCAAAGGGCATTCTGAGAAAAGCAGTAGTGGTACTAATATCAGATAAAATCGACTTCAAAATAAAAAAGGTAAAGAAAGATACCGAGGGACACTTCATAATAATAAGGGAATCATGTAACTCATTTTATGAGGCCAATATTACTCTGATACCAAAACCTGGTAAGGGTAACACAAAAAAAGAGAACTACAGACCAATATCTCTCATGAACACAGATGCAAAAATTCTGAATAAGATAATAGCAAACCAAATATAACAACATATTAAAAAGATTATACACCATGATCAAGTTGGCTTCATCCCAGGGGCAAAGGATGGTTCAACATACGTAAATTGATTAATGTGATACAGCACATTAACAAATTAAAACATAAGAATCGTATGATCTTATCAATAGATACAGAAAAGCCTTCAACAAGATACAACATCCCTTTATGATCAAAACACTTAACAAACTCAGTAAAGAAGGAAAATACCTTAACATAATAAAGGTTATATATGACAAACCCTTAGCCAACATTATACTTAAAAACTAGAAACCTTCCCTCTAAGATCAGGAACAAAGCAAGGCTATCTACTATCGCCACTCTTATTCAATATAACATTGGAAGTCCTAGCAAGTGCAATCAGACAAGAGAAGGATATAAAAGGCATCTAAATAGAAAACAAAAAATTTACACTGTCACTATTTGCAGATGACATGATTCTCTATATAGAAAACCCTAAAGACTCCACAAGAACACTTCTAGAAACAATAAGCTAAT
>NW_006441071.1:7761653-7797182 GCF_000325575.1 Pteropus alecto
GAGGCTGGAGGCATCACTCTGCCCGACTTCAAATTATACTACAAAGCAACAGTAATCAAAACGGCATGGTATTGTCAGTAAAACAGACACATGGACCAGTGGAACAGAATCGAGAGTCCAGAAGTAAACCTATATTTATATGGGCAAATAATTTTTGAAAAAAAAGCCAAAAACATACATTGGAGAAAGGAAAGCCTCTTCAATAAATGGTGCTGGGAAAACTGGAAAACCACCTGTAAAAGAATGAAACTAGACTGTTTTCTATTACTACACACCAAAATTAACTCAAAATGAATTAAGGACCTGAATAGAAGGCCTGAAACAATAAAATGCATAAAAGAAAACATAGGAACAAAACTCAAGAACCTTGGACTTAAAGAGGATGCTATGAATTTGACCTCAAGGGCAAAGGAAGTAAAAGCGAAAATAAATGAATGGGACTACATCAAACTAAAAAGCTTCTGCTCGGCAAAAGAAATCATCAAGAAGATGAAGAGACAACCATATTAATAGGAAAATATATTTGCAAGCAACACCTCCAATAATGGTCTAATATCCAAAATATACAAAGAACTCATACGACTCAATAACAACGAAAAAACAATGCAATCAAAAAATGAGCAAAGGACCTGAACAGACACTTTTTCTAGAGGACATACAAATGGCCAACAAATATATGAAAAGATGCTCATCACCTCTATTAGGGAAATGCAAATCAAAACCACAATGAGATACCATCTCACACTTGTTAGAATGACTATAATCATCAGGACAAGCAATATCGAATGTTGGAGAGGATGTGGAGAAATAGGAAACTTCGTACACTGTTGGTGGAACTGCAAATTGGTACAGCCACTATAAAAAACAGTATAGAGTTTTTTTTCCTTAGTTTTTTTTTCCTTAAAAAACTAAGAATTGATCTACCATATGATCCAGCAATCCCAGTACTGGATATTCATCCCAAAGACTTGAAAACTCATATCTATAAAGATATTTGCACACCGATGTTCATAGCAGCATTATTCACAGTGGCCAGGATATGGAACCAACTGAAGTGGCCTACAACAGAGGATTGGCTAAAGAAATTGTGGTACATATATATACAATGGACTATTACTCAGCCATAAGAAGAGATGAAATACTGCCATTGTGACACATGGATGGAACTCGAGATAATCATACTAAGCAAAATAAGCCAGACAGAAAAAGTTGAAAATAACATGATATCACTTATTTGTGGGATATAAACCTAAAAGCAACAAATGAGCAGGACTAACAAACAGAGACTTGTGGGCATGGGCTATAGACTAGTGGTTACCAGAGGACTATATAGTAGTTGTTACTAGTGGGGTGGAGGAGGAGGAGGAAGGTAGGTGGGGTAAAGGGGATTAAATATAGTGGGGGTAGAGGGAGAGTGAAGTACGTAAAGGGGATCAAATATATGGTAGCTAAAGGAAACTAGACTTTGGGTGGTGAACACACAATAGTATATACAGATGTCAAATGATAATGTATACCTGAAAATTATATGATTGTATTAACCAATGTTACCCCAATAAACATAAAAAAAAAAGAAATCATGTGAGGAGATGGATGTGTCAACTAATCTTATAGTCAGGATAATTTTACAATATATACATGTATCAAATCACCATCTAATACACCTTAAACTTATAAAATGTTATATGTCAATTATTTCTAAGTAAAGCTGAAAAATAAAAATAAGTTCCACATGTAAGTGATACATACTGAATTTGTCTCTCTCTGTTTGGTGTATTTTACTTAGCATAATGCCCTCTAGATTCATCCATGTTATTGCAAATGGCGGGATTTCCTTCTTTTTTAATGAATAAATAAATACATACATACATATTCCTGTGTGTGTGTATGTATGTATTTATTTATTCATTTATACCACCTTTTCTTTATCCATTCGCTTGATGACAGGAAGTTAAGTAGTTTTTATACTTGGCTATTTTGAATAATGCTGCAGTGAACATGGAAGTGAGTACAGGTATCTTTTCAAGATATTAATTTTTTTTCCTTTCGACATATACCTAAAAGTGGGATTGGTAGATCATATAGTAGTTTTATTTTCAATTAAAAAAAAAAAGTCAGTATTGTTTTTATATGGCTATACCAGTTTACATTCCCACCAACAGTGTACAAATGTTCTTTTTCCACCACATTTTTGCCAGCATTTGTAATCTCTTGTCTATATGATAATAGACAACTGTGAAGTGACACTTCATTGTGGTTTCCATTTGCATTTCCAGGATAATTAGTGACATTGAGCACATTTTCATGTACCTATTGTCTATCTGTATGCTTTCTTTGGAAATATAACTATTCAAATAGTTTGTCCAGTTTTTAATTGGATTCTTTGGTTTTTTGCTATTGATTTGCTATTGATTTGTATGAGTTTCTTATATATTTTAGATTTTAATCTCTTATTGAATATGTGGTTTGCAAATAATTTCTCCCATTTTATAGATTGGCTTTTCATTCTGTTGATAGTTTCATTTGCAGTGCAGAAGCTTTTTGGTTCTACTTCTTTATGTCTTTTTTTTTATTGTCAATTCCAAAAAATCATTGTCAAGACCAGTGCCGAGGAGCTTATCTTCTCTGTTTTGGTTGTTCAGTAAACTACCAGCTAGGAACACCAGAGAGACTTGCCCAGGTTTCTGTTACTTGTAGTGAGTCCCCACGCAAATTTTCCAGATAGGAGCCAATGCTATAGCTGGACTAGATCTTCTTATTCTTAGCATGAATGTAGAATGCCTTTTAGCAAAACCTTTTAGAGAACTTTGAGGAACAAGATTTATTACTCAGAGGTCCTGGAGGTCTTTGCCTGACCAAGGGCCACACAAGAAGGTCATAGGTAAAGAGAAAGAGAGGGGACCTTGGAGTCTGCCTTTATTAGGATACCAGGGTGAAGAGTCTAGGGTTTCATGGATTCATTCTTTATTGGCTTTTTTAAAGCATAAAACTGAGAATCAGGGTCACTTAGACAGTCAATGATCTGGGTTTTTTGAAAGGGGACCATTCATAGGTGGGGGTGGCATAATTCACACCTGATTGTTTTGCTAGTAGCTATGTCATACAGCTAGCAGTATGTTTAATCAAGATGACTTTTGAAATGGCTGTCTCGGCAATCAAAACCTTAAAGTCATGCACTTATGCTACAATCAAAAAGCTTAAATGTCAGACACATTACCTGTATGGAGAAAGGTAAACATATGTTGCTTCCTAAGCAACAGTCCAAAAAATGAGAAACAATAATAATCATGTAGAGCATAGTCACTTAATATTTGTAGAATATTATTATATTTCAGATAATCTGTTTGGTTCTCTGAAGTGTATTGTTAATATATGTTTGCTTTCTTGACCCCAGGCCCAACAATAATTCAATATAGAATAGAAATAAGGACTCTCTTCCAAAGGGATATAAACAATGATACTACGCTAGGAGCTGATGAGTCAACCAAGTGTGGCTTTGCTCCTACACAAATATGCTTAATAGAATGAATCAAACACTATCTCCTTAAAAAAATCATCCTTCATTGTCTGATTAACTATGATCTGACAGTTCTGGTATCTGTGGTTATAGTCGAATTCATTGATTTATTAGCAGTTTTCTTATTGGTACAATTATTTCAGCAAGAGAAACCTCAATTTGATCACATTTTAAAGTCCCTAGAGTACTGCTGTTATATTATCCTTTATTTTACCATACTCAATTACCATAGCAATTATACAATGCTGCATTCTCAATCCAATAAGATAAATGTCCATGACCCAAACCAGTTTTTAGTGCCTTTTACTTTTATCTAAAGATATCCACCCATTTGGTTTTAAAATCACATTATGAGTGACCATGTTAATGTAGTTAATCATTTGATTCCACCCACTTCATGCTTTAGTTTAAAGCCCTAACCAGTAGAGAGTTTGGTCAAGGCATCTAAAATTTTCTTTGCTGTTTGAGCAGAGCTAAGCTAGTATAAAGCAGATAAAATACGTTAAGTAGAAATATGCTTCCTAAGAAAGAATTTTAAATGCATTTGAACTATAGTGAAGAAAGAGTCTCAATAGTTACCTTAACAGCTCTATAAAACTTCTTTTAGTTATAAATATGGATACAATGGCAGGCCTATTTGATTCATGTTATTTTCTGATTATTATTATCATTGTATTCTTACTAAATATATCTATGAGTAGATGGCAATATGCTTGTCTTTTCAGTGTAATATAAATGTGTTATTTTGATCTTGGGAAATGTAACATAAAACCTCAAGACATTTGAGTCAAGTGGTATAAAATTTGTAATTCTTGTGATCACACTTTCACACAGAAAATGTACGAAGTTCAAAATCTGGATACTAAGAATCAAAGATGGAAAATCAATGCAGGACATGTTGATGTGTATAATGAACATTTACTGCTTTAGCATTTACAATTGAAAGACAGTGATCCAGAGAGCAATAGATAGACTAGACAGTTCCAACACTATTTCTGATCAGTTTCCTTAGAAATATAACATGTTGTTTTCATTAGATCAGACTTGGTTCTCCAGTGAGCCAGCACACACAGATGTATATTACCATTGTAATATCTGTAAAACATGGAACTATAAAATACAATTTATGCAATACCACCAATGGAGAACATATAGCAGTGGATGTATTGACATTTCTTGACAAAGCTTCCAAAGGGGACGTTTTATAAAACTATTATTAACTCTTACATTTAGCATAGTGTTCATTGTTCTTTGGGGAATACAGCTAAAAACACTGTTAATTATTGTTTTAACATCTGCAACAGGAAAAAAAAAGTCTTAATTTAAACTGTTGATAAGAATACATCTATTATCCCCATGTTCATAACAATACACCAGATCTAAAAGCAATCTATTTCTATTAAAGATCCTTTACAATGTTTATTTAAAAATATATAATTTATTTTTCATATTTAACAATGTCAAACAACAAATTGTCCAGTTCAACCATAGGTATAATACTTAAAATAAGAGACATTTTTTTTTCTGTTGTAAAGGTAATTTGCAGAGAGATAGGCAAGAAATATATACAAAAATACTATGTCTAAAAACAACAGGTATAAAATATTTCTTATCATCTGAATCAACGATTTCCAGGATTAAAGTCATATTTGAACCATATTTTGCCTTTACTTGTACAACAGGACTATTTCAGTAGATCATAACTAGGTCTCTTATAGTAGAGTCAGTGGTTTTACATCCACAGTCTCAGGAGCTACAAAGTATACATCTATCATGCCCTGTTTTCCAGTCATGTAAACCTATGGTTGAAATGGAAATATAGTTATTAGATCTCAATACAGCAAGTTAGGAGCTAGATGCCTGACAAGAAAATATTTCAATGTCCTATCACAGTTCAGCTGCTATACGAAGTGGCTTTGGACAATGCTCCAGTGAATACTATAATAACATGAGATGACAGATGTAATGCTGCAGAATATTAGAGTGGGGCTGAGTTAGTTCAATAAACTTTCAGAGAACAACAAAGAGTATTTTACCGGCACTGGAGATAACTTTCATATAAAACTCCATAACTGATTCTTACCAGTTGTCATGATAAGTACATCATATAATTGGCCCACACCCACTTGACTTTTTTCATACTCCTCGACTAAGAACTAAGATGTCTTTTAAAATTAAATTATTATTATTTAAGTCTATTTCATTCAATGTAGTTTTATGCATTTCTACCTTTTCTTGTCATAATATGCCAATAAAAGTTTTCTATTCATAATTTCATTGAATGAATAAAGAATAATTAAATGATCAAACAATGGAAGTGTAAGTATCCTTGTGTTATTCATTTTATTTCCATAGTTCTAAAATCTATGAAGTATTCTCAATATAGATACTGATCTGCCTAGCTTTTAAGGAATGGCAGTGTGAAAACTTCTGCAATCTGCTTATCTGATAAAATTGACCACTTTTTTTTCTTAATTGACGTAATTGCTTCATTGCTAGGAAGATACACTTATTTTTTCATGATATGCTGTTTCAGAGTTTGAATCTTTCTTCTTTATTTAAATGCTTTTGCTTCCAATTCCTTAAGCACTACGAGACTCTATTTGTGTGTGGCTCTTATCATTTGAACTTGTATTTATTTATGCACATATCTTCCTTTCAAAACTGTAAACATTTCAAATGCAGCATCCATAGCTTGTTTTATTATTTTATCTTCATCATTGTCTTATGGTACCTTGAAAACTGGAGGGAGAAGGAGGGTCATTTTCTTATACTTGTCAATTCATGGAAAACTGTCTACATTAATCTCATTGTGGTGAAAACAATTTGACCTCAGAGGAGATGCTCAATACTATCATCATAATACAGAGAGTAATTCTTTGTATATTCAAAGAATAGTAACTCTTTCCTAGTAAAAGGAGAAAAAGTTTACTTTGCCCTTTATATTTGTTTTATGCTTACCACATTTCAGCGATGTTCTGAAAAAAATCAAAATATTGTCCATTTGAAAAATAATAGTTCCCATGCTTAGTTAAATATAAAAAAACTGTAAAAAAGAAGTATCTTCCTTTTCATAAATAGTAATATTCATAAGAACAGTTACTGTAATGAATTCATTTAGTCCTTTTAAAATTTTTCTTATATATTTGAATTGATTTATAATTAAAAACTCTATACTCTTGTGCTGAATTTCATTTTAGGGAGAAAAGAAAGTAATTATTCTTCTACATGTTTTAGCAGATGAAGAAGGTTATTTTATCCTTGTCTCTTAAGCTAAAATGGTTGAACCACTATAATATGCTGAACACTTTTATTCCAGGCTATTTAAAATATCCTCTCAGTATACAAAAAGGAAATTATGAATGCAGATAAGCTTCTGGAAAATTCTATTTAGAGAGATGGTAGCACCTGTTTCTTCCCCATTTCTCTGAAGTCACAATAACAAAAGCGTGGTGGTTAAAAGAGGTGTAGACTTTATTGTGAGAAATGTATCTAGTGGGATGAAAAAATGAAAAAGTTGGTTTGTGCACATCTGAATGAGGTCTAGAAGAATAGATACCAACCAATCTGTGTTTCATGAAAAAAATTAATGTTTCTGCAAAAAAAGATGTAAAAGATATCAGATTCTGAAGCCACAAATTTTTATTGCCAAGCAGGACTGCTTTTCAGAAGAAGCCTGCATCTGTTATAAACAGACCAGACGGATATACACAGAAATAGAAAGCTTCAAAGAATGTGTGTGATTCACATGCCTTGCTTTAATAGCAGTATCAAGCTTTCTTTTGAAGTAGATTGGTCTTCGAAGCAGGTGTCCTAAAGGTGCCATCATACTGCTAAAATCAGCCAGTATTTGAAAGCTTGCCAGCTTGAAGGCCATTAATTGACAAGCTGTGAAAGTCCAGCATCAAAGGAAAGGAATTACACAAAGAGGTGAGCCTTGATTCCTCGCACCTCTCCCAGAGAAACAGCAGAGGGAGCTGCCAATCTTTTCAAGATTGAAGTGTATGCAACGTGCAATTCAATGATGAACCTCTAAATAAGAATTTCACTGGATCACTATACTGTCTTTAATTATCTTATGGCAGTTGATTTATGTAATTTTCTCAAAGTACAAATCCAGAGTTACTTGGGGGAAAAAATTAAAAACAGAAAAATAGAACACCTAGCTTATAGTTCCTAGTTGCTAAGATTTGTGTGGTAGCCAAAATAATGACACTGTGGTACTCTCATAGGCAGAGTTATGCTCATTCTAACCACAGATATTGCAAGACTATTCAGATTCCTTCTCATCTATAAGGACTTTTTTGTGTGTAAATATAGTTACATTTCTCCTCGTTCCTTTCTGAGATGTGCCTCAGGAATGTAGCAAGATTTAAAAGTAGGCCCATTGAGCCATTGTGAAGACTTGGTTACAGATTTTTTTTAAATGCAGAAAAATGATTATATAACACTAGAAGTATTTATTCAGTGTCAGCCATGACTTGAGATGAAGTGCACATCTCTCTCTTCACTTGACTGCTAATTGCCTCAGGCAATCCTTTTGAAAATACAATACAGTGGTAAACTACAAAACAGAAAACCTGGCTTTGCTAAATGATGGAAGAGCCTCATAAGAATTTGAAATTGGTTATTAAAAAATTCATTCAGTCAGCTACGAGGCAATTAAACGTGGTGCCTTGACATTAAGGAGTGTCTCATTGCATTTGCTGAGTGAGAAGCTGTCCTGGTAGACAGTGCCTCACTGCTTTTATTTCCATATTATACAGTTTCAAACTTAAGAAGCCTAGCTGAGAAAAATATTTGGAAAAATGCTCATTCCTAC
Source organism: Pteropus alecto (assembly GCF_000325575.1). Classification (NCBI taxonomy): domain Eukaryota; kingdom Metazoa; phylum Chordata; class Mammalia; order Chiroptera; family Pteropodidae; genus Pteropus; species Pteropus alecto. The sequence goes on from NW_006441071.1 coordinate 7,769,993, forward strand.
TTCCCACTACCAGAAGCTTGATTTTTTCCTTAAAAATGTGGCCTATTTCTCTTTTCTGCTGCATTAAAATAGAACCTGGAAAGGTAAAGATATGAGATTATTCATATTTACATTCACATTTATATAAAAGAATATTGACTGGTCCCTATAAAACTATCAGAATTTAAAAAGCCCTCTGTGGAGTAATTTAAATCAGAGGTGCACATGCCAGCTCTACACACTAGGTGGACATTTTTACAACACTTGGAATGTTGATGCCATATTGTTTGAAGGCATGTATGTATATTCCTTATTCAAAGATCTTAAGGTAACCTAGGTTTTGACCTGATTTCTAATTCAAGCAATTTCAAACAAATATTTTCAAATCATAATTTAAGATTGTTTTTTATCTGTGAAGTCTTTTAGGTAACAGAAGATTCTAAAATCATAGTTAATCTGGTTTTATATAAACTTAATTCTCTATGTTGCAAATAGAATTTTTAAAATATATTTTGAATTAATTTGGATTTTAAAAAATGTTAAAAAAAAAAAAGAAAAGAAAAAGAAATGCTACAGAGATAGTACAGAGCCTATCCATAGTGCCTCACACTTACATGACCATGGTGCATTTATCAAACTTAAGATATTAACATTGGTGCAATGTTTTTAATTAAACTGTAGGTTTTGAATAAATAAATTTTGAAATTTATGCATATATTTACCCAGTTTTTTTTTCCTTTCTCTTCCAGAATATAGTATAAGGTATTCTGTTGCCATTAGTTGTCATGTCACCTTAGTCTCCTCTAATCTAACAGTCTCTCAGTCTTTCTTTTTCTATTTAAAATATCTTCCTAAAAGATTAAGATCTTGACATTTTGGAAGAGTGAGTATTGCTAAATTATTTTGTTGAACATAGCTATGCTTTCTCATGATTATAATGAGATTATGAAGCATATCACAAAAGATTATGTCTTTCTTACATCAGGGAGTACACATCAAAATGACTCATAAATGATAACGTTAACCTTGATCATTGGGGTGAGGGAGCATCTGCCAACTTTCTTCACTGTACACTTACTATTTTTTCAATGTTGAATTCTGTTGGTTAGAAACGAGTCTCTAAATCCAGCTATCCTAAAGAGGAGGGGAATGAATTTCCACTTCCTGGAAAGAGAAGTATCAAAGAATCTTTGGACATATGTTAAAATGACCACAGTAATTAATACATTTTTCGGCCAAGATAATTTAAGTCCATGCAAATATTATTTTCCTATAGTATGTATGCTGTGTGGTTCTTAAATGCATTTCTTATTGTTGAGTCTTGCTTTCTTATGAAATCTGACAATTTCTTCCTTTTAACTTGAATACTTATTACTATCCTTTCACTTAAAATAATATGGTTATGTTTAAATTCAACTGCTTTCTCTTTGTTTTCTATTTGTCCTATTTTTGAACCACTTTTTTTCTGACTTCATTTGAATTCCTTATATTTTATAAATTTGATTTTTTTTTCTCTTTTGTTGATTTATTGACAACAAAATAAATAATACTTGGTGTTATTATTTTAGTGGCTATGTTATGGTTCATTATAGACATGTTTTAAATTATCACAGCCTAACATTAAGTGGTAATATAAAAGCCTTAAAATAATATGCTTTCATTTTTCTCTTCTTATTCTTTGGGCTACTGAGGTCATATGTTTTACTTTTACATATGTTTATGTTTTAAGCACTAATTTATGTTGTTATTAAATTTATTTATATAGTCAACTATCTTTTAAAAGTGATTTATATCACGTTGTATACCTTAAACTTACATATGTTATGTGCTATATCCAAAAAAAGTTGGAGGGAAAAAAAAAAAGGATCAGTGGTTGCCAGAGGTGGGAGGGGGGAGATGAATAGGCAGGACACAGAGGAATTTTAGAGCAGTGAAAATACTCTGAATAAGATTATAATGATGGATATATATCATTATACATTTGTTCAAACTCATAGAATGTACAACACCAGAAGTGAACCCTAAGATAAACAGTGGACTTTGGGTGACTATGATATGTCACTGTAGATTCATCCTTGGTAAAAATATGTTATTCTGATGAGTGATGTTGATAATGGGAGATGCTATGAATGCATGGAGGCAGAGTATGTATGTGAAACCTCTGTACACTTCTCTCAATTTTGTTATAAATCTAAAATTAACATAAAAGTGATCTTTAAAAGCATATATTTTCAAAGTGATTTATATAAAAAGAAATATGTTTATTTTTTATCCATGTAGTTATCATTTTTGATGCTCTTCATTCTTTGTGTATTTCTACATATCTATCGGGCATCATTTACCTTGTATCTGAAGTACTTCCTTTGACATTTTCCTAGTGTGGCTCTTTCTCTAATGAATTCTTTCAGCTATTGTATCTACAAAATACTTTACTTTATCTTTGTTTTTAATAGAAATTTTCCTGAGATCAAATTCTAAGTTGACATCATATTTCATACATTAAAGATTTTGCTCTGCTGTCTTCTTGCTTGCACTGTTTCAGAAAAGAAATGTGCTGGCATCTTTATCTTTGTTTCTCTATATATAATGTCTTTCTTTTCTGACTGCTTTAAAATTTTTCTCTTCATTACTAGTTTTTAAGCAATTTGATTATAATATACCTTTGTGCAGTTTCTTCTTTAGATTCTTTGAGTTTCTTAAGTCTGGAAATTTTATAGCCATTATTTCATCAAGAATTTTTCTTTCCCTCCTCCTGATTTGAGAACTCCAGTTACAGCCCTATTAAGTTACTTAAACTTGTCTCATGGTTCATTGATGCTTTGTGTGTGTATATGTGTATGTATATACTTTATTATATATTTTTATTATATAATATATATCATATGTGTATGTTATACATAAAGGCAATTTAGTCTTTATTTTCTCTTTGTTTTGGATAGTTTATATTTCTATGACTTAAATTCATTAATCTTTTATTTTGTAATATTTAATTTACTCTTAATCCCATTTATTAATCCCATCTATTAATACTAGTGTATTTTTCTGCTCAGATGTTGTTCTGTTCATCCATAGATGTTTGAATAATATGTGTATATGTATGTACATATTTTCTAAATTATAATTTCCAAGTTATAATAACTCTTTTAATATTTTTTTTGGCTAATTCTAACCTCTGTGCCAGTGGTTAAAGGGTGTCTATTGATTCATTTTTCCTGCAATAATGAATCATACAGTCGTGTTTTCTTACACACCTAGCACTTTATGAATGAATGTCAAATACGATTTTACATTTACCTTGTCGGGTGTGGAATAATTTTGTATTTCTATACTTATCCTTTAACTTCTTTGTCCTAGGACACAATTCTTTTACTAGAAATCACCTTGACCCTTTGAGATCTTGCTTAGAGATTCTTCAGGCAGGACAAGAGCTATGTTTAATCTAGAGCTAATTCTAATTATTTTCTTCTAAGTATCCTGCACAGTACCTTGTGAATTATAAGCTTTTCCTGTATAGGTGGTAGAAATTAACAACAACAAAAAAATATAGAAATAAAATAAACACATAATGAAGATTTTTTAAAAGTAACTTCTGTATTCCTTTTATCTTTTAGTAGTATCATTTTCTCTCTGACCTCAGGTAGTTTCCTCATGAGCATATGCTGATCAATATTCTTATCAATATTTTAGGGGAAATTTGTACAGATCTCCAGAGTTCTCTCTCATTCTGTGCAGCTCTCCTTTCTAGTCCTCTGTCCTATAAATTCTAGATGCTTTCTCTTTCATAGGTTCCAGATGGCTCTCCCTAATTGGAGGTGTCTACTTGATTTGAAAGCTTCTCTTTCATTGCATTGTAGCTTATAAACACTTTGAAGGATGTCAACTATGGCAACCATAAGATTCTTCGTATTCGTGTCCCATCTCTCAGGGTCATTGTATTTTGTTTTATGAGGCCCAGTGTCTTAAAAACAAGTTTCTTATTTTGTGTGTTTGTTTGTTTGTTATTATTATTTCAAGTAGATGGATAAATCCTGTCCCTGTTATTCCAACATGTTCAAAGGTAGGATTCCTTCAGTTTTTCTTGATTTCATACTGGATTCACTTTAGTAACCATTTTAAAACTATTTAACTCTGTCTTCTTCTCCAAAATTTTAACATATCTCTATGGCTTCTCTCCTAAATTCCAACCTCACTTTACCAGCTGCTAATCTATGCTCCCTTGTAGATATTCAAAAGCAGTTCTGTCTATATATGAAAAAATCCATACAAAACAAACTTTAAAATATTGAAATCATACAAAGTATCTAGTCTGAGTATAATAAAACTAGAAATAAGTAAAATAATGACATCTAAAAATAAAAAAACGTATATTTAGAAAATACACAACTGACTTTTAAGTAATGCATTGGTCAAAGAGAAAGACATGAATGAAGTTAGAAAATATTTTGAATTAACGAAATAAAAGCATACATCGAAATTTGTGTTATGCAATTAAAGCAATGCTAATAAGAAAATTTATAGAAATATATGATTATATCAGAAGAAAAGAAATGTCTCTTATCAAGAATCTATTTTTTTTCCACCTTAAGACACTGTATTTCAGATTTAAATTTTGAAATGTCACAGTTTATAATGGGATTTGCAGTTTCTTCTTTATATAGCCTATTACTGGTTCTAATTTAAAAAAAATACGTATGCGTGTATATATAAAATATGTGAGATAATGCAAACAGTGTTCTAGTTTGAAAGAAGAAAACAAAAAACAAAACAAAAAAATTTTCACACTAAACTCATGCCACTCTTGTATGAAGTAGCTTACATTTTCCCTTCCACTTGCCCAAAGTTTATTTGTTCTTTAAAGCCAAGTTCAAGCCTTAACTTCTTAAGCTTCTCAAAAATGCACTGTTCTTTCATATGCTACTTGTATTATACCATGTAGCATTATTTTGGAATAAACCCAGGTTAATTTCAATTTGATGATATTTTTCAGCTTTTCACCATCCATTCAGTTCACGGCTGTGTCTTTGGAGATAGAATAATGCCTGGAATAGCGTAGATGCTCAATAAATACATTGAATGAGTGAATAAGCGTTAATGGTTAATATTTCCTTTAATTGTTGAATGACATGAAGCTAATCAAATTAAGCATTTCCAGTTTCTGGTTTTAAGTGAGAGATGCAATGATCCAAGTAGAAAAATCATTAACCCCTCATCATCATCTCTCACCTCTCCATCTTAGAGATAACACTTGTGTTCAGGGCACAGTTATTCCTTTAGACTTGGCACAAAGGTTTTCCTGCAACGATCAGAAATTTCAAATCAGAATGTTACAGGATGTTCTCTTTGGGTTGTCAGCTATGGGAAACAATTTCACAATGCCTCTTTTGATCTTTCTACAAAGACATTTTACTTTGGGAATATTTTGCTATTTCAATTCTATTTAACTATTTTGAATTCTGTATTCTCTTGAATCTCATATCCTATTTATGTGATGATACTGCTTTGCTCCAATTACTGAACTGGTAGAATAAGTTTATATTTCTTTTGTAGACATATTTTCATGATGGTCTACAAGAACCGTTGAATTTAGAGACTATTAGGCATTTAATTTAATAAAACAATTAAATATGTGTGATTTAAAATCAATACATCTGGTTTCAAATTCAGATCTGTTACCATATTCAGTTAAGTTGGAAGCTATTTAAACTTACTAAGACTCAGTTTCTTCTTCTATGAAATAGGAAAATTATAACTGCTTCTTAGGTTTATTTCCAGGATTATGCTCAATAATGTAAATTCTTGTTAGGACTTAGTAGTAGTAATAATTATGACAGTTGTATTAGTATAATTGTTATTATCAAGGAAAATGTATATAGGGATTTGTAGTCTAACAAGGATACTTCTTATAATTAGGTCTCCTAGTACGTAGTGAATGATTCATTTCTTGAAATACATTTTTTTCTTGATAATAGGCTATATTTCATACCCAATTGACAAAAAAAAAACAAATTTATGATGATAAGCGTAACAGATTATATTGTATAACCCATGTGATTAACTAGACAGTGAGTTTTCCCAGAAAACTCTTTAACAAATACTAGATATATTTCTCATTTTTTCATTATGACTGAGCTCACCATATATCTGCTAAATTAATAGGGTTTAGAAGTCAGATCCCTAATAGAGTTTCTGACTTTTCCAAGGTGAATAGTGATAACTTACACTGCAATGTCTCTGTTTTTACCCTGAGCTGAAGGCAACACAGATTTTATTAAGATCAGAACTACAAATAGAGAAAAAATAATCAAACTCTAGAACAAAAAAAATATATATCTGCCTTTCTAATCTCCTGTGTTTTGTTTTGGCTTCATGCATTCAACCTCATTCTGCCACTGGCATTGACTTGCATACTGAGTTTTGTTAGAGTGATGACCTCCAACTGAAATATGGTTGGTAAAGATTTTTTTTTTCCTTTAAAACATCATTTTGCCTGTGTAGAGAGTATCTTATGCAGAGTATCTTAAAATTTTCTTTGAAAAAAAATGAAAATATTTATTCACATGATGACTATATTAAATATACTTCTTATATTTATCTTTTGAATAATTTATTTACTCATTCAATTGATAAATGTCTTCAGAAATAATATATCGCTTTGCTGAACAATTTCGACTTTCATATATTGAAATAGAAAAAAACGCAGGCATTTAGCATTGTATTATAGGAACATTCAGTATGTTCCTTATATATGAAGTTAAAAGAATTTATTTCAAATATATCTTAATAGCATGGTATAGTGCTAAGACCTACCTCACTTTGTTATAAATTTATACAGTTGTAAAAATAAATGATATTGTTAAGACTACTACTATTAGAAATCCATACATTAGAGTCTAAATCATAATGACAAACATTTTATTTGAATTTGGTGAATTAGTAATTTAAGCAATTGATCAGTAAGAAGAAATAACTTATGTGCATGCATAAGGACATGCATGCACACACACATGTGCACACGCACATACATACACACCAGCTTTTAATCAGTTTTTGCTACATAACAAACCACCTCAGAACAAAATGACGTCACTTATGTGCAAATTGATGGTTCTGGCTGTAGTCTGGGACTGTCTCTCCATAGGATCTCTCATCCTTATAGAAGCTAGTCTGAATCCCTTTGAATTTCAATTTCAAAACATGAAGATGAGTACAACAGAACCTGAAATACTTCTTGGACATTGCATGATGTCAAATCTGCCATATCATATCTGTCAAAGCAAAACAAGCACACAGCCAGTCCAGATTCAAGGGAATGGAAAAATAGACACCACTTCTTAAATGAGAAGTATCATAGTCACATTGCAAAGATGCATGTGTATAAAGTTGGAGACATTTGCAAGAAATCTACCATATCTACTGTAAGTCTTCTATTAGTTCAGGTAATAATGCACATCTTTTCTTCCTAAATGACTCTGTTGTCGTTACTGTCAAAATGGGTAAGATTATGCATTTATGCTGTGCCTCCACCTTTTATTTGCAGCGTACATCAACATTCTGTTAGAACCTATATTAAGAAACTGCATGCTACCGTTTAAGGAAATGTTTCCAGATGCCCCTTTGTTTTGTTTCACTTTTTAAATTTTAACTTACTTGTTGTTTGGTTGTTTGATTTTCCTATTCAGAAACCAGTGGGAGAAAGACTGGTCAATACCCAAGTGTACCTAAATCATGTATATGACACCAACTTTCCAGTGTCCAGAAATTCCATGTACTTGCAGTCTTGAAATAAGAGAAGCATTATTTCTTGTGTTTCCCTGATTTTCATAAAAAACTTTTAGATATATCCCAATCAAGTGTGAATCATTCGTTTTCAGTATTACGCAAATATAAAATACTTAGATGATTCTATTATCAATGTTTTTCTGGGCTTAATTTTTACAAGGCTCAATTAAGTTTTACATAGTTATGACATCACATTTTAGAAACATTATTTGTCTTCTCTAATGTCAGTGTTAAGATTAGCACTTCAGACTGTGAGTAGAAATTAACACAATTTTAACAAATTATTTAACAAATAATTTTAAAATATAAATTTTATTTTATTTTAAATTTTCCTATACTGACATAATCACAAGACTATTTAATTAAATAAAATTCAAGATAAAATAATAGCATTTTCTTTTTTATCACTTTTACTTGAGTGCTAAATTAATAATAATTTATTATTATTAATATTAGTATTAGATATTAAAATTTAATCACTTACCAAAATAATGAGTTTGATTCCCTTATCTAGACATACCCTACACTACATTTAGAATTAAAATATGTTTCTAACATGTTAGTTGCTTGAGAATGAACATGTGTTTTAACAAAGAAGCTATAATATAAAATACACTTTTTATTCCTAACAAGTCCACAAAAGGTCATGTTTTCCACAATGTTGTTAAACGTAGTCTGAAAATTAGTGAATTTATTCATTATTTAATTCAGTTGACACTAACTAAATAACTACAAATGGAACTATTCTAGCTTTTGACTGAAAACTGTGGAAGAGATAGACAAGATGGTAATAGTGTCTTCAGTAGTGGATTGGAATAGCAGGTTCAGATTTTGTGATGGTGAAATTGTATGTTTTGCCAGTTTACTTGTGGATAATGATATAGAGGCCTAAGTCAATTGATGGATTCTTTCAGCTTAGTGATGATAAAGAAATATTAATTTTGAATCTGCTTATGTAAGTTTAAATATTGGTATAATTTAGAGGAATTGTAAATACTTTAATAATTCTTCCTAAAGACATACAAAACATTACATCCAAGAAGATATTCAGAGATCATTTCATATAGCTCTCATTATTCAGATGAGAATAGTGAAGCCCAAAGGGGTTACTAGGAGTGACAGTTTTTATAAAGTGGGTACTAGAACTCTAAATTCTAATTTCCACTTTAATATTATTTTCACGATACCTTGGAATAGTTATCAACTCATGGGCATATATTATGTGCCACATTCTCTACATGGTTTCTTATCTTTATCATACTATTTATCACAGCAACCATATGGTTGAGTAGCATTATCCTGAATTTACAGATAAGAAAAACTATATTCAGCGAAGTTATTTAACAAGTGGGTCCTAGAGCAAATTAAGCCTGAAACATCATTGGAGGCAAAAGTGACAAAACTGAAACTATCCTACTTCAGTGACATCATGAGAAGGCAAGGTTCTTTGGAAAAGTTAAAAATGCTGAGAAAAAAACAGAAAGCAGTAGGAAAAGAAGAAGACCAAATATGAGATGGATTGACTCCGTAAAGGCTGAGCAAGGCTGTCGAGGACAGAACATTGTGGACATCACAGAGTTGTCAGGAGTTGGAGCCGAATCCACGGCACACATCACACACTTAACAAAGCTAATGTAATCTGTGAAATGAAAATCCACCTCTTTCTGAGGCCGAGGTTTAAGCCCTTAACCATTTGACTACACCGTCTGATATACCACTCTGCCTGCTGTTCTGAAAAAGAGAAAGAAAAAGTTTGTTTCAGATATCATTAAACTCACATTTTCCCCTCTCTGCACCCTGCTTCAGGTAGGACTGACTTAGAAATACTTGTTCTAGTATCTCAGACTCCATTATCACATTTTTACTTATTCGGTTTTGTTTTCAGAAATTATATATGTGCATATGTGTGTTTGTGTGTGTGTGTGTGTGTGTGTGTGTGTATTCTAATAATGCTGGTCAATATTCTCCTCTAAAGAAAAACGAATATAAACTATATTAATTAATTCAATTATATATATATATATGTTTTGCTTCCCACTTTTCCTAGGCGATGTAAACCTTCTTGAAAATACCAAATTTCCTTCTAATATGCTTACTATCTTTCTTTTTCTTTAGCATTTACGTATCTCTTAAAATAAATTTTGCCTTGAAATTCTTCTTCATTTCAAGGAATGAAAATCTTATTTCCTTACTTGCTTTGAGGAATGATCTAGCTTTTATATAACAGAGGGTCTAAATTTTAAATATGAATCATATATTCTTTAACTCTTTTAAAATGCCAACCCATTACCAGTTAAATATACTTTCTTCTTTGTGATGAAAGTGCTATAAACTATGAGATGGTAAGAAATAGCTGTACCTCCCTTTAGAGGCCAAGTCAGTCAGGGGAGAAGCAGCCCACAGGAATACTGTGTTGTAATGTCTGTCTTTGAGTTTGGAGTGTTTTGTCATGTTACTGAAAGGGATATCCAAAAAAGTGTACAACACCAAGGAGGCTGGGTGAACATACACTTATGTAGGAAGCTGTTACCCTGCAACACCTTCTGAAAAAAAATGGAATACTTGATCTCATTTGGTCTTAGAGATGACTGGAACAGAATTGGGTTCTTTGGCTGCAGGGAGTTCTCTTTAGAGTTCCCAGAGTGCTATAAAAATCACCTGTGATGAAAGTATTACCTATATGAGTCTCTTGAATCTGGATAATGAAAAATTAAAGGAATAAAATGTTCTTTAAGAGTAGTTTTAATGGAAAATGAGAATGAGTTAGTGATTAGTAGTGGAAACAGTAGATACTCATCCACAGAGAGGACAATACCTGGAACTCCTGTGTAAACAAATCTGGGATCATGGCAGGCATCAGAGAGTAGCTGATAGAGGAGGTGAAACAACAAATGATACACTGGAATACAGACCAACACATTTCTACTGCTGGACAAGCAAGTAGATAAATAAGATGTTTCACTAAAGCTGCTTTGGATTTTATATTTCTCCTTTTCCACAAGCCTGATCCTCAAGCAATTGTAACTGTTTCCTTCCTATTTAGATTTTTTAATTCACAAAACCCCTACATGAACCCAGGTAATTACTATTTGTGCAAACTAAAAGTGCTTACCCAGCCTCAGAGCCAATAAAGATCTGATTAAATGTCAAGGAAAAGGGTTGAGTATTAACACTAGAAGGTCTATGGTTAAGTAAAGTTTGAGAGAGGATATTTAAGTACAAGTTTCAAAACAAGTATACAAATGCTCAATCCAACAGCACAAATGCACAATATAAATTTTATACTGAGTCTATTGCAGCCTTTCAAGAACATTGATCAGTGTTCAAACTAGTAGTTAAACTATGCTTTGAACTTTTTTATCAAATGTAATTCTAATAAAAATTTTATTTACTAGTATTTTAGCAATGAGGAATATGATTTTCAAATAGTAATTATTTTACTCTACCTGATGTTAGTTCTTATTTGTATTCATAAATATCCTATAATGTATTAAACTTGTTATATAACATGATGGTAAGTGTTTACTCTAATAATTAAAAATCTTTATTATATTTAACTTTTAAGATGGAAATGTGCAAAATTTTGCTAAGAAGGAAAACAAATGAATTAAAGTGGTTTTCAATTACTATTTGAACTGTCATGTGAAATTTGTGAAATAATATTGCCTACTTTATCATTTGACAGAGAAAGTAATTACATTTTTGGAAAGATATTTGATTCATATATATTTTTAATGTGAAAAACTGACAGTTCAACAGGTATATTTCAATGTTATTCACATGTGAATTTTTGTAAAATGAGGAATAAATGTGATTGAAGCACTACTGTAACAGCTGTATAAATCAGCTGTTCTTATTGCTTTATAGGCCTATCAGAAAAGTTAGTTTTCAAGGCACTATAGAAATCTGCAAATACTAGCATATTCTCTCTTTCTCTTCTCTTTGATTTGTATGTTCTCATAGTTCTATGTTTTCATTATGATTCAAAAGTGTGTTTGTATGGGTGATCGAATGAATGCACACATTAAATTGATGTGTGCATAGTAAGGACAAATGAAATCTAACTTTTTTTCTGGAAACCAAATTGATAAAAGTATATCAAAGACTAAACTGCAGCCCTAAATATTTCGCAGATATCTTTATTTAATGTTAGTCAAATGGATAATAACCATATAACTTAATATTAAGTGCTGACTATTTTGTATTTTGGGAATACCATGATAAATCCATTAGAAGTTTTCTTTGACTTTATGGTCTGGAAGGCATAATCTTTGTCATACCAGCAGAGCAACACCATTTCTTCAGGTACAGTGTTTTCTGTCCCTCAAAATAACACCAGTTTCTAGAATAATATGTATTTATACAATACATTCTTGATTTGAGAACGATGTTGGCCACAGGTGTCAGGGAAAATGAAAACATAGTTTATCTAACTAACATATTCAGTTAGGAATAAAGGTTAAATTTTAACTCTTTAGTTTAGCAATGTGCTTTGTTCTGAACAAAATGACAGAAGAAAATGATTCCCCTTGATGGGATATAGCACATTTATTACTATTCTATTAACTCTCATTTAATTAATATTAAAGAATCCTATTGACAATCAGTCAAATGCATGATAATATAAAACACCTGCGCTTATTATTTGTCCTCATACACCTTCACCCAAAATTGGGATAAAAGTGCAGGGTGTCTCTAAATTTTATTCACTTAATATATAATTATTGAACATCTTTTTGTCAATATGTTGCTAAATACCAAGAATCTGAAATTTAAGAAGTTAAACATTGTCTGCGCCGTCATGGAAAACAGAGCTTGTGGTGAAAATGTTCACCTTCCTTAGCCTAGTTTCTTAGCCTTAAGACATGGATATAAAGAACAGAATGTCTGATTTCAGAAGAGCAAAATGTCTGCCATTCTAGAAACCCCCCAAATTAGGCATTTCTTCTAAACTCGGGGTTACTGAATGAGTATTGAACCTTCAGAGAGAAAAGAAACAAGAAGTACACAACAAAAAAGAAATACATAAAGAATTTATATTTATGTAGAGAATACCTTTAAAATAGGTAAAGAGACAAAGTGAAGATCATATGAAGACTGAGTTACGGAAGAGGTGAATTTTTAAAGCTGTAAGTGGCTAGGTACAGTTAAAGTTAGGAGATATTAGGGAATATATATATAGAGAGAGAGAGAGAGCAAGAGAGAGCGAGAGAGAGAGAGAGAGAGAGGCATCAATTAAAATCTGTTTTAAATATTTGACATTCATGGGCTAGGATAATGGAAATGATTTTGGAAAAGTGAGAACAGATTCCAAATGTATTTATGAGCAGATTGTAGAATATTGATAACCAATTGGCTGCTGAGGATTTATGAAAAGAGAGGACAGAATCATAGATAATTACTATATGTTAATCTTGAAAAAGTTACAGATGGTAGTGTTATTTATTTCTATAGGAAATTGGACAGGAAAAATGAAAAAAAATGTACATACTTGTTAGAGGAATGGGAAAACAGAGAAAAGCTATAGAAAAATGAGAGATAGCTTGATATGTAGATATAGATATGTTGGATTACATTTGAGATTCTTGTGGACTAATTAGCTTGAAATAAGAATAATAGCAAGCCATATTAAATAATAAGGGAATCTCAAAATCAAGGTCTGACATAGAGTGCATTCGTTTTGAAAATTATTAAGATGAGGGTGGTAGTTGAAGCCATGCACATGGATGTAATTTCTTAGGAAGAATAAGTGCACCGAAGAGAGTAAAGTTCCTGGGTTGGGGCCTGAGGGACAGTGACATTAAGGAAAATGAATCTATAAGTCTTCAAGTGGGTGGAGGAATCCCAGAATGAAATATCTTTACAAATACCAAAAAAGGAGAGTCAACAATGTCATATATTGGAGAAATATTAAGTATAACATAAGTATAAAAAAATACTTAAAAATCACATTTGGAATTCTACTGTGACCTCAATTATAGACAAATTATTCTAGGTTGGTAGTATTCTTGGTCTCCTTGTTAAATATTAGTTGACTGTAGTGCATGTTTACTTCTGGACTCTCAATTCTGTTCCATTAGTCTAAGTGTCTTTTCTTTTTATTCCTGTATCTAACATACACTGTTATGTCACTAAATGCAAAAAACAAGTAAACAAACAAACAAAAAACAATGAGTACTAGCCTTATGTGAGTACTCAATAGAATTCCACCCAGTATGTCTCTGGAAACATTTTCTTCACATATTTACCTTTATGGTAATTCTATCTGCGCTCTGCCTGGACTCTTGTTTGTTTGTTTTGTTTCTGTCATATTTACATACTTATGAATATACAGATAGATGTTCATATATGCATATATATATGTAAGTGTATAGAACTCTAGTTTCTTGCTCAAAATTCTTATGTGATCTCAACCATTTAGCAACCTCATAATTATACTTCTAGTCCAGACTTGACTTCTCAAAGACTTGTATATCCAACCTATTCAACATTTTCATTTTCACAGGAGTCATCATATACCCCACATGTAGAAAATTAAACTCATCATTTCAAAACCTACATTTTATTTCTTACTTAAATATGTATACAATATTTACATATATATGTATATATCTGTATATATATGAATGTGTGTACATACTATATATGTATATGTATGTGTGTAGGTATGTGTATGTGTATATTCCAAAAATTCAGAGAAGTATAAGGTGGAGTCAGGGCTTTAGTTCCTATGTATAAGACCATAAGGTTAATTTTGCTCAATATTTCACCATCATGCTCTATGGCTACCCAGCACCAACCCAGAAAAGACTTAAAAAAGAGAAGAAAGAGACATATAAAATGGGAAGGCCTAAGTATGAGGCATTATACTTCTTTTCATAGAGCCACAATAACTTTTGATCAAAAGGCCTATGTGTTATGAAATACATACAAGTAACTCATTCTTGATGTACAAAGATAAATCACTGATGAAGTATGTAGGTGTTAGGAATTTTTTTGAAATCTTGGTTCCATAGCACTTATAATATGGCACCAGTTCTACCCAGGTGTTGAGTGATCTTGTGTTTAAGAAATAAAAAGCACTCAAGTACTTCTGTTTAAGACACTTAGAATGAAACTTGATGTTTTCCTTCACAGAACTCCTTTCATATAAAATTTGAGTGTAAAACAGGGGGAGAATCTTTCATTCAGAAGTAATATGTTCCTAAATCATTAAAGGCATACTAGGTTGTTCCTTTTCCTGTGATGACTATTTGCAAGTGAAGAGAAGTGTTAATTTGAAATGGGTTAAAGATTTAAATACCCAAAACTGCTAGAAGAAAAGAGAAAACAAAACTCCTTGACATTGTTCTTGGCAGCAATTTTTTGGATGACACCAAAAGCAAAAAATCAATAATTGGAACTGTATCAAACAAAAAAGCTTCTGCACAGCAAAATAAACAATCAGAAAAATGAAAAGACAACCTGCAGAATGAAGGAAATTATTTCCAAACCATATATTTGATGAGAAGTTATATCCAAAATATATAAAAAACTCATAAAATGCATTAATAAAAAATTGAACGACCTGACTAAAAAATGGGCAGAACTCAATAGATGTTGTTTTTCCAAAAGAGATATACAGATGGCTAAAAGGTATCTGAAAATATGTTCAATATCTCCAATCATCAAGGAAATATGAATTAAAACCACAATATGATATCATCTTACACCTCTAAAGATGGTTATCATCAGTAAGACAAGAAATAACAAGTGTTACTGAGGATGAGGAGAAGACAGAATACTTGTACACTGTTGGTCATGATACAAATTGATACAGTCGCTATGGAAAACAGCGTGGAAGTGCCTCAAAATGTTAAAAACAGAACTATCATATGATTCAGCAATTCCACTTTCGTGTATATATCCATAGGAAATGCAAACAAGATCCTGAAGAGATTTCTGCACCCTTGTATTATTTGCAGCATTATTCACATAGCTGAAATATGGAAACAACCTAAGAGTCTGTGAATGTCTGTGAATATATGCATATGTACATGTATATATGCATATATAATAATTCCTTCTTTATATTAACATTATTTAGTCATGAGAAAGAAGAAAATACTGCCACTGCCAACAACATGACAGCATTATGCTAAGTGAAATAAGTCAAACAAAGATAACTGCTGCATAATTATCATTTATGTTTGGAATCTAAAAAGACCAAACTCAGAGACAGAGGGTAGAATGATGGTTACCAGTGGATGAAAGGTAGAGGAAATGGAAAGGTGTTGGTCAAATGATGTAAACTTTCAATTAGAAAATGAATAATTCTAGCCATCAGAAGCACAGCATTGTGATTACAGTTAACAATACTCTATTATATACTTCAGAGTTGCTAAGAGAGTAAATCTTAAATGTTCTCTCTATAAAAAAAGAAATATCAATTATGTGACGTGATGGAGGTGTTAGTTAATACCATGGTGGAAATCATTTTACCATATGTAACTGTATCAAATCTGTAAGTACATTTTAAACTTAAATCTTAACTAATATGTTGATATATCAATAAAGTTGGAGAAACTTGCAAACGCTGATGATTTTTCTTGGATCAATAAATAATTCTGAGAATAAAAAAAGAGAGAGAGAGAGAAATCAAATACTATGAGAAGATATGTCCCTTCTTGATAGAGGAGGCTTGGATGGGAAATAAACTATGAGAATAAAGACAAATAGAAAAGATTTGATTCAGCTCTAAATACATTCAGTTATCTTCTGTAGTTACCACATTGCTGTGCTAGGGAGGATTTTCTATAATTTAATATTTAATGAAATTATTTGTAATTGACATTTATTTTTTACTTATTGTATGAGAGGAGCTATGCAAAGTAGAGCAACAAGTAAAAAAAAAAAAATGAAAGTGGAACAGACACAAATATTGCCCCTGTAGACTTTATTCTAGTTTCTTTAAGCAAGTGCAGCTTGAGAAACTAAAAGCAAAAGCTTACTTCATTCACAATCCTGAACTGCTATCAGTTGTCTTCTCTGATGTGGCTCCCATTGGTCCATTATATTAAGCAATTCATTCCATGGAAAAAACTAGTCTACACTATACCTTACTGGTGGATGAATTATTCAAGGTTAGCTCATAAGGTAGTTCGAACCATATATAAATAATTCAGAAGTTATTACGTTTCTAGTGAAACATAATATGAAATATTTTATTTCATAGTTTGTACCAATAATTAAAATCCTTCTCTAGTTAAGAACATAACAACTCTACCTTTTTACTCCCTCCTTTTATGGTTTTTAACACTTTTTTATTTTTCAATTACAGTTCAGATACAATATTACATTAGTTTCAGGTATACAAAATAGTGATTAGACATTTATATAACTTATGAAATGATCACCCCAATAGATCTAGTGCCCATCTGACACCATACATAATTATTACAATATTATTGGCTATATTCCTTATGTTGTACATTACTGTTTTATTTGTTTATTTCGTTCCTTAGATTCCACATATAAGTGAAATCATATGACATTTGTCTTTCTCTTTCTGACTTACTCCACTCAGTACAATACACTCTAGGTCCATTTGTGTTGTTACAGATGGCAAGATTTCATTATTTTTTAATGACCGAGTAATATTCTAATAAATATATGTACCACTTCTTCTTTATTTATTCATCCATTCATGGATATCAGGTAGCCTCCATATCTTGGCTATTGTAAATGATGCTGTAAGGAACATATGGGTTTATAGGTACTTTCTAAGTAGTGTTTTGGATTTGTTCGCATAAATACTTAGAGGGGATTACTGGGTCCTTCTTTGTCTCTTGTTATAGCCATTGTTTTAGTCTATTTCAGCTGGTGTAAGTATTGCTACCCTAGCTTTTTTTTATTTCGTTTTATTTCCGTTTTCATGAAACATCTTTTTTCATCCCTTTACTTTCAGTCTGTGTGTGTCTTTCGATCTGGCAAGTCTCTTGTAAGCAGCATATGTAAGGGTCTTGTTTTCTTATCCATTTAGTCACCCTATCTTTCGATTGGAACATTTAATCCATTTACATTTAAAGTAATTGCTGATAGATATGTAATTATTGCCATTTTATTATTCATATTTTTTATCTTTTTCTTTTTCCCTTTCCCTTCCCTTCTTCCTCCTCCTCTTCCGCCTCCTCCTCCTCTTTCTCCTCCTGCTTCTTCAAGAAGTCCCTCTAACATTTCTTGTAATATTGGTTTAGTGTTGATGAACTCCTTTAGCTTTTTCTTGTCTAGGAAACTATTTATCTGTCTTTGGATTCTAAATGATAGTTTTGCTTGGCAGAGTACCTTCCTTTTATGTTTCTGATGTCACAATTTACATATTTTTATATTGTGTATTTATTAACAAATTATAATAGTTATAGTTCTTTTTAGTGCTCTTTTCCTTTAACTTGTATACTACATTTTAGTGGTTGACACACCATCATATTACAGACTTAGAGTTTTCCAAATCTGACTGTATACTCACTTTTACCACTGTGCTGTATATTTTCCTACATTTTCATGTTATTAATTATGCTTCTTTTCATTTCGGCTTTATACTACTTTCAGCATTTCTTGTAAGGTAGATCTAGTGGTGATAAACTTACTCAGTTTTTGTTTTTTCTGGGAAAGTATTAATTTTCTTTCATTTCTAAAGGATAACTTTGCAGATATAGTATTCTTTGTTTTGGGGTTTTTTTTTGTTTGTTTTTCTTTTAGCACTTTGAATATATCATTCTACTCTCTCCTGGCCTTTGAAGTTTGTGCTGAGAAATCTGCTGAAAGCTTAATAGAGGTTTCTTTGTGAGTTACAATACTTTTTTCTCTTGCTGCTTTTAGGATTCTCTTTGTCCTTCATTTTCACAG
Organism: Pteropus alecto; assembly: GCF_000325575.1. Taxonomy (NCBI): domain Eukaryota; kingdom Metazoa; phylum Chordata; class Mammalia; order Chiroptera; family Pteropodidae; genus Pteropus; species Pteropus alecto. The sequence continues at coordinate 7,788,635 of NW_006441071.1, forward strand.
TGTTATTATAATATGTCTTGGTGAAGATTGGATAAATATATTCACCAATTGAATAGAATTGAATGTTCAGGAATAAACTCTCAAATCTATGCTAAATGAAAATTTCACAGTGGTACCAAGTCATATAATGGAAAAGATGAGTCTGTTCAAAAAATGGTTCTTGGAAAACAAGATATGTACATGCAAAATTATAAAGTTTGGATCCTCACCTTACACCATATAGAAATAAAAATATTTCAAAATGTATAGAGTAACTAAACTTAAAAACTGAAGCTATAAAACTCTTAGAAGAAAACATAGGAGCAACTATTTAAACCTTGGATTTGGCAATGGTTTCTTAAATGGGACCCCAATAGCACAGACAATAAAATAAAACAAAACCAAAGAGTAGATAAATTGAACTCCATCAAAATTAGTTGATAATAATGTTTCTAAATTAAATTTCTTAATGTAAGTTTGTATAAATTTTGTGTACACAAAATTCTTACAACCAGCACTTAGCACAAACAGCCTTTGCTATCTCTTAACTTTGTACAAAATATTGAACTTTATCTGCTTTTCATGTCCAGGTTTTTTTATTTGAAAAATATGTACCTTTTCTTAGGAACATTCTAGATTCAGATAATCAATCCATTGGTACTTGCCTCCAGATTAGACACCCAGATGTGACCAAAACTTTGTTTCTTTTAATGTTGATTTGTGTTCTAGAGAGAACAAAGTATACCTGCAATTCCCTGTTGCAATCTATGCCTTTCTGTTGTTTAAAGTATTTATGTGATTTCTTGAAAGGTACTGCCTGTATATAGCAACAAAAGACTTTAACTCCTCTTTTGTACGTAATACTTGAAAGTAATAGTGTTTATTCCATAATTAACAAGCTGAGAAGAAACACAGGATATTGAAAAATGATCATTTTAATACTTTTTTTCTAGTGTTTACTATTCCTTTACTTCAGCATTACCTAGTGACAGATTAACAAGGATTAGAAAATGAATACACTGGTTCTCAGGATATGGTGAATGAAAAGAGGATGCTCTCAGAACTACACAAAATAATCTCTCCATAAATTTCATGCTTAAAAAGTGGGAAGTTTGAGAGTGATCTGTAGCTACTAAGTTACTTTCTTAAAAATTAGAAGCATACTCTTCAGAGGAATTAGAACAAGTCATTTAGAAAGGCTGCTTGGCAATTATGAATTATATGTGGAACACACAATGCTTTGGCACCTGTTTGGAAAGTAGATTCCTTACTTGGCATCTAAGCCTTTAGTTATCAAGCATGCCTGATATTGTAAATCCCCATTTGTGAATGTGACTGTTCAAAGAGGATAAAATATGAAAATGGCTTGCAAATTATCGTTTGGGGCCTACATTGCAGAATAATTAAAATTACAAACATGGCTAAATTAGTATTTTCTGTCTAATTGTTTTGGTTTTAAAACAAAATATGCTTAATGTGGATATGTAGGCAATGTATAAAAGATTAAGCTATAAACAAATCCTGATTACCAATACTTTTTAGTAAAGGAGACTTAACTCATACTCATGCTGTTCTGGGAGATGTTACAGATTTCTGTAGGACATCATATTGGAAATCACTGGGTCACATTAAACTTGCATAGTGAGATGATACTCAGGATCCATGATAAACTAATAATGTGATAGATAGCCAGTCAGGAAAACAGGAAAAGAGAACCAGAGTGCAGATGAGCGTGGAAATAGCTACATAATTTTGTGGATGGTTCCTCCCACCGTTATTCTCAAAAACATTATTCTTACATTTCCATAGTAAGACTGTGGCAGTTCAAAGTCCTTCATAAACTAAATGCTCGTTAGGCCCATTGCTACACAGTTTCAAATATAATGTCTTCACATACATATATTCTAAACTGGAAGGAAGAGGATAGAAATAAAAGTTTGGTTTGGTTGGTTTTTCCCCTCCTTTATATTGTCAATCTATTTTATGGAAGGGAATGTTATTTTTAAAAAAAAAAGGATAAACTTTTTCTTTTAACTCAGTGGCTAAACTTAATCCCATCACTGGTAACTTGCGCATGTTGAGGTGGAGGCAGAAGTGATAAATATGTAGGTAACTCTAGTTCCTGAGGATGACTTAGCCCCAACAAATCCAGCAAGCCATTTATCTATCACCATAATATTCCACACTGCTATAGCATTCAAAGGAGAAAACTTGAATTCTTCAAATTTGGAGCCATGTTTTATTCTTTGTTTTATCTCTAGCACCTGAGGTGGTGCTGCCTTGTAATATAAACTATAAACATAAATGTGTGTGTGCACATATACAGGTGTATGCAAAATAAACAAACATATATATATGTATATATATATACATATATATATATACATACAAGAAAATGTATATAATAAATGTGTTGTATATACACTCCATCTTTGCTTTTATTTTTCAGTGTTATGTTAGGTAATTTTAGTCTTTTAGTTTCTTTATGAACTTTAGAATCAATTTATTGATACCTACAAAATAGCCTGCTGGGATTTTCATTGGGAAGAATGGATTGCTTTCTGACTATTATGTAAAACCTATGAAGTTGCTAATCCTTAACTGACAAAAACAGCGATGGCATATGGTTCAACCCAACGGAATCTAAAATTTTGTAACCCATAAGATATAACTTGTGAAATCAATCCATTTAAAAGAGAAATTGAGACAAAATATGTATAGTGACCTGTAAACGACTTTAAAACAAGTTAGTAGTAGAACTCAAACTCGAACCTGATCTGTACACTGCTAATTCAGTACTTTCACAAAATTAATCTCAGCCACCAATCCATCTACTCATTCAACAAAAAGTTTTGATTATCCCTTATTAAGTTTTGATAACTTAGAATTGCAATGATTAATGATAACTGCAATGTTAATGATAACTTCGCTGTCCTGGTGATTCTCAAAATATAATATTATGCCATATGCCTACTACATTACTCTTTATGGAAAAAGCACTCAATAGGTTCTTGTCTACTGAGAAATTAGTATATTTCTTTTACTTTCTCCTTTGAACTCATTCTCCTTCTTTATAAAAGAAAATAATTTTAATTTTTTTGAGAAAGTATGTTAAAGCCTAAAGTCTCTATTTATATCTTGATTTATAGTATCCCTCTTATGAATATCGGTGATCTATTTCTTAGAGATAGTTTTTTTAGTAATGTTTTTTAGAAACAACATTAGATTCTCTATTCAATTTTATATATGCCACATTCTCCCATGAGTTATTTTTGCTTTTGTTTTCTTTTCTTTTTTTTTCTCCTTTTTCTTTGTTTTTTCTTTTTTGAAGACCAGGATTCTTAGTCTGTGCTAGTCCATATGACTCTATAAAGTATTAAAAGATCTAACATTTCTGACCTTTATACTAATATTTACAATATTTATTTTCCTTCTCATTAGTTTGTGGAGAAATATATGCCTAAGCATGTTAGCTGACAATCTTTTTGTTTTTAGCAAATGCAATGTTTTCAGCATTTGTAAAAAATTACATTGTATAAATTACTCATAACATAATAGGGAAATGGTATCTTCACAGTGCTTTATTTGGACCACAGACTTATTTGCATCTTGTTTATAATTTATCTTGCTTAGAATAAGATTATTGTCTTGTTAAACAGCAGAATTGTATTATTATTGCTTAATTTGAAAATCAAGTGGAATCTAATTTTTGTCTTATATACGTGTACAGCATACTATAATAGAAATCACGTATTACAGTCACATTGACCTCAGAAATTTCTGACTCCAAATAACAGAACTATTTCTGTTTTAAAATAATTCAAATGTAGCATCCTTAATTTTCTTAAGTTTGATGCATGCATTAAAAAATATCACAAATAATATGATTATCATACATTTAACATAACAAAATATCAAAAAGATGTTGTCAAAACAGGTGGATTAAAGAAACTGTTGAGTCAAAACCTAAACAATTCAATACATGGATATTGAAAGAAAGAAACAAAGAGAGAAAGAGAAAAAGAGAGGGGGAGGGAGGAGAAGGGAGGAGAGAAGGAAAGAGGGGAAGGACAGAGGAAGAGAAGAGAAAAAAAGCAGTTTCACTCCCTAATAATTAGTATTTCTTGTCAATTTGTTTGAGGAATCAGGGCCTCCAATTCCTATCAATATTTAAGTTTCTTGGATATTTCTATGGTAAAGAAAAAGTTCTTGCTACAAGTGTATTCACCTTTGGCTTTAACACAGACATATGAACATATACAGAGACATATATGCCCATTCACATACACAAATTAAGACTCAAAATAAGTTTAATGAAATCTGTCATACCACTAATAATTACATATACTATTAAACAGTAGTTATAGCAGCCTTGAGAAATTCTAAATAAATCTTCAGTTTAGGATAGTTTATTCTTTGTTTAGGATATTTCCCAAATACCTCTACCCCATCCTCTTTTATTAGGTTCACGGTAAAACTGAGGAAATGGTGAAGAGATATATACCTTTTGTTTCTACATATGTATAGCCTCTCCTATTATCAACATCTCTCACCAGAGTGATAAATTTATTACAATTGGTGAACCTATATCATACATCATAATCACCCAAAGTCCACAGTTTACCTGAGTTTACTCTTGCTGTTGTACATTCTATGGATTTGAAAGAATGTATAATGACATGTATCCATCATTATGGTATGAAAATAGCTTCAGCACCCTAAAAGTTCTATGTGTTCCACCTATTCAGCCCTACCTCTCTCAAACCTTGGCAACCACTTATGTTTTAATGTCTCCAGTGTTTTGTCTTTTCCAGAATGTCAGACAATTGAAATCACATCTTCTTTAGCCTTTCTGATAGGCTTTATTCACTTAGTAATAGGCATTAAGTTTCATCCTTGTGTATTCATGGCTTAATAACTCATTTCTTTTTAGCACTGATTAATAGTCTATTGTCTAGATGTGCCTCAGTCTATTTATTTGTTAACCTACTTTGAACATTTTGGTTGCTTACAAGTTTTGGCAATTATAAATAAAGCTGCTATAACATCCCTGTGTAGCTTTTTGTGTGGGCATAAGTTTTCAACCTCAGTTGAACACCAAGAAATGAGATTGCTGCATCACGACCTCAGTGCAGGTCTCAATCTCAAATCAACTCTATTTACATTTTGAACTACATAATTCTTTATTCAGAGGAGTGTCTTGTGTTTTAAAGGATGAAGCAGTACCACTCTGCCCACTGGAAATCAATAGTGTTTCCCCTTCTACCTTTTTTTTTCTATAACCGAAAAATTCTCCGTATAATGCTAAATGTCTCCAGAGAGGCAACTCCAAAAACCATTGTCTTAGAGTTATCATTTAAGAACTGTCTAGTGATTGAAAAAAATACATTATCTAAAATCAAGCAGTTATCAAATTTATTTTTTTCTTTACTAGATTTAAATATAATTACATTCAGGATTTTTCTTATTGACCTAGTTTTGTATTTTTGTTGTTCCCCTTATCCAGTGTAGTATCAGTAATTACCAAAATTAGCAGTGAAAAAAATTGTACTCAGAAGCAAAACTATTATATTTCTCAAACAAAATACTTTTATTTCTGAGCATCTAGCATGACAATGAAAGCGGAAAATCTGAATATAATTAGTTACACAAATCTCATTATTTTAATAAAGGAACAAGGGGTATTTATAATTTTCCCAAAAGTCTTTAAGTAAGTGGATCAAGAATCAGAAGTTAAGATTAGAATTTATGTAAAACAAAATATTAATATTTCATATTAACCTGTCAATCTGTTTAGGTAGCTTGGGCAAATACAGATTTAGAAATTTTATCTTAGAATGTACAATATGTGTTGCGCCTGAGTCTTACTGATTTAGACTCAAAATATTTACCACTGATTCTATATATATCAGCAGCTGCCGTTCAGGTACTGTAGACTAGTCGCTCAACGGACTCCGTGTGCTGTTTAGTTAGAGATTGTTCTGATTTTGCTAACTTCCCTAACCAAAATGTCAATAACCACTTGAGGCACAGAGTGAATGCTTAATAAATATTGTAAATGTGGACATAATCATCCACTTGAGCCACAGTGTTTTATCTCTAACTCTAAATTATCCATTCAATTCCAAGTTCTCTATTATACAGCAATGCGTTACTACTGACTTTCTAACAATTTTGAGAAATGTTAAGCATCAAATCATTGAAAACAACTCTGATTAGGTGATTTCCTTTAGTTTTCTATTCTAAGGAAGCACATATGCTTAACCTTCACTATTTTAGTCTCGAGTCCTGGGAATTCATCCAAATATAAAATGGCATATTAAGTTGTATCCTACAGAAGGATAAAGGAATCTTTATTTTTAAAACTTATGAGAAAATTTTGACCAATCTCTCTGCTTCCTTCACTCTTTCTTACCTTCATTCTCTGCAACACATGGAATCATGTCCAAATGTGGGAAATCAACCATCTCTGCAAACTGAAATCCATATTTAATTAGCCTAGTTTCAAATAAACAATATTTTCATTTGGAACTTGAGATTGCAAACTTCTTAAAGGATGAGACTCTGCAATAGTATGGGATAGAGCTCCCCTTGTGGATTTTGGGCCAGGTTTATAATTCTCTTAAACATGGTTTTGCTTTTAGAATCATTGTAGGCAATATGATTGATTCATGTTCATGACCGATTAGGACTTTTAAGTATGCAAATTATGTAGCTGACACATATAGAGACTGATGAAGTTTTACTAAATATAGAGTTATCATTATGAGGAACTGGTTTATAATATCCACAACATATATTTTATGCATTTTATTATTTTATTAATTATAATAAAGTTAATTTATTTTATAAGGTATCTTTTTAAAAACAAAGTTTTCTCACTATGCTTTATGTGATAACAACTGTTTTATAGTCTTAATTAGGTCTCCATTTATAATTATAGTTTTCTCTGTTTTCTCTGTTTTTTATTAAGATTTTTCTTGTAGTTACAAACTTTAAGGTAGTTCTTTGTTCTAAAAAAATTCATTCACACTCACTATACTTATATAAATACATATAAAATATATGCTAGTTCATGAAAATAGAGTAATATGCAATTTTAGTCTATTTTTGCATTAAAATAAGGCTTCTCCACTCTTGGCCGAAAATTCAGGTGCAGTGATCGGTTGGGTCAAGGATTAGAAAATATTCCCCACTGTCATTAGAAGATGAAGGGAGTGCTCAATGCAATTCTGACTCTATGGTTATTGTCTAGCCTCCAGGTAGAATCCAAAAAGATACACAATAGTTCTGGCAAGGTTTCTATAATCTTTAAGTGACACATATCAGTGAAAACTATTTATTAATTTGTTTTAAATCTTTTAAACACTGCAACTTAAACTTAGGGCTATTAATGCAAGTAATTTCAGTTTTCTGCCTTTCACCTTCAATGAGTATAGGACATCAATTATCCTTTGGTTCCTTCCGCAGGTAGATGAATGAAAGTTGCAGGTCTATACAAGACAGAGAAATAGAGTTTCTATGGGGAAGGTAGAATTTCTGTCTCTTGTCAATTAGCTGAGGAATTTAAGTTAATATATAACAATTTTCAAACTGTAAAATTTAGTCATATTTTTGCATAAAATTGAGAATTTAGTCTAGTAATATTGAAATTTAGTATATTTTATCAAATTTAATTCATGGGTTAATATTAAGATTTTATGGTGTTTTGCCTTCCTTTTGAGAAATTCTGTCTCAACATATGTAGAAATACATTTAATTTAAACACAAGGGATAATTATTTTAATGGAAGAAATCTGAATATTCCAAAATATGGAAATGATTAATTACAATTTGGCATCTTCAACAGATGGAGATAAATATTCTTGAGTTAGCAAGGAAACTATAATCTGTCTTTCAATTTGTCTTTATTTGGATGTATATTGGATGCTTATATAATGACATATAGAACAAAAATAAAGAGTAATATGCCTGATCACTTTAATTATGCTTGGATTGCGAATGACATATTATTTCTAACTTTTTTTTCCCTAAAATGACTATATATTAGTTTTATCACCAGGAAAATAAAGTTATTTAAAAATATCCATGTAGGCAGTACAGCTTTGCATATTTCAAAATAATTATTAAACAAATTATGACAAGTAATTCCAATGATTGTCCTATAGAAGCATTTTAAACTTTCTAATATATTATGGGAAAAATATTGAGTATGATTCAAAACATCCTTCTAAGTTCAGGCTACTAAATGTGGCATTGAGTAGAAAAGCCTAAAAAGAAAAAAAGGAAAGGCACCAATGCAAAGTAAGTCAGAAAAACTTGAGAACCACATGATTTCACTCATATGTGGGGTATAAAACTTAAAGGAACAAATGAACAAGACAAACATAGACTCATGGACACAGACGACAGTTTAGTGGTTACCAGAAAAAAAGAAGGGAGGATGGGGGATAGATAAGAGCAAAGGGGGTCAAATATATGGCCACGGAAAGATATTTAACTTCGGGTGGTGAACACACAATGCAATATACATGTAACATATTATTGAATTGTACACTTGAAACCTATA
>NW_006441071.1:7797229-7801272 GCF_000325575.1 Pteropus alecto
GTCAACATATTGTGTTTTTGAGACATTTAAATGGCTTGTCTCTTTTTGCATGTCTCCATCCTTTTACTTCCCTTGATTAAAAGTTAATTATGTTGTTAATCCAAAACATCTGTTTAAAGAAAAAAGAGTAGAGAAACAGTAAGCACATAAGAGAGAAAAGGTGGTTATAGAGGCACAAAATTTGAGCTTTTGAGAATCGATTTTATTCTTATTCCGGAAACTGATTTCCAGTATTTATTTAACATATAGGCATTACTAGACTTAGAGGACTTGGTTTAACTCTCATTTTTGTCACTTTCTAGCTCTGTGACCCTGAATCTCAATTTCTTCATTTAAAAATAAAATAAAAAAAAAATTAATACTTATTCCTGCCTATCTTTCAAAATCTAATAATTTTTAAAATAAGTGAACTAGAAAATGTAAGAAATCATAAAATGAAGCTATCGAGATAAATGGTAGTCTTCCCTTTGGAATTTCATTCAAGAGTAAAAATCTTTAAAGCTTTTTAAAATTGTCAACTAAATAAAAAAATTTACACTAAGTAAGAATTGAAATTTTGTCTATAAATAATAGTTTCTCTTTGACAATGTCTTTTCTATTGTGACATAATTTTATACTTTTAATGAAAAATTCCTTAAAACTTTAGGGGGGATTATTTTTTTTTCTCGTGGCAGTTCGTACACAAAAGGGAAAAGAACCCATTACGCCAGTTGTTAAGACTATTTTTTATTGAAAACATTGTAATGATATCTAGCTGTATAGTGAATCAAAACTTGAAAAAATATTTTAATCTAAATATTTAATCTAGAAATATTTTAATCTAGAAGACATAATGGACAAAGACTTTGTTCACAGAATAAGCATTATTTAAACCAGAAGCCTTTTTACTTTCTCTAGAGAGCAAAAACACATCTATCTCAGCAATCTGTATTCTTCCACAAAAGACAGGTTTTAAAGAGGCCTTAAGGATCATATAATACAATTCTTTTATTTTAAAATGAAAAAAACTAAGGGAGAAAAGGAGATAAGTGATTTTTCCATCATCACCCCATGAATTTCTGGAGTAATTTAGATGAGAGAGCCAAGAGGCCTGACAAATCAAGCCCTTTCACTGCACCCAGATTGCTAAGTCCTCTCCCAATGGCTTTGGCATAAGAACTATGCTTGTGAACATTTGGAAATGAATTTTTGAGTCAAAATGATTAAAGAGCATATGAATATATGTGTTAATAAATTTCAGCCTTCCTTACAAAGTCAGAAAATTAGCTAACCACTTTAAATAAAATTTGTAAAACTCTTACCACATATTTAAGCCTTCTTTTTCAATCTTTCAGACAAAACCAATAAATATTTACAGAATGCTCTGTTCCAGCATAACATAATTGTATTTTTGATGCCAGTTTATATCATGGATAGGATAACACAAATCCCAGGAGACAGAATGAGTTAGCCATTCTTCTGAGGTACACCTGCCCAGTGACCCTATTGCTAAATAAGTAGTAACAAAGTTATACCCATTAGTTCATGTTCCTCTTTTAAATGACTTACAATTTACCCAGCAGTCAAACGGCCAAGTGTTTGTCACACTGTAGAAGGTATGAGGAACAAGTGGATTTCTCAGAGGACTGTTCAGTTTTATGTGGCTTTACATCCTTTACAATATCTCTTTTCTTTATATAGCGCTTGGCAATATAGGAAAATGAAATTTTAGTCCTGTATTTCTTATATTGTCCACTTCCCATTTAATCTTATTTCTATGCTCTTTCTTCTGGTAAATCATAAGAAATTCTTAAGCTGTTATCAGACAGTAATTTGCATATCCAATTTACCACTAGTGATTAAGCCTTCATTTGGGAATATTGTTAAAAAATCAATGCCAGGTCATACTGGCTGGATTTATGCAATTGACATTTAACATTACTCTAAGTTTGTTTCCCAAGAATACTCAGGGATAGAAAATAATAATAACCACAAAAATGATCTATTGGATTTATTAAACCTCTCTATAACATAATATATAATTAGTTATTGTATATGCCTATCTCTAATTCTCACAACATTGTGAGGAATAACATGTATAAATTGGTACCATCATTAGCATCTTTGATTAGATAAGGAAGCTGAAACACAAGATCACATATGATGTAAAGAGCAAAGCTGGAATTCATTTCCATGTCTTCCAGACTCCAAAGCCAGCACTGTTCTACTGTACCCATCACAGAAACAAAAACTTTTGAGTCAGCCTTTATCAAATATTTTTTAAACATCCTCATGTTTATTCTATTTTTAAATCTCTGGGGAGAAAACTCAATTTATCAAGTATAAATCTAGAATATACAATGTCACCATTCTTATGCACATGAGGCAATAAAATCTACCAGTGAATTTTTTCCAGAGGATTTTTATTTTTGGCTTTACTGTGAGACAAATACTTCGTAACCTAACCTGAGCACATAGTTTTGTATGCACGCATACATACAAAAAATGCATGTTTATATTTGCTTCTTAATCCCAAACAGAATTTATCTTTGCATTGTACCTATATAATTGTAAGTTATTATGCCATTTTATAGAGCATATAATATGACCTTTCATAGAAATTGATTTCCCAGGTTTCTTATCCACAATATAAAGAGTTCAAATTAATTTCTTCTTCCTACAAAGATTTAATTTGTAACATCTTAGTTATGCCCTAATGAGAATTCTACTTTTGTCTTTATTCCATGTTCCAATTTGTAACAGAAATTAAATTAGTCGATCATAATTCATTTTCCACAAATCAGTAGTGACAACTATACTCAACTGACAACTATACTTATTCAAACTGGCTTCTATTTTTTAAATCAATATATTGCCTAAGTATTAAACTAAGCTAGCTGGCTGACAACGTTTATTTTTCTGTACTCCCCATTCATGAGAATTAAGAGAAAATGGACAGTTTATCCTTTCCCCCATTCTATTCTTAGTCATTTCATTAGTTTTCTACGAGGTTCTTTAGAACCATTTAGACAATTTAGAGGGCAGTCAGGCCCGGAAGATTATGCAGTAATTTGTGGTTTGAAAATGTAAAAAGAGAAGCAGCTGGCAAATATTTAATGTCAAATGATATATTGTAAACATTTTATAGAGAAAATCAGGATCAATACATTTGTGGAATGAATGAATGAATGAATAATACTCTGAATGTTTACTGACCTGTCATTTTAATTAAACTCTATTACAGAAATTTGTAAAAAAGTAAACTGAAAATAAAATAATTCCAATGAAAGTTCAAGCTAAATAATTCTTTTGTCATTATCTACTTAATAAAGCTATATATAATCTCTTTCCTCAACAGGATCAATAAATTCAGTTTTCTTTCTTCACCTACATTTGGAACCAAGTGAAGAGTACAAAGAGTAAGAAGACAAATGGATATCAAATTGTTCCTTTTATAACAGATGTAGCCACATTCATCCAAAGGGACTTACTTATGTGTCCCCCATGACTTGATATAGAATTATTCCTCAAGACAGGAGGTTGATCCCAGAGGAGCTTGTCCTGTCAAACTAGGCTTACTATATACTGACCAGAAAGTACTATCCCAAAGATAGGAGTAAGGTGTGAAAAACTGGGGGTGGGAGAGCTCAGCGAGCATCCCCAATTCCTTTGAACTAAATTCATCAATAGAATAAAGACAGGTATAATGTAGGCCTGGACTATTTCTCAGAGACGTCTCCCTACATTTCAGTGTAAGATATGTGAGGTCTGTCTTGTTTATTGCTACTTCCAAGGACCTATGATAGTGTCTGACACAGAACAGATGTGAGCTATTTGTTGAATATTCATACAATGAATGAATGAATGAAAGTATATAAAAGAGGTTTGGGGAACAATCACTTCTGTGTTATGAAATCATTGCACATTAAAATAGAAATGATCATTTACATCAGAATCTCTGTTACAAATCAAAATCTGATTTAGATAGTTAAGTACTGCCTTCTTTCCAAAGTCCTAGAAAAATGCAACTATTTTTACTTTATATATTATTAAATATAAATAGA
>NW_006441071.1:7802601-7818822 GCF_000325575.1 Pteropus alecto
TGTTATTTCATATTTATGTAGCACTTGGCAGTTTTCAAAAGATTTTAACATCCATTTTGTCATTTGATCCAAAAACTCTGTAAGGAAGGCAACTTTTATCCTAAGACTCTTTTTAATTGAAAAAGATACATACGAGTATTTTAGAATGCTATGTTACATATAGGCATGTCTTCTCCCCTTTCCTTTCCTTTCCTTTCCTTTCCTTTCCTTTCCTTTCCTTTCCTTTCCTTTCCTTTCCTTTCCTTTCCTTTTCCTTCCTTCCTTCCTTCCTTCCTTCCTTCCTTTCTTTCTTTCTTCCTTCCTTCCTTTCTTTCTTTCTTTCTTCTTTTTGCAAGTATCTGTCCAATTTTCCCAACACCATTTATTGAAGAGACTATCTTTACCCCACTGAATATTCTTATCTCCTTTGTCATATATTAAGTGAGTGTATGGGTGTGGATTTATTTCTGGGCTCTCTACTCTGTTCTTTTGATCACTGTATCTATTTTTATGCCAGTACCATGCTGTTTTGATTACTGTAGCCTTGTAGTATAGTTTGATGTCAGTTAGTGTGATACCTCCAACTTTCTTTCTCAAGATTGCTGTGGCTAGTCAGGGTTTTTTTTATGGTTCCATATGAATTTTAGAATTATTTGTTCTAGCTCTCTGAAAAATGCCATAGATATTTTGATAAGGACTGCATTGAATCTATACATTGCTTTGGGTAGTATGGCCATTTTAATGATGTTGATTCTTCCTACCCATGAGCATTCTGTATGCTTCCATTTATTTGTATCTTCTTCAATTTCTTTTGCAATGACTTATAATTTTCTGAGAATAAGTCTTTTACCTCCTCAGTTAATTTGATTGCCAGATATTTTATAGTTTTTGATGCAATTGTAAATGAGATTGTTTTCTTAATTTTTCTTTCTGAAAGTTCATCATTGCTGTATAAAAATGCCACTGACTTCTGAATATTTATTTTGTAACTTGCTACCTTACTGAATTCATCGATCAGTTCCAACAGTTTTTGGTGGAATCTTTAGTGTTCTCTCTATATAGTATCATGTCATTGGCAAATAATGAGAGTTTTACTTCTTCCTTTCCGATTTGGATGCCTTTTATTTCTCTTTCTTGTCTGATTGCTGTGGGCCAAGACCTCCACTATAATGATGAAGAGGAGTGGTAAAAGTGGGCATCCTTTTCTTGTTCCTGATCTTAAGGACACATTTTTAAACTTTCTCCATTGTATATGATGTTAGCTTTAGGTTTGTCATATATGGCCTATATTATGTTTAAGTATGTTCCCTCTATTCCCACTCTGCTGAGAGTTTTTATCATAAATGGATGCTGGATTTTGTCAAATGCTTTTTCTGCATCGATATGATCATATGGTTTTTATCTTTCTATTTGTTAATGTGGTGTATCACATTAATTGATTTGAGCATATTGTACCAACCTTGCATCCCAGAAATAAATGCAACTTGATCATGATTATGTTATTTTTAATATATTGGTGAATTTGGTTTGCTAATATTTTGTTGAGGATTTTTGCATCAGTGTGCATAAGAGATATTGGCCTATAGTTTTCTTTTTTCGTAATATCTTTGGTTTTGGAATCAAGGTAATGGCGACCTCATAAAAGGAGTTAGGGAGCCTTCCCTCTTCTTGAATTTTTTGGAATAGTTCGAGAAGAATAGATGTTAATTCTTCTGTGAATGTTTGATAAAATTTGCCTATGAAGCCATCTGGTCCAGGACTTTTGCTTTTTGGGAGGTTTTTGATTACTAATTCTATTTCATATAATTGCTCATAGTATTTTCTTATGATTCTTTGATTTTCTGTGGGATCTGTAGTTATTTCTCCTCTTTCGTTTCTGATTTCATTTATTTGAGTTCTCTCTTTTTTCCTTGATGAGTCTGGCTAAGGGCCTGTTAATTTTGTTTATCTTTTCAAAGAACCAGCTCTTGGGTTCATTAATCTTCTGTATTGCTTTTTTAGATTCCATTTCATTTATTTCCACTCTGACCTTTATTATTTCCTTTCTTCTATTCACTTTGGACTTTGTTTGCTGTTCTTTTCATAGTTCTTTTAATTGTAAGGTTAGATTGTTTATTTGAACTTTTTCTTATTTCTTGAGGTAGGCCTGTATTGCTATGAATTTCGTTCTTAGGATTGCTTTTGCTATGTTCCATAGATTTGAGTTCTGTTTTCACTTTCATTTGTCTTTAAGTATCTTTAGATTTCTTCCTTGATCTCATTAATAACCCATTCACTATTTAGTAGCATGTTATTTAGCCTCTATGTGTTCTTATATTTTTTCAGTTTTTTTCTTGTAGTTGATTTCTAGTTTCATACTATTGTGATCAGAGAAGATAATTGATATGATTTCAGTCTTCTTAAGTTTATTGAGACTTGTTTTGTGTCCCAACATGTGTTCTATCCTAGAAAATGTTCCATGTGCACTTGAGAGGAATGTATATTTTGCTGCTTTGGGGTAAAATGCTCTGAAAATATCTATTAAGTCCATCTATTCTAGTGTGTCTTTTAGGCCCACTGTTTCTTTGTTGATTCTTTGCCTGGAAGTTCTGTCCATTGGTGTCAATGAAGTGTTAAAGTCTCCTACTATGAGTGTATCACTATAGATCACTCCTTTTATGTCTTCTTGATTTATCGATCACTTTATCATTAAGTAATGGCCTTTTTTGTCTCTTATTATAGCCTTTGTTTTAAAGTCTATTTTATCTGATACAAGTATTGCTACCCTGGCTTTTTTTTCATTTCCATTTGTGTGAAATATCTTTTTCCATCCCTTTACGTTCAGTCTGTGAGTGTCCTTTGATCTGAAGTGGGTCTCTTGTAAATAGCATATGCATGGGTCTTATTTTCTTATCTATTTCTTATCCAAGTCTTTTGATTGGAGCCTTTAATCTGTTTACATTTAAAGTGGTTACTGATAGGTACATAGTTACTGCTATTTTATTATTTGTACTTGTTATTTCTATTTTCTTTTTTACCTTTTCTCTTTCTACAGAAGCCTCTGGGCGATATTTGTGCAGGGACCCCAGAGTCTCCTGGATCTATTGAATAATTTTCCCCTTGACACTGTGGTATAAGTTTGCATGCTAGTGCTGTCTTTGTGACTCCTGTATAAGTTTCCAATTGTTGTAAGGTCAGCTGCTGCCAGCTTTGGGCCTGAATGCACCTCAGGGCAGGGGCAGCTTCCTATCAATGTGCAGCAGGCTCTTTGTGTATTGAATGGGGCAGGAGCCTAGGGAGTCATGGGCCGTCAGGCCAATACAGACCCCTACAATCCCCTCAAAGATATTGCAGTTCGTACAGGCAGCAGAGGTCTGCCTACAACTGTTTTCCTTGAAATGCGCTCACTGCCCTAGCCAAGGTCTGTTGCCTCCGCAGACTGCATAACCCCAGAACCAAGCAGGGCACAAGAGGTTGCTTGTCAATGGGCTGCAGGCACTTTGTAGCTTAGGTGAAGCAGGATCTCAGGGAGACAAGGGCCAATACATCCTCAGTTTTGCTGCAACTTCTGTGCCCCAGCTTTCCCTGTGTAGTCACAGATCACAGAGAGACTAACTAGCTGCTGTCTGGGGCGGTCTCACAGACTCCTGTGCTCCCCAGACGAACTATTGCAACTCTTGCAGGTAGTAGAGGTCTGCTTGCCACTAATTTCTGTGCAATGCCCGCCCTGTGCTAGCTAAAGTTCATAGCCTGTGTGAATTGGGAGATCCAGGGCGGAGGGGCAGGGATGTGGCAGTTCACTGTCAATGGGCCGCCTGGGGCAATTTGTGGGTAGGGTGGAGTGGGGTCTCAGAAAGACAATGGCAGTCAGATTCATATAGCCTCAGTCTTACTGCAACTTTGGTAACCTTTTGCACCTTCTGGCAGAAGTCCCAGATCACAGAAAAACCAGCTGCTGTCTGGGAATGACCAACAGACCCCCGAGATTTGCCCAAATTTGTATTAGCAGCAGTGATCTGCCTGACCTTATCTCAGAAATGGGTGCTACAGCGCTCTCCTCCAGCTGCTAATGTTTGGCCCTGAATTGGCACAGGGCATGGGAGCCATCAATCAACAAAACCCCTGGGCATCTGAAGGTTGAGTGAGGGGGGCTGATCCCCTTAGGCCAGTGCTTTCTAATGGCCCTATGAGTGGGGTCTGCACAGTCAAGCTGGTGAGGTCTATAAATTGCTAGGTAGCAGGGCCGGACTAAGGCACAGTGGGGGTTGCCCTTCTAGCCCTCGTTCTGGTGCCAGGTAATGCAGACTTTCTCAGTATGGATCCCACGCGTGCCTCTGATCCAGCTGGTGTCCAGGATGAGTGTCCGCAATTCAGAAAACCTGTTCCTGGGTCCTTCAAAGGGACCTGTAGGGTTTCAGTCTCCTGTCTCACCCAGACTGCTGGAATCCCCTCTGATTTTTATAGAGTTATTTACAGAATCTCCTCTCCCCTGGGCTAGGGAGCCCCCAAATGAGACCTGATCCCCCTTCTCCTTCAGAGGACCCTCTGCAGCCTCGCTCTCCCTCCTGGTGATCCTCCATGACCCGCCGGAGTGAGTCAAGCCCAATTAAGGATTTTCCCCTCCTACCAGCTTCGATGTGGCTCCTTTATATTATCAGATGTAGATGTTACAATCAGCTGGATTTCAGGTGATTCTCTATCTGATTATTTTATAATTTGATTATAATTTCAATGTGGATATGGGAGGAGATGAATCCTGCTTTTACCTAGACCACCATCTTCCTCCCTCCTTACTTCAGTATTTTTTAATGGATTCATGGAAATGTCACACATTTAACCATTTTCTTATTGACCCATTTCAAACGTATTTTCCAATTATTTTGCAATAATGCATTAACAACCATGTGTATGCAATTTTAGGAACATATGAAAATACTTTTCTAGAATAGATACCAGAAACTGAACTGCTGTGTCAGTTTTGGAAATCTTCCATCAAAATAGTAAAAAGGTAACCTGTGATTTTACTATAAATCCCCACCACTTCAGCCAATGTAATGGATCAAAATATTTATTGATCATTTACTTGATACATTCAATATTATCAAGAAATTTTTATTATATATGAATGTGTTTATTGTAGCTCTTAGACTATAAATTTTTGTAGCTCTTAGTCTATAAATTTATAAACAGTCTGTGCTATGCTCCAGAAGAGGGTTCTTTAGTGTGTTTCCTTTGTACTAATAACATTTCCATCAGCCTTCTCCTTTTCTCTGGTCATCCCTTCCATCTCTGCTGTGAAGTGGGGATTTCAATCTCAAGTTTTACTTTGCTCCCAGTGCCTCATACCTACCCTCACTAGTAGCCTTCCTCTATATTAATATTTCACTTTCTCTTACAGCCAGTTCATGATTTCGATTGTTGATATTCTTAGATCCATCAAAAGAATTACCTAAAGAATAGGCCAAGTTCCTAAATATGTAATTTTTTTTAGTAAATTACCTTCATAATTTTTCCATCACCTTACTTTTATTTGTCAGTTTTATACTTTGAACTCAGAGTTTCTCTGTACTACTTAGAGGATTTTTTTTTTTTTTTCTTATACGTGTGGTCTCGGTTGTGATTTACTTTGAACTTGTCAGAGTAATTCCATCAAATTTTACTTTCCAGAGATTTCTCACAACTTGTAGTTTGTTTAGAGTGCCTCTTCCTGTTTTCTGTACTAATAATCACATTTACATTTTCTGTAATGTTAAGAGATTTGGAACTCAAGGTACAGATTTTTCTTAACCTGCCATCTCTACACAACCTTCAAAATAAATTTCCTGAGACTGAAGTAGGGAAGGAAAGAGAGGAGAGGGAGGGGGAGGAAGGCAAGGAAGAAGGGGGAGAGAAAAAGATTATATATAGATATAATTATATTTTAAGATTGGTTGATTCATTTTTAGCTTGAGGTTATAGAAAAAGGAAATAGGCAATTGAGTGTACTTACAATCTTATTGGGGGAATCCTGGAGTCATCTTAGAACTAGGCAGTCATCTTCCAGAAAGTTGAAGCTGAAGTGCCCTAAGGCCCTTTGACCACACATCAGGAAAGATGAGCAGGAGTTATTAAGATGCTGTAGCCAGAGTAGAAAAACAGTGCTTGCAAACATAAATCAGATACCAATAGTATAGATGTTTTGAGTTGTACACGTTGAGTTTTCCAATCCTCCTGAATCTGGGCAACTATATAAAGTGTGCTTCAAGATGAGAAACGATTGAGATTGATTTATTTAATGATGATTAATAATTTTCTGACTAATATTTTCCAATAAACTTTTGGGAACACAACCAAAGGCAAAGTAGTAGTAAAGAGTAACAGCAATAAAAACACAAACAATAACAATAACACTATCCAATAAGTGATTGCTAATAACCAGAAGTTTGTCCATTCAGGATGCTGTAACAAAATATCATAGGCTTATAAACAATAGAAATTTATTTCTCACAGTTCTGGAGGTTGGGAAGTTCAAGATCAAGGTGCAGATAGATTTGGTATCTGGTGATGGCTCACATTCAGGTTCATAGATGGCTGTCTTTTCTCTTGTTCTCAAATGGTGAAGGGTTGTAGGAGATCTCTGGGATCTCTTATATGGACACTGATCCCATTCCTGAGGGCTCTGTCTTCATGATGTAATCACTTCCCCAAAGCCCTTCTCCTAATTTCATTGGGTCTTAGATAACAATATGTGAATATTGGGGGAACACAAACATTCAGACCATAGCACCAGAGATTTTAATGCTTATTGTTATCTAATGTAATTCCTTAACAGACAAGTATAATTTTATCCTAAAAGGAAAAAATAAATGAGACTTAAAGAGACTATGAAGATATGTCACAAGGAGAGCAAGTTCTCAAGATATTTAATGCTAAATGAGAAAGGTAATCTATGCACTATGCAAATAAGAACTGCAGAGTAGATATTCAGTATGTACAATAGCTGTCTAATATCATAAAAAGTCAGAGATACTGCTTCACCTTTACTAAAAGATGTATTTACTGTATTCACCATTGAGTTGGTATATTGGAATAATCATTTTTGCATCATCAATATATTGGCATTATTCTATCACTTTCTTATCAATATCACATAATAGTAATTTTAGAAGCATAATGAGAACAAAACACATGCAAAAAATAAAATTATAATTTTTTATGAAAAATAGTCTCAATTAAAAATTTAACTTTTATTGTTGGTGATATAGAAGGAATAAAGTAAGAATTTTAAAAATTTTATAGTTTACCTAATAAAAAAGTATTTACTAAACAGAATAGAAGAATATCAAAGTTGATAGTTATTTGGATCTCTTATAAGAAAAGCTTCTCTACAGGAAATAAAAAGAAACACACTGAGATGTGTGGGGTAAAGTCAAATATTTGTAGATATTTATGAGAAATGCAATTTTTTTTGAAGTTTCAGTTCTTATGATTTATTTTTGAAATTTGAATATTAAAACCTGTATAATATTTCTCATTCAAACTTTAATATTTTTAATTTGAGACCTTTAAAGTCCAGTTGTAATTGTATTGTTTTCAGCATAGTTGGCTGCCCAGCATTAAAATCTATTTGTGAAGTTCTCACTTAGGATTCAACCTAGCTATGATCTTTTAATTTTAATTATGATCTACATTGGCAAAAGTTTTCAGGCCAATTTACAATACAACCTTCAACTATGTTACTTATAAAAACTACCATGTATTACTATAGTTGCTAAAATTACAATTCTTTTGTTATGTTAATATAAACATAGGGTTATTTAATATTTCTTGAAATTTCTTAGCAGTCAGGTAACAGATTATTTTTAGTTAAATAATAACATGAACAATACTTATATTTGCTATTTTACCTAAGTAGAAAATGTGAAATTTTGAAATATAATTTAAAAGCAAAGTTTCCTGCATTTCTGACAAATACCAGAACTAGGACTGATGTTATCTAAACAGATATTTTAAAGTAATCAGTACAACTGGGGAAAAGCAGTTGAAATAGCAAATGGAAGTTTCTAATTCAAACCACCTATAAATTACAAGGCTTTCTAGAATTGGAGTTATTGTTCACATAGCAGTTAATAAAATAGTAAGACATTAAGCTCATACAGAGAAAATAATAATAATGTCTAACAGAACAATTAAAGAGATTTATATATGCTGTTATCTCATGTATCATCAGACTACTTGTGAAAAGGAATTTTATTCACGACACACAAACTCCAACTGATGAAGGGACCTGAAATTTTAATATTTTTAAATTGTATGACCAAGGCTATTTTTACCCGGAAACCCACTTTTAATCCAGTTACTTTGAATAAGACTGACCATGATTTAAATTATCTGTTGACCAGCAGAAGAATCTACACGAGATTTAAAAAAACTAGACTTGATTAAAAAAGGGGTTCTTGGAACTAACCCACATAAAGTGCTTCAAAATCACATAGAAACTTAATCTCTGAATCTGATGAATATAGTTTCAGTCCAAATCTGTGACCCAAATATCTATAAAGGGTTATATTCTTGGAAGTTCCTAAACATTCTGATTACATAATTGTATTTTCCTTATAGTTCATATTTTTTAAAATTGAGTTTTCTAAATCTCAGAGTCTGGGAACTGATTCATGTTTTGTTATGCTATTTTCCAAGAGGAAAATATTTTTAACTTATTAGTTTTATAATCATGTAATATATTTTATGCATCATTTAATCATCAATTTTAATCTTACTCCTCACTATAAAATGAGCATGCAGTTAGAAGAAAGCATTTTACAAATATGTAGTCAATAAAACCAAAGAAATAAGCATCCGATTAGTCAGTCATTTATATGTCTTTGACAAGTCTTAAATTTCCAATACATTTTTTAAAGATTGCAGCACTTATCAGACAGAATGTTATATCTGAGCTGTTTTATACTGTATTATATATTACCTTAATCTAAAAAGTCATTTTATTAACTTAAAATGTGTTTAGTGAACCCCTTAATAACTATTAGATTATTAAAGTATTTTTATTATTTATTATAGAAATTATATATTGTATCTTAAAATTCATAATTTTAGAAGGTAAGAGGAGTTTCAAAATAGGAGTAAAGGGTAAAGATAAATCTCAAAATAATAAAAGCTATGTTAGATATTTAGAGAAACTGTAGGCAATTAAAATAGTCCTTAAAATTTTGTAATAATGTGTGTAAGTAATCTTGGTTGTAAATATTTGAAATCATGTAAAACAAAATCCTTACTAGAATTTAAAATCTAGGCTTTTTAAAATTAATTTTGCCCATAGACACATTTTCAGTGTCAACAACAGTGTCAGGTACCTGGCAAGTGCTCTCTAAATAATGGTTGAATAAATACTATTTTCTTCAGTTGAATTACCTGGCGAATTTAAGATTCATTGCCTTTGAGAAAAATAATATTAATATATCAACGTATTGTTTTGGTTAAATAATAGGGAATATAATCTATTCTAGCTAGTTTTAACATAAACAGATATCCTACTGGTACTAAATAGCTTGCAAAATTATTGGGAAGACTGAAGAAGCTGACTTTAGGTTAATCTTTCAGGAAGGGACTCCAAAAGCTGTGCTGTAAGACTAAACCACCAAGAAAACTATTTCTATGAAAACAAGCATGTTCATAAAATCATGTTTATCAGTTAATGGTAACGATCAGGATGCATCACAAGAAACCAGACATTTCCACAATGACATTTACCAGCAGAAAAGGGAGGAAGCATGCACTTCACCTCACTTGTGCCATGCACATCTGTTAAAAGGATGGCAAAAATAACTAAATTGAAATTTTCAATATCTTGAAGTTTAAGAAATATCATTTTCTGTCTTTGCAAGGTGATCATTTTGGATTTGGGAAGAGAATATCAAAATTTTCATGTGCGTTTATTTTTTATTATCTTTGTAACATCTATTTTTGGATGATGTATAAATTTCATCTTATAATTGTAAGTTACTGTGCTTACATTATTGGAGTGCATGCTAATAAAATTTAGCACTAGACATGCAGGATCAAGAGTTTGTACACTACCTGCCCAGAAAAGAGAGAAAAATGCAAAATCATGATAGATCACTGTATTCTCATAGGGTAATTTTATAAATTGAACACTTATAACATTATTATACATATTTACTTCCTGCAGAACCTACATGTAGAGAACATGTATTATTCAACTAATTCTGCTGTGGAACATAGTGTGTACTCATTGTATGCTTATTAATGAATGAACACATATATTTGAAGAGCTGTCAAGCAGAAGGAATAAAATCGTTTTGCTTAAGCAGAAGAAGGAATGAGATTGTTTTGCTTTGATCCAATGTACAGAACTAGAAAGAGTACTTGACAATTAGAAGATGAGCATATGAACTGGAATTTTCTAAGTATCACCATTATTCGAAAATGGAATGGTTTGCCACAATAAGCAGCATCTCAGTGAAAATGAATGACTATCAGGAATGTTGCAAAGAAAAAAAAAGATTATGTTTAGATGGCTAAACTAGGTGAGTTGGTTTAACTTCTAAAGCCCCCTTAAACTTATGATCTTATGGTTACAAAATTATTTTTGGAAAAAGCCCGAGTGTGAAAAGGATAGCTTTTTAAAATTTATATGTCAACCCATCAATTTCAGATAAAATTGGTTTAGACTCAGGAATAGAATACAATAGACATCAATAATTAAATAAAATAAAGCTTAAGTAAATGCTGGTTCTAAATGATAAGATGATGGTAAGAATACACTGATCGATTCTATTTTGAGGACTTCCACATTGCAGTCTTTAAAAATTCAAGAAATGTATCACTACTCTACTTAAACCTCAAAATATCACATTCAAGATATGTCTCTGCACATCAAGTAAACTTTGGAGTTTATCCCACTTAAAAAAATATCAGACACATGAAGGATGTGACTCATGTCTCTCTCCAAAATTACACGTGGAAAGTTTATAGAAAGAAAGATTATATCTATCTCAAGCTCTGAGACATTTTAAATTAGTAATTGCCATACTTTACACCTATGCAAATGACAAGACCCTGACATGGTACATTTGTCCATTTGTCTTTTCTCAAAGAGACATGGGCATGTAATAACTCAAAGTAACTTATTAAAGAATCCTGCCATAACAGTAGCAGACAGAGCAAATACACCTGTCATCCTTATCTACGATTAGCTGAGTTTAAGCTCATAGAAGACCTATCAACAATTGACAGATCTAGCTTGATTTCAAAAAGGCACATAGGCCTGTGTATTTACCTTTCATGTTATGCACACTTTGAGGAAATACAATCATCTTAAAGAATATTGAAACAATTATAATCAAGAAATTTTTAACAATTTTTCTAACCAAAATAATAAAATTCTGTTAGTTATATATTAAGACCAATATTCACAAAGTTAGTAGGCTGAAAATAGTAGTAGAAATGATGGCTCTATTACTTCTTTCATGATGATCAGATAATAAGATTGATTTAATAAATTGCTCCTGTATCTATCACTTGTCATGCTAAGGCTGGAGGCAAAGGTAACACATGCTTGCTCTCCCTCTCATTCTCCTTATCTTGCTACAAAATTAAACAAATCTATTTTTTAAAAATTCCTTTAACTTCTGAAAAGTGTCAATTTTATCAATGGCCGAAAAATTTTCCTCTCTTATAAATACCATTTCTAACGGAAATTAGTAGTTTTACTGAGAACCGTGTAGGAGATTGAATTTAAGAATGTATTTTCTTCCTTCTCTGTGCAGGATTGATGTAAAGGAAAAGGAAACAACGGCTTAAGAAATAAAGGGTGAGCAGTAGTGTGGTCTAGAAAGGGATTGCCCACTATGGTGCCAGGATATCCAAGGAAGAATATTTACTGGAGAGTGTCAAAGGTAAACATATTGGAATACATAATCATAATTATCATAAAATGGAACTGAAAACCTATCTACTTATAAATAATTGGAGTGATAGAATTGGCCCAAAATCAAGTATGAGAATATGATAAGAAAGCAATTCGGGACTAAGATTGTGAACAAAATATGTGTCAAATCTCTCTTCTTTTACATTACTCTGTGTTTAGTACTTGGAGTGAGTGACTACGAGAGAAAGGATGAACATATATAAAGTTTAATTTTTGAACCATCTGAAGTACTTAGAGTGTACTATTAAGGATTCTAATTTCACATATATAAGTTCTATTGAGTAACTTGAACCATTAAGGAAGAATGCTTATTATATTTTATCAAACGTTTTACATTTAGTGACTCGATAGATCTATACCACATTTCCTTCATTGAGGTTCTGTTCTGTTCAACATATTTGTCTTGATCACTTTCTATATTCCTGTGTTTTTATTATTTATTTGTTTTTGGTTATGATTTAGTTATTGAATGACTCAGTACTTTTGGTCAGTAGCTGCATCCATTTAATGTTTTCTTCCTGGTCATTAATTCCTATAAGGGACCCCAGTGCTATATTTCCTGTGATTCCATAGGATACAGGGAGCTAAATATATCGAGTACCTGCCATGTGCTAAACATTAGTTTATGTATATGTATTCGTATGTGTGTATATATCTATCTATATAACTATAAAATTAGCATATATATCTTTTTTAATTCCAACTATAGTTCTAAAAGTCTAGCATCATTTTCTGTTGCCTTCACTTTCTTTAGTAAAAGTCAGATCCTTTGAAATAAGTGTTACAATACAAATGATATTTTTCTTAAATATATCAAAACTTTTAATAAATAATGGCCAATGTAATTTAGTCATGGGGTACTGTGCTATTCAAGGAAGGATAGTCTAGACAGGAACTCCAGTCTTTACAATCATCTCTCAAAACATTTAAAGTAATTCAAGAGCAATACTATAAGCACTCTTCGAAATGCCCATATTTTCCAATTCTCTACTACCTCAGACATTTTAGGGTTTTTGTCTCTTTTTCCTCAGAAGAACCCTGTTCCCCACCTTCAATCTATAACATAACACCACCTCTGTTTCTTAATCACTAGCTCCTCTCTGGTCTACAGCTTCATGATCTGTATGACTATAATTCTAAAAAGAGTGGGCACCAGGAGTCTAAGCAGAGTAATAAAGACAATTTCATACCCCGATCAAGTGCATCGTTTCCATGGAAACTCTCTCCCATATGGGTTTTGACAGTAATTCTTGACCTACTTCTAAACAGAAAAGGTGTCTCAGACTAACTGGGACTGTCTGCTTTAGAAATCATTAGTATTTAAATTTAGATAGTATATTCCCTAACCATTGTGCAAGAAATACATATATAGATATATGAGTACTGTTTTTTCTACTAAAGTCCATATTACAAAAAATAATATTGTTCCTAATTAATGGTTAAATGAGATTTTCTAATGCATATAAATATATTTCTAGATCTTCTAGATGTGATTTTCCGAATATTATTTAAATTATTTCTCAAATTATTCTAATATCCTATTAGCAGTGCATAGTAGGTAACTTTAGATATGTAATTATAATTTATGAAGAAACTACCTTTCAGCAAATTTCAGCTAGGAAACATTCTACTAACTACTTTGACCTTTGGTTTGTATATCTGTTTCTATGTCTGAAATTAGTTACGGCTGCTTTTCCAAAATATTAATTATAGCGCATTTACTATTATATTAGGTATATTTCTCTGAGTTCTGTAAATTATTAATAAAATTGCCAGTGTAGATTGTTTGCTTTTACTTTTCTGTGTGCTATTCTACTTGGTAAAAGCACTAGTTCAAATTCTCAATGAGTTTTTATTTTTTTGTTTTTTTGTGTTTTTTTGTGGCATGTTTTCAGAGAAAAGAAATTTCATTTATTCATGATAAAAAATGATTTATAAAGAAAAATATTTTCTATTCCAGGGAGCGAGGGAAAATAACAGCAGGAAGGTATAGTGTAGGACAGGACGATAAGAAAAAAAAATACTAGCAATATATTTAAGTTATATTTTCTCACTTTTTCTCTGTATCTGTTGTCCTTTCATCGTCATTAAAATTTCTTCCCAATTTGTAATTCGGATAACATTAACATTTTACTTGTGTTTGTGTGATTGTGAGATCTACATATCTAATCAATAACTGGTTAATGTTTACATATAAGAACATTGTTTTTATGTAATTATATTTTATTTATCTTACACATCATTACTGAAAGTCATACTATGTTGATAAGTGATTTTAATTAGTCAGCTTGGGCAGTTATAATAAAATACTAAACGACAGAAATTTATTTCCTCATAGTTCTGGAGGCTAGAAGTTTGAGAAGGCTGATAGGATTGATTTTTGGTGAGGCTCTCTTCCTGGCTTGCAGCCAACCATCTTCTTGCTGTGTCCTCACATAGCCTGTCACAGGCACACTCCTGGTGTCTCTTCTTATGAGGACACAAGTCTTGCTGGATTAGGGCCTGCTATACACTGAATGTTTGTGTCAGCACCTTGATCTTGGAATTCCCAGCCTCTAGAAATATAAGACATAAATTTCTGTTGATTATAAGCCATCCAGGCAGTGTTATTTTTGTTATTGTAACCTAAACCAGCTAAGACAGCACCCTACATTTATGACCTCATTTAATCTTAATTACCTCTTTAAAGGCCCTGTCTCCAAATAAAGTTACATTGAGGGTTAAGCTTCAACTTGTGGATTTAGGAGGGACACAATTTATTCCAAAAGAGTTATATATTCCTGAAATATTGCTATTTGAGTATGTACCTATTATATTATATAATTATTGTCAGGTTTTGCTTTCATCTACCTATTTTCATGTATGCTTATACTTAACATTACTATAAAAAGGATTTTATAATACTTAAAATAACAGTTTTTTTTAAATACCTAAATGAGCTTATAAACAGAAACCTATGATCAGTTATATGATTGTCATTTTTCACTAGCATTTGTAAAGAAATAATGCTTTTTAAATCATTGTCACTGAATGACAGAGTGGGCAATGTCCTTAGCAATAGCTGATGATTAAGTAATGTCCCGTAATGTAGTCTTAGGACATAGATGAACATACAACACAATGAAATCTATTAATTGATATTTCATATAAAATATCATTTGATTAAGCCATTCGGAACCAAGACAATATATCCAAGTGCCAAGAAAACTATATAAATGTGTAAAATTGCAAAGTGTAAAGCCATAGAATGGATTGGCATCTGTATACAACTTAAATATAGATTTTCCGTCTCAAGGAGCTTAGATATAGTATTTTAAAGCAGTGTGTTAAGGAATCTAGTTTCTTTTAGGGATAAAATTTAGGCTACAGACCCCTAATTTCCATTCTCTCCTACAGTCCATAAAAAAATGAGGAGATGGTTTTCTCTTTAGACATCATTTTTAAATCTTTTATGGTTTTGGGCTTTGGATAAAATGCAAACACTTTTCAGTTCATACTATCGGCTAAATTTCCATGAAATAAAGGTTTGCTTTGTTGTTATTTCAAGATGGATCCTGAGACTTAAAAATCCAGGCATCTTAGTTTCCTATGCTACCATAATAAAGTACCACAAACAGGGAATATTAAACATCAGAAATGTATTGTCTCACAGTTCTGGAGGTTAGATGGCTGAGATCAAACTATTGACAGGATTGGTTCTTTCTGAGAGCTGTGAGGGAGACTCTGAGCCATGCTTTACTTCCATGCTCTGATCATTTACTGGAATTGGTATCTTTGGCTTCTGCTGTATCACCCTAATTTCTGCTTTCATCTTAACATGGTGTTCTCTCTGTGTGCATGTCTGTATCTAAATTTCCCTTTATTTATAAGGACTCTAGTCATATTAGATTAGGGACCAAGTATGACCTATCTTAACTAATTACATATACAATGACTCTATTTCCAAATTAGGTCACATTTCTTAGGTGCAAGATGTTAAGACTTTAACATAAGAATTTTGTCGGGATGCAATTGAATCCATAACATAAGGATCAGATCAATCAAGATTCTTGACTGAAAGGATGATACTCCCATTTGCCACAATGAGCTCTGACATTCAGGCAAGTTCGTGCATTTTCCTTTATTCATTATGTAAATTCATGAATAAATAAAATTTTTAAAAGTCTAAGTTCCCTTCTTCATGAAATTAAGAGAGTTCCTGAATTTCTACAACACAGAACATTCAGAGGCTGATTAAAATGTTACTGTAAATTCCTCCATGTCCATGGTAGTTGTGGATGGGTGGGTATCAAGGAACAGATATTTGTATTGGAAAGGAG
>NW_006441071.1:7818981-7850785 GCF_000325575.1 Pteropus alecto
CTTTTCACTCCAGAGAGAATTGGAGGTGAGCTGGAAACAGAAACTCTTCACCTATGGGGACACAGGAATAGTAGCATGGATTTCTATATCTCAGGAACTTACAAGGTTTTGAAGTTGATCTGGAATTCCTGAGAGAACTGATGCTAAAACTGGCCAAGAAAAGTAATAATTAACCCTAGAATATACCAAGTGATTGGTGAGACCAGAAGCATTACAGAGGTTTTAAACTCACTGGTTAAGAGAAAAGAACTGGCCTGAGGGAAAACATTTTGCTGGCTAATTCTCATGTAGACAGCTTCTCACTCTGTATACTTCTCAGAAAAGTAAAACTATATATAGATTCTCAATTTTCACCTTCATGGAAAAGTTTGACACTTCTCAGTTCTAGGCAAATGTGCCCCAATACCCTGCCCCTTATATTTAGCTCTCAACTCCAGCCTACCTAGAACCTCACTTTTTAAAAATTTGACCTGTCATGAGTAGTAGATAGTAATCTTCCCACCCTGGACAGTTACCAATGTAAGAACCAGGTAAGAATTTTCTTGTGGATACACTCAAGTCAGGAAGAGCTTATTCTGAGAATTGGTAGCCAAATAAGGAGACACCTGGGTCCATGAGGGAAACCATTGGATAGGTAGCAGCTCACATTTGTCTGGATTCAACCATGGTTTTAGCAGCTCAGGCCCAGCTGCTCTATTTCTGGCTTAGTTGGGTCCTAGGTTCTCCATATTGTCATGACTCAGAATCACATAGTGAGGCAGTTAAAACGCCAGTTTCAGAGATTTGGGATTAGAATGTTCAGATTCAGGCGAAATGTAGAAAATTTATTTTGATATTGCTACATATGATAGATTTACTTTTTGATTTATCTATTGGATAGCTTGATTAGATTAATGGGAATTATCATTCTCTGTTCCACACTTTCATGTTTATGACAACACAACAAATACATAGGTAAAATATTGAGATTTTTTTGAATCAATTGAAATTAAACATTTTTCTCTGAACTTTCTCAAACCTAGAATCCTCCCTTAAATTAATTATTGGTTCGTTATGTAGCTTTTTAAGACCCTTTTGAATATATTCATACTTATGAATGTTTAACACATTATTTTGTTTTATTGAGGTGGGTCTTTTCATTTGTATGGATAAAATATGTATTTCCGGAAATTATTGGACTTCTCTTGGTTTCAGAGTGAATTTTAATTAATGCAAAAAAGTGCAATATTCTAAATAACAATGTTTGGAGTACTCATGTATTTTTGTTTGTTTGTTTGTTTTTTAATTAGACTTTTATATATGAAAGTTATTTTCAAAGTCACTTGAAAATGTCAGTGCTAGTTTGCACTAATTTTCTGGTGGACATTTGGATATATGTAACCATTGATGTCCAGATGCTATAATTTTCAAAATCCTGGTTGCTTTGGGAATGTTCGTTGATAACAAGATAAAATGTTATCTATTGTATATTATTACAGAGGTATATTACTGATTTTACTATTAATTCTGCTATTAATAGTAAAATTGGCATTTTTACACTAAATATGATAGATATTCATGTTCAATTAAAAGAATTTTCTTTTGGAAGCAATACTTTTGAAGCAAATTATGATGTTGTAGAGAGAAATTATATAAATAAAGAATTATATAACGATTATGTAAAAAATATACATCATCTTTAAGAGAGTATATTAAGGTGCTGAAAGATTATTTTATTTATGGAACTTTTGTAAATAAAATTTCTATTTTTATAATTTTAGCACATTTTTCTATATTATTGTGTAGTTATTTTTTTCTCTGTGGATGACATCTTTATAACTGCCTGTAAACCTCTTGAGAGAGGAATCTCATTTATTATTTCTCTAATATACCCGAGTGAATTCTAAGCACTGCACTTGGTCTACAATGGCTGTAAAAAATGTAGTGTGATTTTTCTATGAAGTACCTTTTATGCGTAAGGTACTTAACACTCAATCCTCAGTGGATCTTTTTGAATGCTACTTGTGCCATTTAGAAATCTCTCACACCAGATAGTATTAACATCTTATTCAGACTAACCTTTTTACACTTAGCACTTTCAAATATGCAAAAGACTTTAAAACACTGTATTATTGTTTAATATCCCATATTTTTGTGTAACTTACACCCCATTTATTTATATTAGCAGTAGTCCACTTTAACCTCGCCCTCGTTTGTTCCAGCCCTCCTTTTTCCACTGTATTGCCAAATATAATCCTATCTCAGATAGGCATCCTGTCTTTGTTCAGAGTGTTTAAAGTAGACCATCCTCTGTGAAGGTAAAACCAGTGACCAACCTTAGGATGGAATGTGTTTTTACTTTTTGGTTTCTAACCATCTTTTCTTATTATCTATGTTTACCTTAAGTCATTTAACTTCTAAGTTGGAAATCATGGTAATAACACACATCCAGTGGGACTAAGACAGTAGAATGAGTATTTCCCCAATAAGTTTGATGAGATGATTTGGTGCATTAAGTAAAAATATGATAACTCACTCTAAAAAAAGTCTTAAGGGTGCTTTTCTTTCTAGGTGTGTTTTTGTATCTCTGGGCACGTACCTAGAATCAGATAACATTTGAACAAGAAAGAACCTTATTGTAAATCACTTCTCATATAAGGAACCTGAGACTTAATTGGTGTTCAATGGATTTGCTAAAGTTAGCATATAAATAATGTTTTAACTTTATCCTGTTTCCCATAAATGTCGAGGATAGCTTTTCTCCATCTCTACACTGTGATATATAAGTCACTGTTTCTAAGATTAATAACCTTTGCCAAGATTGGAGTTGATTTATGCTCCGGCTCCGTTGGCAACAGAGGTCTCCCTACCCCAGTCCTCATCAGCTACATTGATTGGGAACCAGAGCTTCCCCAGCCTGCTGCTTAAGCAGATGCTAATGGGCAAATGAGCAACAGCAGGGGGGCAGGCTGGGGTGATCTTCATTCATTAACAACTGTTCAAGCAGCAGGCTGAGGGAATCTGCAGATGCTGAGAAAGATACCAGGATGAACGTTGACCTCAAAGGTACTTGTGAACAAAACTTAAATTTCTGCCAGAAGGTCATGTTGCTGTGTTTACCAAAACTTATATCCTGTCATATATGGTATTTAACGGGTTTACTTTTTTAAGCCCTTGTTTTCTTATATTGATGACAATGCCTGCATTAAAGTCAGTCAAGGTCAGATTCTAAGACAGTGTCTTGTGAAATTGCCTAATCATAATAATTATATCAAGTCTTACAAAACTCAGATTCTGATTCAGGGGTTCAGGGTTAAGAATTTGAGAATCTGTGTTTTTTAAAAGTGTCAGGAGATATTTTACAATGGAGTAAATAAGGATAGAACACATCTTTCTAAACAGTACACTTCAAAATGGTGTCCAGTACTTCCTACGTCACAATTACCCAGATGATGCTAAAAATACAACAAACTCACATCTCCTCATTTCTACTAAATAAGAATCTCTGGGGAAGAACTGAAAAATCTATATTTAAGTACTGGTTTTCAAGCTCAAGTTTGAGAATTATGGGTGAATAAAAAGCAAAAATCTGGTCAAAAGAGTAAATTCCATATTATTTGAAAATACTGATAATTTCTTGTTTGAAATGAGTTCTTTCTTAAAGAATCAAAGGCAGAATTATAACACCACCTGTTACATTATCAACTTGCCTTCTGAACATTGAATGCCTGTAGAATTGTGTTTATCCTTTCGCCATTTACCTAATGTCTGTCTGTTTGTTTTTTCCCTGAAATATTTACAAGGCAGTCTGAACTTTCTCAAGAAACATTCTCTATAACCACCTCTGTAGTCAATATACACAAACTTTAGGAATCTGAAATCAAGTTGTCAGCAGGGTTGCTTCCTTCTGGAGGATTTGAAGGAGAATCTGTTCAATGTCTCACTTGCAGCTTCTGTGGGCTCTGGCAGTCTTGGACACTTCTTGGCCTGTATATGTATCATTCTAATCTCTAAGTCTTCACATGGCTTTCCTCCTATCTCTGTGCTCCAATCTCTTTCTCTCTTTTCCTTTATAAAGACATTTATCATTAAATTTAGGGTCCTCTCTATATCCAGTATGATTTTATTCCAACATTCAGTAAGTTCATATTCAGTTATCTGGGGTTAGGACTTAGACATATCTTTTGGAGGGACACTATTTAATTCATTAAAATCACTGAATTTCAAAGATATATATCTAGGAATGTTATGTATACATTATTTAACATAGACATGTAAGTGCTAATGTATATTTTATGCGTGTTTTTCAAGTCTTTTAAGGCAAAACTAAAATAAAATAGCATATTTATTTTTTGAAAGAATTTAAATGTTTTTTCTAACTGTAAAGACACTAACCTTTACACCTATATGTGATATATGTATGAATTAAAAATTAAGTTGGAATTTTAGAACTGAAATGAATTTAGCATGTACGTTTCCTATTAGATGCATGTAGTTATTAAATTTGGTCACCCACTGTACTGAATTATAATGCTGTCCTGATATAATCATGTTTTGTTAGCTTTTTAGAAGTGAATATTTTTCAAATTTATTTTTCTGTGAACTTAGAGGGTAATGTTTTGAGCTATATATCTGTTTTTTTTTTTCAAATTTATGTCAGCCTTTACTATTCAAAATACTCTTAATACCAAAAAACAAATCTGATCATTATTTCAAGAATAACAATAACTGTGGAAGTTGAGATGAGTATATAACCAAAGATTTTTGGTTTTTGTTTTTAAATCATTTTAGTTAACATAATTCTATAGCGAGCAGAAAATTTCAAGACAACCTTTAATACGTATTCATATTCTCATTCTCTATCTCAATATTAGAACCCTGGTGTGGCATCTGTTTTTACAGCCTTAGTTGGTTCAATAGATGGAGGAAATAGATCTGCAGCACACTCCTTGCCAAGCACTGGGAGTATAGTTTTCCCATTTTAAATTCACAAAGTGTAGTTCTTTTGGCCCCAGGAGAGTTGGGCTGCTTTACCTTGCTTCTGTAATGAGAATATACTAACACATTTTCATTATTAGATCAAAGAAGAAAGACATTACATGAAGTCACCTGCAAATTAAATATCAAAATTGGCTGGAGTATATACTTTCATTCTAATCAAATACCATTCTCTTTTTCCAGAATCAATAGAGGAAACCAAAGAAAGGAGACACGCGGTCTGAAATTAATACAGCTGGTGAAATCAGGCTTAAAGCAGGTCCATTTATTCACAGTTGACTTGAAGAACTGAAACAGATTTTATAATTAGAATGTCTTGGAAAAAAACAAATTAATTTATAGCAGAGGCACAAAAAGTAACTTATTGGCTTTATTAGTTTTAGTATTGAGTTGTACCATATTCTTGATTTGGTAATACAAGGTGAAATGGATAAAAGATTATTTTAAATTATCACTTTCTTTTAAAATATAGCAACACCTTTTTCGATCACATATGCATTTAATCTAATTATCTTTTAGAATATTAGTTTGTCTTTAGTGAGCCTAATTCAAAGTCAACTAAATTCTCATTCATTACTAAATTCTCATTCATTACTGTCATTGGTTCATGATTAGTGTCACCAACTATAACAAATCAACAAAATGTTTTATTAGAGAAAGGTGAAACTTGAGTTTGTCATACTGTTCAGGGTTGATAAGAACATATCAGTTCTCTCAAATTTATATGCCAAATCCCGATGCCTTAGGACATTTTCTCTGAAAAACTGCTTACACTGTAGCAAATTGAGAAGTCTATAATTTGCCTAAGGCATTTTTTTCATCAGTTGCAAAATCTAAATGATCTTAGATGTGAATGCTTAGATTTATATAAAAATAATGTGTGGCATATGTGTGGGAATATACTTACCCATTTACTTTCTTAGCTATACATTTTTTAAAACACATATATCTAAATATATTATATGTATCATTTAACATCTGAGCATAATTATTATGCATTTATGGACGTAAATAGTCAAGTTGGTCAGAAAGATATGCTTACGGTTGCAATTGTCCTGTTGCTCAGCTCAAACAGGTACTGAAAAATTTCTCCTAGGATCTTTTTCTCTTAAACCTGACCTAGAATTACCAGCCTTCTCAATAGAAAATTAATGGACAGTTAATTACATGCAGTTGTTATAGGCACTCGGCCATATCTATGGCCTTACCAAGATTTTGCTATAGTCACTAGATTTACACAAAATCATAAACAATATTAAAGGCTGGCAACCACAGCTTCTTTCATTGTTAACAGGTTTTTATTTCAGAGTTACAGGAGTCCTTATGTAATTCTTACAAGTTCTTGTAATTTTAGAGAGGAATATTCAGGTGAGCAGCAGTGACATATTATAAAGTCAATTTTCCTGATAATGAGATTCTTTTTCAATGGGAAGAGGAGAAAGATGAACCAGTGCCACAACCAGTGCTAGAAGCAGGCCTACATGTTCCCAGGCATTTTAGCAAAGTTTGAATTGCATCTAAAGTAGTTAATCTGGGCATTTGAGATTGAATCAAGACTCTGATTTTTTATGGTCCTTGTTCAGCATTGTAAGAGTAATGGTCTAATTGATATGTAGATTTTATACAATAAATGGAAAATAGACTTACAGGCTCCCTTAATCTACATTTCCTAAATAAAATGTTGAACAGAGATTTTTAAAAAGAAAAAAAAATAGTTTATAGTCTTTATCTATATTTTTGAAGGAGAAAATCAATCTAAATTAATAAACAATGAAGATACTGGAAGATCTAATGAAATTTCAATTGTTTCCTCTGGAAATCTGCTTCTCATGAAAAATTATTTTAGATTACTATGGCCTAAAATAATATGGCAAATACATTTGTATGTGGAATATTCTATTAGAGTATAATTAACCTACAACTAATTACTAAAAGCAAGGAATGATCATAGCTACTCGGCTACACTGTAATAACTTACTTATAATGTAATCTTTATTAAAGTAATATTAATGGGGCCTTGTGGAATGAAGAGGTTTCACCATATGATTCACTTTATTCTTAATCGTAATAACATGGCTCTAGTCACAGGCAACATAAAGAAAATTTGCACCCAACAGATTGACTATATTCTCAAAAGCAAAGTATTATGAACTGGGTCATTACTCTATTATTGTTTTTTTTCTCATTTAGAGTAGACATTATGACTATTTAATAATTATATATCAGATACTTCTCCATAATACCTAAGAATCAAATTCTCTTGTGTTTCATTTGGGACTACTTGAAATTTACATTAGTTCTCTAAAAATCCTTCACTGAGATTCATTTAGTTTATGTGGCAGACTCTTGAACAATTTATCTTAGGAGAATGGAAACCAGAGAGTCGGTGTAAACTGTATGAATATCTCTTGGCTTAAAGGTAACGTGTCTATCATTGAATGTTTCAGCTACTGACACTTTTCTTTATTTTGTTTAAAATGCCAGTCTTGAATGGGTGGCTGGCCTAGTATGGCTGCGAGACCACTTAACCTAAATATAAACCCTGAGTCATTTGGTTTTCTTGAGCTGAGTGAGAATTTCATTGAAATCTAGTCACTATTGAGGATGCTAATGGAGGTTTTAGATTTGTGTACTTTCTTCTGAATGAATAAGTTTTATAGAATTTTACCTCTCCAAAATTGAAATTACAGAATAATTTATTTAGATTTGAACTTTTAAACAATTTCCACAAATTAAACAAAAAAACTAATTTTCACAATGTTCCTCAATGTGACTTATTTCATGTGGTAGATGTTCAGGCTCATCCAGATTATCACTTCACATTTCAAAACAAATTTGAAAAAGAACCTAGTTGAAAGACCATTACTAGTTTTAAGACATTATAAGACTATTATAATCCAGACAATTTAATATGAGTATAGAGATAGATTAATAGATCAAACAATAAACTGGGTTTTATGCAAATTAGAAATGTCTACTATTTAAAAACACTGGTAAGAAAATGAAAAGTCAAGCCATAGATTAGGAGGAAGTGTTTACAAATTATATATCGTAAAAAGGACTTATAGCCTGTATTTATAGACAGTCTTCAAACTGAAGAATAAGAAAACAAACAATCCAATATATAACTGAACAAACAATTCAAATAAATACCTTACCAAGGGAGATTCAAAGATAGATGGAAATAAGCACATGAAAAGATTTTCAACATCATTAGTTATTAGGGAAATGAAAGTAATACCACAATAAGTTACCACCTATTGGACTTTGGGAGGGGCATGAATATGTCCATCTTCTTGACATATTGCTGATTTCAAAGCTCTATTCATGTTTACAAATCTTATCAACTAGTACACTTTAAATATATTCAATTCATTGTATGTCAATTATAATTAAAGCCATTAGAAAATCATAAGATTTTCTACAGATGAAGATAAGCAACAGGACTTCTTATAAGGAAATCAAATAAACCTGGGATTAAAACAAGCTCCAGCATTTATTAGCCATAATCTATGTTATGAGAAAATCAAGAGCTTTTCTTTCCTCACGTATAAAATGGGGAAAAAAATATTCTTACCTAAAAAAGCCTAGCTTAGGATTTAAATGTGATAATGTGTATAAATGCTTTATATAACACCTCACACACATTAGATTCTTAATAAATATTAATTCCCTTCCCCATAGTATTTGCCATCTCTAATGGTCATATTGTGCCCCAAGTAAAAAACACTGGAAGAAAAGGCTAAGTTAAGAATCGTACAAATTATAATTTTTATTTTCCCCAGAAATGTCATAAACCACCAAGTAGATGGGCATGTACATGACAGACACCACTTAGCAGGCAAGTTTGAAAAATCGTCACTTTCATTTAAAATCATACCCTGAAGGAAAAAGAAGTGTCAGAAATAGTACCCAAATAAGAAACACCTACAGGCCCAGATGAAAAGACAAGGTCTAAAACAAGTAACAGGCCCTGTCATGAACAGGATGAATTAGGTTATGACTAGAGACAGTAATAGTCCTTCCCTACAACCTAAGAGTTGGGAAAGTTTAAGCACTCTAAAACTGAATATGTGATCACAAGCACAGAAATGAAAAATGGCCGAGTCAGTGATTTTGGCAAAGTTAATGACAGAACTAGATCAACTGTAAATTCAGCCTGGCCTGTTATGTAAAGGTGGATCATTAAAATATTAGGGAGAAAAATGACCAAACTTCTTAACACTAAGATTGTGACTTAATTAAATAGATTGCGTAAAGATAAAGCTACCATTTATAATATACGCATTATCATCTTTAGAACTAACCAATTGCTTTAGTTTCTCAGGAAATTAAAGGCAATAGATTATAAAAGAGTTTTCATTATACAATGCTTTAAAATACATAGCAAAAAACTAGATAACTATTCAGATGTTATGAGGAAAATGTCTTGTGAGAATAAAGATAAGTCCCTACATCAATTTAGGTAAAGGATAAGTTTCTGTACCAGTTTATGTAATGGAAGTTTCTCTTGAGAAGAAAGTATATTAGATTTTGGAAATAAAATAATTTTCCAAAAACAATCTGGGTGATCTCCATTTACTGGAATACTATCATGCTTTTACTGGAATAATAATCATGCTTTACAATACTAAGAAAATTTTTTGTAAAGAACATAATCACCTCTAAATTATCTTTTGTATTAATGTAGATTTCTATATAATTTTTTACTTTCATGTAACATTTTGCAAATTATTAACACCTTTGTCTTACATTATCTCATTTAATCAATTTTATTTTGGAAAAGGTAAAATGTCCAAAATACACACACACACACACACACACACACACACACACACACACACACACACAAAATCTTTTAAAACTCAATAAGAAAACGAAAAACCAGATTAAAAATTGAATCAAAGACCTTACCAGACACCTTACCAAAGAAGATGTACAGGTGGAAAATAAGCATATGAAAAGAAATCCCATATCATACGCCACCAGGGAAATGCCAATTAAATAGATACTCTACCATGCCTATCGGAATGACCAAAATTTAGAACAGAAGCAACCCTAAGTGTTGGCAAGGATGTGGAACAACAGGAATTCTCATTTATTGCTAATGGAAATGAAAAAAATATATAACCACTTTGTAGGACATTTTAGTGGTTTCTTATAAAACTAATATGATATTTGGAAAGAGACAAAACTATGGAGACAGTAAAAAGATAAGTGGTTGCCAGGGTTAATGAGAAGGGAGGGATGAATAGGTACAGCACGCAGGCTTTTTAGGGCAGAGAAACTACACTATATAATCCTATAATAATTGATACACATAAATATACATTACTTCAACCCCGTAGAATGTAAAACGCCAAGAGTCAGCTCTAGTGTAAATTATAGATTCTGAGTGATAATAAGGTGTCAATATAGATCCATCAATGGTAAGAAATTTATCAACTAGTGGGGGTACTAATAATAGGGGAGGCCCTGCATGTGTGGGAGAAGGGTATTTGGTAAATCTTTGTAACTTCCATTCAATTTTGCTGTGAACCTAAAACTGCTCTAAAAAGTAAAGTCTAGTTTTAATTTTAAAAAGTAAAATATAGACTTTTGATTCAATAATATAAACAGATCTTTGTAAATTAATTTGACTGGTAATAAAACCCTCTAAAGGAAATATCCAAATTATATTAATGTATAAAAAAATATAAAGGGATACCCTGTAATACAGATAGCAAAACAAATATGTATATAGATATAAAATCTATGAATTTCTGTGTATTTATAAGCCTCTTTACATGGTAGATGAAGAGAGAAAATACTAAAAATGTGAAGAAGTAAAGATTAAAAATATAATTCAGTAGCCAATAGGAATATTGACTGTTTCAGAGCTTGGAAAACTAAATATCAGTGATTTGATACTGATTTAATAAGAAAATGGCCTGACGTCACATTTTCCTACGTGGTTTAGCAGAAATGTGTCTACCAAAATGGCAAGGAGAATTCGTAAGTACTTCGGCTTTTAGATTATGCTTCAGAGGAAACTTGTTTTCATCTTCCACTGGCAAGATCAAAGATGTTCTTTACAGAAACACTTGGAAATATATTATCCCTCTTGTAGGAAGTTGATACTATACCCACAGCAGAAGGATGTATGTTTATAGTTCTCTCTCTGTTATTATAGAGGATTTGCCTTATGCATGCCTCCCTTGATGTTCATCAATACCACCATGCTTAGAACATTTTCTGGATACAAATATGCTCTATGGCCAGTTTTTGTTTCATTTTTTTCTCTAAGTAATTGAATAAAACTGTATTGATCCTGTGCCTTTACTTCATTAACAATATATCCTGAACAGGTAAATTAACAGATTCAAATAAAGTAATTCAGAACATAGACTGGAGTGGAAAAGGGATCTTCATGTTAATGGTTAGTGAACTCAGTCCCTATTCCTAGCTCTGTTACCAAATGTGTGAATTATTTTTACAAAATGGAGAGCTTAAAATCGATCTACATATTGAACACAAAAGAATTGATTCAATGACTTCCACATACATTCATTCATATCAATATTAATATGTGCAAGAATTGCATGCCAGTCCACAAAAGAGATCTCTGTCGGAAAGATGGTACATTTTAGCCAACTATCCATTCTGAATCTTTAGAAAAAAATTTGAAGAAAAATATTGAACTATTCTGACAGTTTATTTTCCTTTCATAGTCAACCATATTGTGAGAAAAAAAGGACATATATTTTTTAAATTTAATTTAATTGAAATGTACTTAATACATTTTAACAGCTTATACTGAAATTCTTTGAATTAATAAGAATTCGTCAAGAAGTGCTGAATTAGGGTACAACTAGAGAACCATAACAAGTATATAAACATTTATATACTTAACTAATTCACATAATTTGCATATTCAGTCAATAATTTTAATTTGGAGTTATCAATTGCTCATATCTAATGTTAACATTTATCAGTTCTGAACATGACATTTTAATTTACTTGTCTATTTATTCATTGTCTTCCTTCCTTCACTAGACTGAATGGTCCAGGAAAGCAGAGATTATTTATTTAACAATTTGAGTATTCCAAACACTTAAGGTGTATCTAGCACATAGTGACTATTGAATAAAAAATAAATATTACATATATTTGCCTAAATACAACATGAAGAATGGATATAGATCCTTTGTCTCTTTGATGTGAATATATTATTTAGATTTAAGTTATTTCCTTCTGTATATTTTCTATTTTAGGTGATTATATAAGTAAAGGAATGTTAAATTACTATACACCTTAGAGAGAAATGATTAAGTTCTAAATTGATAAACTTCCCCAGACTGTGATTTAATGCAGTTACTGCCCTGCAGGTAGCTTTAAATGGTTTCTATTCACTGTAATCATTAAAGATCATCAATGTGCTGTTTGAATATTCCTTTCTAACTACTTAAACTTAGTTTCCACATTCTATTCAGGATGTGTGTGTGTGTGTATATAAGCATTTGTGTGCAAAGTACAGACTCAATTTAGAAAAAAATTCAGATTTAATAGGAAAATTTTTGTATATATTGAATAATTTAACCTGAGTACTTGATTAGTTCTTTTCTTATAATATTTATGTTTTATATTCATTTGTTTAAGTGAATTAAAGTTATTTACTAAAATAAGAGGATTGAACCGTGTTCCTTGAAAAATATAAGGAATTAGGCATTTATACAAAGTATAAACAGCTTTTATTAGATCTTATTGAACAAATAATTGAAATTGTTTCAATGTACATGCCCTGCATATGAAGATTATTATGCTGCTAGTTTGTTTAGCTAAGAAAATTATCTTATATAATGAAAAGAATATGAAACAATTTCCATGTTTAGTTTATTTTAGTTATCTAAATGCTTTAAAACACAATATGGATTTAATAAACTCTAGTATATTATTTTTTGAAGTGAAGCTAACTAGAGCAGAAATGCAAAGACATTACTGAAAATATTTTCCTAATTTAGCAATTTGAATTGTGACAAGACTTTGCAAATATGATTTAGAAGCTCTGCTTATAAATTTCTAAATTGATATGGCTATGAAATTAAATGCACAATAGAAAAGATGAACTATTTTGGAAATTTACACTGATCATAGTCATTATTTTTTTTTATCTCATACAGTCAAAATTGATGTTACTCTATTCAGAAATTATCTAAACCCTATAACCCCCTGGGTAGAAAAAAACTGATTCTACTTTTAAAATTATAAAGTTAGGTAGCATTCTTAATCAAAAGCAAAGATAAAAGAGAAAGACCATAAAGTGTTGTTTACTGTTACATAAAACAATGTGTCTAAGGGTTTTCAGGCCAATAATAACACCAAAAAAGTGGGAGGGAAATAAAGAAAATTTACCCAATGAGCATGTTTTAATGTGCTAAGTGTAGAAAACAATACCAAGTTCTTGTTAATTTCTGATTAAAAGGCATTTTGCTGAAGCACACATTTTGAAATTGCAGATTCTCTACTGGCAGGAATAACCTCATAGATGTAAGCATAAAATCTGGAAAGAATTCATTTGAGGACAAGTAAATATGCATGCTATAATTGCCTGTTGAAAGAGAAAAGTAAGTTAAACTTTGAACTTTGGTTTAGAATGTGCTAAGTATGAAAGACTAGTATATAGATTACACAGGTACACAAAAGTTAATCATCTTGAAGGGGGAGGCAAGAGTAAATTTTTGGAAGAAGGATGTTAGAAACATAGTTTTTGTATTTTTCCATTTTTTTCCATTAAAATATACAGAACAACTTTATAGAACAATTAAATGAATTTCCATTGGTAGAATTTTTACTTCTAGCTAAGATGAAGTAATAGAAATTGTATTCTACAGCCTGCGAAAGTAAAAACAAAACAAAACAAAAAAACTGGACTAAATATAATGAAACAGTGTTTTTCAGAATTTGAACTATAGGCAATGTAGTACAGTGATCCCTAAGAGAAGGGAAACAAAATGGGCCCAACAATTGCCTCAGCTTCTTTCCTAAAGAGAGTTTCCAGGTTGCATCACAGAAAGAAAGAATTTGACAAAATATTGAAGTTTCTCCAAGTTTCAGAGAACAAATTTGGAGCACAGGGAGACCAATGTGGCTAGTGTTCACTAGACAGAATATTATTTAAAAACAAACAAAACAACTGGAAAATAAGAACTCTAGAGTTCTGAAAAAGGTTCTTTGTGATATTTAAATGAGTACTGATTAGCACATGTGTATGAGGAAACTAACTGAGACGGTAAATGAATCCACAAAAATGGGCAAAAGAAACAAATATTGGAGCCCATACAAAGCGGAAATTTGTGTTCCCAGCAGCCAAACTGGAAAAATCTCATAATACATAAAACAGTTGGTGAGCATCAGAAGGGTATACATTATTTAATGGGACAAAATTTGCCCCAGATCACAAATTGCTTAAAAGCAAGACTCCAGAGGAAGAAACTATTTCCAAGTAATATAACAGTGTACCAGAAAAAGATTCAAGAATATGAATAGAGATAATAATGAATAATGCATTTTTTAATAAATCAAACAAACAAGTGAAATGTACAACATCTAGCATCCAATAAGAAATTCCCATTTACGAAAAGAAGTAGGAAAATTTGATTTATAAGGAGGATAAAATTTAGTTCATGGAAACAGATGATAAAATTACACACCTGATAGAATTAGTAGACCAAGATATTAAACAGTAGTTATAACTCCGTTCTCTATGTGTTCAAAAAGTATAGAGAAGATTAAATATGTTAAATAGA
This sequence comes from Pteropus alecto, assembly GCF_000325575.1. Taxonomy (NCBI): domain Eukaryota; kingdom Metazoa; phylum Chordata; class Mammalia; order Chiroptera; family Pteropodidae; genus Pteropus; species Pteropus alecto. Next base: position 7,833,744 of record NW_006441071.1, read on the forward strand.
GACATGAAGAGTTTAGATAGACTCCAATCAAACCTCTAGAGGTAAAAAATACAATTTTTATATTAAAAAATTAACACCACATCATACTGTAGAAGAAAAGATTTGTGAACTTGAAGACTCAGCAAAAGAAGCTATCCAAATGAAACACAGAACCATCTGTGAGTTGTAATATACATGTAATTTGAGTCAAAAAAGAAGGGAGAGGTGAGGGGAGGGAGACGGGCAAAGAATATGTGAAATAACAGTTGAAAGTTTTTCTAAATTTGAGAAAATCAAGGCAGTCGATAAACCCCAATACCATAAAAACAAAGACAGTATATCAAGTTACTTCATAATCAAATTGCTAAAAATGAGTGATTTAAAAGAAAATCTTAAAATAGCCAGAAACAAAAGTCATATTACATACTACATAAACAAATGATAACAGCAGACTTCTCTTCAAAGACAATGCAAGGACTGAAATTTAAAAAAAAGATTCTGTCAAACTAGAATATTATAACCAGTTAAATTATCTTTAAAACTTAAAAAAACTTTTTTACTCATGCAAAAAACAAAGAAATTCTTCAGTAATAAAACTACAGTAGAAGAAAGGAAGTCCTTGAGGCAGAAGGAAAATAATACTTGATGAAAATCTGGAACTGCACAAAGAAATGAAAAGCAGAGGAAATAGTAACCATGTGAATAAGCATAAAAGAGTTTTCTTTGAACATCTTTATAAAGTAATTGACTTTAAAGAAGAAAATTAAAATGTTATAATTTTTTAACATACCTAGTAGTAAAATGATGATAACAATAGACCAAAAGTAGTAAGGTGAACATGAAATTATGCTCTGTGTCTCTTTTACTACTCATTTGACTCTTGAACGATGTGAGGCTTAGAGAGACCAACCCCCATACAGTCAAAAATCCATGTATAACTTTCAACTTCTCTATAATTTAACTACAGTCATCTATCATTATCCATGCAGGATTGGTTCCAAAACCCTTGTGAATATTAAAATCTGTGGATGCTCAAGCCCCTTATGTAAAATGATATAGAACGATGCATACAGTTGGCCCTCTGCATCCATGGATTCCCAACCATGGGTTGAAAATAGTCTTTTTAATCATGGTTGGTTGAATCTATGAATGCAAAACCCATGTATACAGAAGACTGAATGTATATTTACTGAAAAAAAACAAAAAAACAATAACGCATATAAGTGAACCCATGCAGCTCAAACTGTTGTTCAATGGTCAACTGTATATAAAGTGGTATACTATGATGACACATAATTATACTATAAATTGTAGTCACAGAAAGTATTATATTTAAAAACTAACATATGAGACAAAAGTTAAATTATAATTAATCAAAAAAAGGAGAAATAGAGACAACAGCAAACATTAAAAAAAAAAAGAATTTGTTAGGTTTAAACCCAATGATGTCAATAATTAAATATAAGGTCAAACACTCCATATAAGTGGCAGAAATTATAAGATTGTTAAATAGTAGGTTAAAAGTAATGAATGTAAAATGATATACCATGTTAAAACTAATTAAAATAAAGATAGAATGGGTATATTGATATCAGATGAAGTAGATTTCAAAAGAGAGTACATTATCAGGGCTAAAAAGGTTCATTTCATATTACAAAGTGGACATAAAAATCTTAAACATTAAAGTACTTATTAAAGAAATATTAGATACATGAAGCAAAATCTGTTTGAACATACTTAATGGTGAAAGACTGAATGCAATTTTCCTAATATGTATAAGGTAAGGTGTCTGCTCTCATCACTTTTATTTCATGTTGTTCTGGAGGTTAAAGAGAGGGCTATAAGGCAAGAAAAATATACATTATTCACATGAGAAAGCAAAAAGTGAAACTGCCCTTGTTTGAAGGTAAGTCTATATAAAAAATTCTATAAAGTCTGGGAAATGCTCCTGAAGGCAATAGGCAAGTTCGAAGGCTATAAGATCAATATATAAACTACTTGTATTTCTATATACAGATATTTAAATGCATGCAACAAGCACAATTAATGAAAATAAAATATATAAACATTTTTCTTTAAAAAGTTCTCATTGAGAGTTACTGTAAAAGAATGAAAATACAAGCCATAGACTAGAAGAAACTATTTACAAACTATATAGCTGACAGTAAATTTGTATCCATAATATATTAACACCTCTCAAAACTCAATACTAAAAAACAGACCATCTTTTTAAAATAAGGAACTGAGTATGTGTTATTTTATAGGTAGAGAGTATACAGTTCAGGTACTTGGAGGTCTCAGGAGCTCTGCTGGTCAGCTTGAAAGGGCATTCTCTCTCCATTCTTCTAGCTTTTGGCACTAATTTTCTTTCTCAGGTGATCACAGATCCCTCTTGCACTGTATAATATAGTCCTCAAACCATTCAGCCTGATTATCAATCCAGAACATAGCCAAAGAGAAGATGAGATAGAGTGTTACCTGAAACACCTCCAGATTTCCCCCCACTGTGCAGAAACAATCAGATGCTTTACCTCTCAAGGTATCTCAAGGTAGTATTGATCCTTAGAGTTAGAGCAACTTTTTTCTTTGCAGCAGAGACACAAATTTTGATGAAAGATGAATTTGGATTTGTATTTCCTGTCTTTTCAGAAGACAAGAGGTTACAACCAAGACAGCTAAAAGAGAAGCAAAAGCATGAAGTCAGCCAGGGTCACGTGTGTCTCTTCTGTTTGCGGTGACCATTCTGGACAAGCAAGGGGAGTTAATATGATTGAGGACAAAGACAATATTCACAATATTGTGGTTGTCATTAATTTTTCTCTGAAGTGACTAAAGGTGTGAATAGGCCAGTGGTCAGGACCACCCTTATACCACTGGTATATCTTTTCTTAGTGGCAGTAAACACCTCATTATTTCTCTACTTTTTCTCAACAGTAGTTGATATCACTCGGGTATTGTAGCTTTCAATGTTTTTGTACTCACCAGCTAAGACTTTGTGTTTGGATATCTTTTCATTTTATTTGACTTTAGAACTTTTTATATTTCTTTTTTAGGGATAGTGAAGCAGTAGTACATTTTGTGACATCATAAGCTAACAGTCAACAAATAAAAATGTGCCATTATTAATGGTGCATTATTAAGAAATGCATTATTGAAAATTTATTTTGATTCATGATGTATTATAAGAAAAAAAGAAGGAAGAGACACAGAAACATGTTAAAAAGTTTTCTGAATAGTTTTTCATAGCTGTTACCTAAAATATTCTTTGTGCCTTAGGAAAAATAACTTTACATTTTTGGACCAAAATGTTGATTCTAAATTAACACCGATTTGATTACTTTGAGATAAATCTAAGTTTTCAATAACACTAGTTAGCAATCTAGTGTTATATGGTCTGTGACCTGTATGATTTTGAACTTAGAAATTTTAAAAGCCATCACAGAGATGAATACTAAAAAATGAAGTACATATATTTATTTAAAAATTAGTTTGAGGGAAAAAAAATAAAGTCACAGCAATTTTCTAAGTTATGTTGTAGACAGGAAGAATCCAATACAAGGGTTTTATTACATATAACAAAAATAACATAATTTAGTAGCTGAATTGTAAAATCTTGAGGCAAAGTCACTGATGGCTTTCTATTGCCCTACTAAAGAAGTATTCCAGAGGTAAGAGTATGACCCTTGGAATTTATATTCTGATTTTGTCACTTATTGGATGCTTGACTGTTCAACCATTCTAGCCAGAAATTTCTGTTGTGAAAAATAGTGATAATAACATCATCCTTTGCAGACAGATCTACACTCAAGTACAATGTCTGGGGCAGGATAAGCCTTGATAAATGCCAGTTGGCTTTCTCTCCTAACAATGCTCAGAATTGCAGCATTATACCCATTGCAAATTTCTGATCCAGTTGTCAAATATCAAACAATGACAATATATTTTGAAAGACTGCACATAAAACATAACATTTCTTCAATGAACTTTAGCTATGCAAAACAAATCTGAAAGAAAAAAGGCTTTTTAAAGTGCGTGGAATTTAAAACTGATATTTAAATAGTTAACAAAAATGATAGATACTTCAAAAAACAAATTTTGTTTAATAACGTATGAAAATAGAAATGATTCTAAAATGCAGTGAGAGTCCTAGTTATTCATGTAGTTGATGAGATTTAAAAAGTAATTATAAATATTTAAATTTGATTACTTTTGATATTTTTAAATAAAAAAATACCTTGTAGATTATACGTATATAAAGGCAGAATCATCTCTTGTAGAACAAAATTGAGGATTTTATAGATTAAAATACACAGATAAATTCTTATGAAATGACATATTCCAAGTTTGAAAAACCCAGCATTTTGTAATTCATCTTAAATAACTATTCAGCCAGTGACTACAGTGAATTCTTAATCCATATTCTCTAAACCTGGCAGAACTCTTTAAATCATTTTACAAATTACTCAAAACATAGGTAAATTTTGTGTTAGATTTTTATATTTAGAACTGGACACCCTATAACACCTACAAATAGTAGGTTATTTAAGCATATTAGTACAGTTAAGCTAACCTGAGCATAGTGGTTCATAGATGAGCTCTTAAGTCAGACCTCCAAATATCATCCCACAGGTCACGGAATCACTCTTCATTTTTTTCAATTTTTCAAATACTTTCTTTTCTTGGAATATTTTTATAGCCTTTTTTTTTTTCAAATTCATAGATTCATCCTTCTATAATGTTTAAATTGCTATTGTTTAATTACTATTAACCCCACCCCTACATATATCATTTCAGATTTTGTGTTTCCAGATTTTAGATGTCTTTAGTTTGTTCTTATGCTATTCATTTGTATATTGTGACTCTGATTGTTCACTCATTATGCTTTCACATTTTTCTTCTGGATATTTGAACACTTTTTTTATTTTTTATTTTTTATGATTCTATAATACATCATCTGTATATTGCATTGTGTGTTCACCACTCAAAGTCACGTCTCCTTCCCTCACTGTATATTTGACCCCTTTTACCCTCATCTACCTCTCCTTTTCCCTCTGGTTAACAACTAAACTGTTGTCTGTGTCTATAGCTTTTTTGTTTGTCTTGTTCGATTGTTGCTTTCAATGTTATATCCCACATATGAGTGAAATCATATGATTCTCAACTTTTTCTGACATTTCACTTAGCATGATTATCTCAAGATCCATCCACGTTGCCACAAATGGCAATATTTTTTAATATATTCTTTTTGCTACTTTGATTTCCTTACCCTTTAATTCCAATATCACTGTCATCCTTGTGTCTGGTTGTATTGACTGCTTGTTTTTGTTATCTGGGTTATCAGTTACCTTTCCCCATGTTTAGTAACTTTTTATTATATACTGGACCCTCTGAATGCTATTTTTTTTGGAGTCTTGATTTTGTTTTCTTCCATTTAAGAATAATTATCTTTTCTGCGGAATTTAATTTTCTGAGGGGTCAATTTTATTTTGTCAAGGCTTTTTTTTAGGTTTGGTTAATGTAGATTTAGAGTAGTCTTACTCGTAAAGTGTAGGGTTTATTTGTTTGTTTGTTTGTTTGTTGTTTGTTTGGGGGAGGAGTCTTAATTGAATGCTTGATATATTCACCAAAGTCTGTTAACCTTGGCTTCTCAGACTGTTCAGAGCTTCCCTGTCTCTCTAAACTGTGTGACCTTAGAATCTTTTGTCAGCTCTCAGTACTCTCTCTTTACAGGAGCTGGTTTCTTTCAAATCTCATGGCATCTGGCTTTAATCATGCATGCATATGTGGTAAAAGACTCAAGGGGATTCTTATGCAGATTTCTAAAGTGACTTCTTTATTCAGTTCTTCCTCTCTGTTACATTATAACACAAATTGCTTTCACCTCAGCAGCCCCAAACTGTCATCTTAGTCTTCTCTGCCTAGTGGGATCACAGCTGTCTGTAGAATGCTCCAAGGCAAAAAACAAAACAAAAAAAAAAACCCCACAAAAGCAAAGAAAAAAAATGCAGGGTGAATTTGAACCTCTTCTCATATATTTTCCATCTTTCCAAGGATCGCTGCCTTGATCTAGCAGTTGTCCAATGGCTGAAAATAGGTTCTTTTTATATTTTATGGAATTTCATAACTGTGCATAATGGGCAGGTATCAAAAGCCCCCAACACTTGAAATACTGCTAATTTGATATTTTTGTAGAAGAAGAAAATTGGAAATGAAAAACAATATGAAGTTCCCAATGCCAGAAAGAAAACAAGTGTCCCAAACATGGTTTAAATGAGATTCCATCGTCAAATAGATGAAGAAGAAAGCACAGTGCTAGAGACTGAAACTTGTCCTTTGGGCAAAGTTAAATGGTTCACCTAGTATCTAAGTAGTTCCTTTAATTAGATTAACTTGGGCAAATGTGTTACGGACCTAGGTCATAAGATCCACAGAAAGAGAAATTATGGAGACCTGTATTTTTAAATAAAATTTTGAAGAGAGAGAGAGAGAGAGAGAGAGAGAGAGAGAGAGAGAGAGAGAGAAGGAGAGAGAGAGAATGCGAGTCTTAAAGGAGCAAACAACACAGTTATGATTTTTTCACCAGAGAGAGAGAGAGAGAGATAGAGAAGGAGAGAGAGAGAATGCGAGTCTTAAAGGAGCAAACAACACAGTTATGATTTTTTCACCCTACAATTAGAACCTGTTAATATTTTTGTGATTGACTTACTTTATTGCATTTATCTCTCTAGCCATCCATAAACTCTTGGAGAACACTTGCATTTTTTTTCATCTAAATATCTCTAATACCTAGTTCATGGCCTGGTATACAAAATGCTTTTTGAAAGAATGACTGCATTTAGGTTTACTTTGTTTCAAGAGAGATGTTAATTTTGTATTTGATGTAAATATGTAACAGTGGCTAACATACAGTGCTAATGATGTGCTTATCACTTTGTTAATATTTATATTTAATTTATATTTAAACCTTATAATAATCTCATTAGAAGAGCACACAGGCATAGAGCAGTTAAGTGACTCGTCCGAGGTCATGTCGTGACTTGTGAATAGTGGAGATGAGATTCAAACTCTAACAGTCTTATATAAAGCTCTTAACCAGTGTGATATGTTACTTCTCTAGCAAGATAACAGGTTATGTTCATTAAATAATTCCTATGATAACAGTTCACTAAAATATTGCTTCTCTGTGATGAATGCAGAAAGATTCTAAATAATATTTTAATAGGGATAAATCTAGAACATTAAAATCTGCTATTCAGTAGCTTGGCAACAAACCTATCAAAAAACAGAGAGTGATGTATGTTCAGAGACATTGCATTATCAGTGAAATCTGCTTACTAAAGTAGAAAATGTTTCTGTAGGCAAGAGTGTATTTTTGTAAAACCTAGCAATTTGAGATGAGTTGGGAGGGGCAGGAAGTATGGGACAGAGGGCAATTTCAGAGATTATGCTGCCTACTCTTCTATTAAGAAAGAAGCCTATTTGATGTTTGGAAATTATCAATAGACATTTGATAAATGGATGGGAGTATTTTCTTCACAATTATTTCATTTTTTCCTCTAAAAATTTGCATACTTCAGTATTTCTGTAAAATAATAACTACTTAGATTGGTTTTCTAGTAACATCAATAAGTGCCTTTCTTGACTTTGGATCCAGTGAGGAAGGCTACGTAGCTTCTAAAATTAAAGTGAAGAATTTTACAAATAAACTTTCATCATTTCTGTCATTTTTATGGAACCTAATCTAGTAAAGGAGAATATTGTAGCTAAATGACTGACAGGAAAAGTATCTTTTTTAATTGGCATTGGGCAATTTATCAGACTCTGATATCAGGGACACTCCATTAGGCTGTGGGAAAGTGATTGGTGAGATAACATTCAATTGAAAACCTCTATGGATGATAGTTCATGCCACCATTACATCAATTTAATGAATGAGGTGCAACAGCATTCTCCTCTTCCTAGAAGAAACACATCCATCATGGAACAAAAGAGTCCCCAGTGCCAAGATGTCGTGTTTTTTCTTCTTATTCTGTCTGAGGACAAAAAGAATTCAGAATCTAGACTAAGAAAAGTACAGACATCCTTATCCCATGGAAAATAATTGCCTGGACCATCTCAGCTCATTACTTTTACTGTATCGAGAAGATTACCTACATATGGATAATCTACCTCGGGCAACCACAGAACTATTTCATGTCTTTTTCTTGGAATAGATGAACAATCTCTTGATAGTGAGGTTTGGAAAACTATATAAACTCTTAATTGATGTCATTGCAATACCTCTTAGCAAAATATCTGAATGTATCCAATAAAATCTTGAAAATATAGTAACCAACCAAAATCAGCAAAAATATTTCCTATCATTTTCACAATCTTGTATATCTAGTTCTCATGCTTCTATGAAAAAGAAAAAAGAGGAAGAATAGGTGGAATTATCTTTCCATCTGTCTTTTCAATTGTATTTTTTCTTTCTCTTAATTTTCCATTCATCCTTTTCCTCCTGAATTTTTTTCTTTTTCCTTCTTCTTCTCCTTCACAGTGCATAAGAAAACCTATAATAGATTATGTGACCTGAATGTGAATGGCCTGAATTGAAAGTGACATATTAAATCTTTTTTGGGGGAGGAGACTGCTTACCACAAAAAGGGAGCGTTTAAGTATGCTTTATTTTAGAAAACAAAAAAAGTCACTTATCTCTGACGTAGTGTAACATATGCTTTACTCTGGCATCTTGATCTGGCCCAGACTAATTCTTTCAACCTCTAAACTCCATATCACAAATTTTACATTAGCAGTTTTAACTCACTACACCATCTGTTTTTACCAACATCTAACTACACTGATGTACAGTTGATGTAAAAATATTCAAAATCAACTTATTCTGTATCATATTTATGTATTAATACCAATGAATATTATTTCAATGTTTACTTTTTCTTTTGTTTCAATCTTAAGTATTTTCTTGATATGACTATCATTTTGGATCAATTTTAATTCAATAAAAGTTAATCTGACAGTGATCTCAGTTTAAAAGATGTTCAATCCAAAATTCATATATTCTGTATTGTATTTAGAATTATTTTGATAGCAACTATTCAGTACTAGGGGGAAAAAAGATTTGGAAGTACATTTTTAATCTTTCTGGCAGGAATTGTTCTACCTAGGATGGCTCAAGGTTATTTTTTTCTGTATTTTGTTTTACTTATTATTTTTTTATTATTATTTTTACTGCTGGTAAGCTATTCTGTCAAGAAGCAGAGTTTAATGAAAACTAAACACCACCAGTGGAATCTTGCCAGAAAAGTTGATGTTGCAGTTTCTTAGAATTGATGTAAGCTACTATTATTCAAGTCAAGGTGATTTCTTTTTTCTTTTTATCTTTTTATCTTTTTGTTTTTCTTTCACTGTCCACACAATACACATGTTCAAAGTAGAAATTTCAGGTTCAGATAAAATAATTTAAAAGGAAAAATTACAAATTTCTGGTTGATTTAATTAATTATAATAAACAGCATTTATATTCACTTGATATTGCTTCTGAATGTTTATTCTCTCAATGATATCAAGTAAAACCTTTACTGAGAATATACTGTATTCCTATGTGATAATTTAAGGCACTTAGAATTATAAAAAATATAATTCCAGCCTTTGCAGAGCTTAGAGTCTAAAATATATCACACCAAGTGCAGATTTCGAGCATAACATGATCTTTCTCAAATAACTTAACTACTTTTGTAATAATTTCCCTTGCCCGAAGGACTGGCTTAGCCTGATATTTTTTCTCCATTGAACATTACCATTTGTCACATTAGAAAAAAATAGACTAAAGCAGAGTTGGCACCATTCAAGTCCCGGCAGCCACCTATTTTTTTCCCAGCTTTATTCAAATATAATTGTCCTATAACATTGTGTAAGTTTAATGTGATGATTTGCATATGTATATATTGCAATGTGATGATTTGCATATGTATATATTGCAAAATGATTACTATGATAAGGTTACTTAACACCTGCATTACCTTATCTAATTACCTTGTTTTCTTTTAATTCATGGTGAGAACATTTAAGTTCTACACTCTTAGCAACTTTCAAGTATATGATATAGGTCCGTTTACTGTAGCCACCATGCTGTATATTAGATCCCCAGAACTTATTGATTTTTAACTGGAAGTCTATACCATTTGACCAACATCTGTCCACTACCCTCGTCCCCAGGCTTCTGGCAAATACTATTCTGCTCTCTGCTTTTATGAATTTAGCTATTTTAGATTCCACATATTATGAGATCATGCAGTATTTGTCTTTTTCTGATTTATTTCACTTAGAGTAATACCATCATGGTCCATTCATGTTATATGGCAGGATTTCTATCATTTTTATAACTGAATAATAATCCATTTTCTTTATTACCAGTGGACACTTAGGTTGTTTCCATGGCTTGGCTATTGTGACTAATGCTGCAGTGAAAGTGAGCATATGGATATCTCATTGAAATGTAATCTTGTTTCTGATCTTAGAGGAAAGATTTAAAGCTTACACCATTGAGTACATGACTTGACATATATGGCCTTTGTTAAGATAAGAGATATTTTTTTGCCACTAGTAATTTGCTCTCTGTAACAATAATCATGTCTACTTTACCTCCCATATTTCAGTGCTGCCATTTTGTCTTCGCTTTTCCAGAATTCTGTCATTCCCACTAACATTAGAAAGCCCAATTCCATGGAACCCTACCCTTCTTCCAACCATTTTCTATATAAAACTACAACCACCACTAGTATCAGTAGTCTCTGACTAATTCTTTTTTGAATTAGTAAGTGGGGTGTCTTCTAATATCCTGTCCTTGTATAAGAAATCAAAGTATTCTAGTATGTCTGTTAGCTATTTGATCCCCTCTTCAATACTCTGTCAATTCTGTCTCCCAGCACAATTATGATAAGCCATCACTATTTTTCTATGCTTCCAGTGGCTACACAAATAGCATACTGAGACCAATTCCAGATGTTCTTGCAAGATGTTAAGTCTTGAGTCAAGGGAAAGTGCCTGCAAAGCAACCAACTCTCCCTTATCCAGACTTATATTCTATATTCTTCTTGGTCCAACACCCTGAAGATCTGTTACCAGGAATGTTTTTTTCCATTTGCTGTTGATATATATAAAGCAATGTCCTGAAACTCCAAAATAACACAAGCCTTGTTGAGACTTGATCTTATTTATTGGTTCGGAAGCCATGAAAAGGGAAATGGAATTACTGGGTCTGTGTTTCTTGTTATAGCCATTGTTTTAAAAAGTCTTTTTGATCTAGTATAATTATTGCTACCCCAGCTTTTTTATCTGTTTGTTTCCATTTTCATAAAAAAATCTTTTTCTATCCTTTTACTTTTAGCCTATACGTATCTTTCGATCTAACGTGAATCTCTTGTAGGCAGCATATATAAGGGTCTTGTTTTCTTTTCCATTCAACCATCTTATGTCTTTTGATTGAAGCGTTTAATCTATTTACATTGAAAGTAATTGTCGGTCGATATGTAGTTATTGCCATTTTACTATTTATATTTTTACTTTTTCTCTTAAAAATATTACGTTTAACATTTCTTATAGTACAGGTTTGGTGGTGATGAACTACATTAGCTTTTTCTTGTCTGGGAAGCTCTTTATCTGTCCTTCTATTCTCAACTTTCTAGGTAATCTTGGCTGTAGGTTCTTGCTTTTATTACTTTGAATATTTCATGCCAATTCCTTCTGGACCATAAAGTTTCTGCAGAGAAATTAGCTGACAATCTTACAGGAGCTCTCTTGTAGGTAACTAACTGCTTTTCTCTTGCTGCTTTTAGGATTCACTTTTTGTCTTTATCTTTTGGCATTTTAATTATGATGTGCCGGAGTATGGACCTCTCTGGGTTCATCTCATTCGGGACTCTCTGTGCTTCCTGGGTTTGTATGTCTGTTTCCTTTGCCAAGTTAGGGGAGTTTTTTGTCATTATTTCTTCAAATAGATTTTCAATTCCTTGCTCTCTCTCTTCTCCTCCTGGTACACCTATGATGAGAATGTTGATATGCTTAATGTTGTTTCAGAGGTCCCTTAAACTATCTTCAAATTTTTTGGATTCTTTTTTCTTGTTGCTTTTCTAATTGAGTGTTTTCTCCTACTTTATCTTCCAAATTGCTGATTCAGTCCTCTGCTTCATCTAATCTACTGTAGATTCTCTCTAATGTACTCTTCATTTCACTTATAATATTCTTCATTTCTAACTGATTCTTTTTAATATTTTTTATCTTCATTTTTACATTTTTTATTTCTTTGTTAAAGTTCTCACTCATATCATTGAAGATCCTTATAACCAGTATTTTGAACTCTGCATCTGGTAGATTGCTTCTCTCCATTTTTTTTTTAGTTATTTTTCTGGAGCTTTGTTTTGTTCTTTCATGTGAGATATATTTCTTTGTCTCCCCATTTTAGCTGCCTCCCTGTGTTTGTTTCTATGTATTATGTAGGGTTGCTATGTCTCCCAGTCTTGGCTGAGTGGCCTTACATGGTAGATGTACCACTAGTGGGACCCAGTAACACAGGCTCCCTGGGCATGTGGGCCGGATGCTACAGGTGTGTCCTTTGTGTGGGTTATGTGTGCCCTCCTGTTGTAGTTGAGCCTTGATTGGTATTGGCATATCAATGGGAGGGATTGACCCTCAGGCTGATTGATTATGAAGACTGGCCATGACTACAGTGAAGGAACTGTTTTGCAGTGGCTGCCCCTATGGAGCAGGGATCCACTTTAGTGGGGCTACGGTGCCTTCTGAGCTTGCCCTTTGGATGTGGAGGTGGTTGGGTGGTGCTCTGGAGTGGTCTGAGTAGGCTACTGAATGTATTGGTTCCGGGGTCTCTTAGGAGGAGCTCTGGTACAGGCCAAGATGAGCTGCAGCCTATGCTCTGCCCAGGGATGCTTGGTATAAGCTACAAAGATATCTACAGTTGGTTGCCATTTGTGCTGAGCTTGAAGATGCCTGGGAGAGGCTAACCTGTGAACTGAGGCCAGCTTCTGCTAGTGCCAGGCATGGGGTTGCTTAGCACACTGAGGCACACTGAGATCAGATACTCTTTGTCTGAGCTTTGTGAATCTTTGAGAAATGCAGGTTGATGGAGACTCAGATATCATGCTCACCTAATTATGCAGGCTGGGTGGTGGGAGAGCTCAACAAAGGAATGTCTTCTGCCAGCACTTCTGTCTGGTAGAAAGCTGTCCCTCCAGCCCTTGCCTTGAAGCCAGACAATTCATTTCCTTCCTGTGTGCTCCTGGCTCCTTTTGAGTTGCTGCCCCAGCTCTGGAGCTCAGAGCAAGTAAGTCTTTCAGTGAGTATGTCCATGTATAGACCCTTTAATAAGAATACCTGGGACTCCAGCAGCCCTTAGTGTTGTTCAGCCACAATCTCTGCTGGTTTTCACAGCCATAAGTTGTAAATACTTCTCTTCCTGGCAGTGAAATGACTTCCAACCTGAACTAGGGTGCCTGGTGTGGGACTTGGATGCCTCACTCTTGACATACTTCCCCAGCTGAGATATCCCTTGTGTGTGTGTGGGACCAACCCATTCTGCATTTCTGCCCCTCCTACCAGTCTTGATTTGGTGTCTTCTGTATGCTCTTAGTTATAGGACTTCTGTTCAGGGAGACTTCAGGTGATTCTCAATGATGGTTGTTCTGTAGTTCTGATTTAGTTATGGGAGAAGCACATTATTTACCTACTTCGCCATCTTGACCAGAAGCCTCTTTTGCTTAATTATTACACTGTGGAGGCGGGGTATTGATTTAGGGTGTCCTCCTCCCAACCCCGATTTTTTATTTAATAAATCAGTATGAGCTTACCTTTTCTAGATGATTTATATCTTGGGATGGATCACAATATTCCTAACTCTGTGGCAACCTCTTTTGTCAGTTTAACAGAATCCAGATATGTTACTGAATATATGTACTTAGAATAACATGTATTTCTTCAGATTTTTATTTCTCTTTTGTCCTAGATAATCTGATTTTTCTTTCATTCCTACTTCCCACATGTTCACCAGCTACATAAGTCTGCTAGGGTTGCCATAAAAAAAAATACCATGGAATGGTTGATTTAACAACAGAAATTTACTTTTTTACAGATCAATATGTTGGTGGGTTTGGTTTTTCCTGAGTCCGCTCTCCTTGGCTTTCAAATGACCATCTTCTCACTGATTCTTTATACGGCCTTTTCTCTGTGTGTGCATATCTCTGGTGTCTCTTTCTCTTCTTTTATTTATATATTTTTAGTTTTGATCATTATTTAGAGCATAATTACATTTTCTAAGTTGTTCAATTATAGTTTACATTCAATATTATTTTATATTAGTTTCAATTGTATAGAATAGTGATTGGACATTTATAAAATGTATGAAGTGATCCCCCAATAAGTCTACTATCCATCCAGCACCATACATAGTTACTACAAAATTATTGACTCATTTTTTCTATTTTCCTCCAGACAAAATCTCTTTTTTTTTTCAAATTACATTTCCCACTGTCTCTCTCTCTCTCTCTCCTTCTAGAGGTTTCCTGAGATGACTGTTGGCTGTCTGTTCATATTTATAAATGAGCCTGCAAAGCTAATTGTAACTTATATGCATCTGAGTGAGGCTGATAAGCTGAAAATGATTTTTTTTTTCAGAAGGACTACAATATTGGTTTATAAAATATTGGTTTTAATGTTTTTTCTCTTGACCTAGTCAGAGTCTCCAAATAATCCTTCAACCTCTCACCTGGCTTCCAGCAATTAGTGATTTTGGGGAGGAAAATATGCCTGAGCATCACAGTGTTTAATATGTACACTTTAATTCTCTACTTTCAATTAGACCCTATTTTCTTGATTAAAATAGTCTCCATTTACAGTTTTCCTAGTCTTATATCAGGAATAAAGAGGGAGAGTGCTATAGACTGAAGGTTTACATCTTCCCCAAATTCATATGTTGATACCTAATACCCAATGTGATGGTATTAAGAAATGGGTCCTTTGGTAGGTGACTAGGTTAGAGCCCTCATGAATGGGGTTAGTATCCTAATGAAAAAGATCCCAGAGAGCTCCCCTGCCCTTTTTTACTATGTGAAGAAAAGCAGAAACTTGGCAATTTATGAATCAGAGAGCTGGCTCTTACCAGACTCCAAATTTGCTGGTGCCTTTACCTTGGACTTCCTAGACTACAGAACTGTGAAAAATAAATTTCTGTTTTTTAACAGCTACACAGTATTGTGTGTGTGTGTTTTGTTTGTTTGTTTTGTTTTGTTTTTCATGGCAGCCCAAACTGACATAAAATCAGGTGTCTGCAAAGTGGGAGAAGAGATCATTAAGAAGTGCATTTCTTCTCAAATTGACATACCAAATTTCTCTGGCTCTATTGTCATCTTTACCCCTGCTTCACTCAGGACATATCTGATGTCACCATTTACTAATAACTTTGGGAATTCTGTAGGGCTAAGTGGATGCACTGTTGCTGTCAAATGGTTGACTCAGGATTCAGGTTTTCCAGGTCTGCCTTCTAGCTCTTGCTTTTCCTTTTTTTTTTTTTTTTTTTTTTTGCTGTAGTGTCCTCTCCCATTCTTTTTGTCTTTGTCTTTTTATACCTTTAGAAATATTTAAATATTCTATTAAAATATGTCTGAGCATCACAATGCATTTGGCACATGGGGTGTGGTGTTTTGTTTTGTTTTGTTTTGTTTTCATGTTTTTGAAGTATAATTGACAAATAGAATTTGTATGTATTTAAGGTATATGGCTTGGTATTTTGATATACATATACATTGTGAAATAATGACCATCATCAAGCTAATTATCAAACTCATCACCTCAAATAGTTAACATTGTTTTTTATTTTTGTGGTGAGAATGCTTAATATCTACCTTCTTAGCAATTTCAGGTATACCATACAGTGTTGTTAACCATGCTCTATCTATATTTTATCTCCAGAGTTTATTTATCTTGCATAGTTGAAACTTTGTACCCTTTGACAATCAATCTCCTTTCTCTGCAACCTCCAGTCCTTGGCTTCTTGTTTTTGGACTTCTAAAGGTAAAGAACTGTTAAATGGTGTGTTATTCACAGATGGTACATCAGCAGGAGGTACACACTCAAAATTAATTTGGTGCTGATTCTCTATATAGTACATGAACCTCACCACAGGTGGCTCTTCTTCTTCTTCCCATATCAGAAATTTGGCTCTCTCCTTACCATGTTGTCTATGTCCATTTATCCTTCTTGTTTCTCCCTGCCCTAGTCTAGGATAGTTTCAAAAAACAAACAAAAAATGCTTCTAAGAATAAATCCATTTAATTAATTTGCCTGAAAAATATGTAGCTATAATTCATAGTTTTTCTTAACTAAGAGGTACTTTTAATTAACAATAATAGATCAGATAGAAAGAATATGTAAAAAAGGCTAATAATTGTGATATAACAATACTACATTTGCAAATTGCTCAATAAAATATTTGACATATAGCATGTACTCTATAAATTTCATGTTTTGGTCCTATGTGTCTATTCTTAAATGATTGTAATTATAATGATCATTATATTATAGTTAATATGTATTGAAGTACTTCTAATGCATTTTCCCACTTAATTTTCAGCCAGTTTGCATGGATATCTTAATATTTTCCCCATTTTTCTGAATCTTAAGAAGATTAAATAAATTCCTCAACATTGCATATACTTTCCCCCAACTGGCAATTTCTAATCAAACTAATTTTAAAAGCCAAGTATTTCATACCTATACTAGGCTGCCCCATTCTGGAGCCCTTTTTTTTCCAACTTACATTGGTGTCCTTGATCCCCAATATATCAGTCTGGCTAATGAGATTATATAACTACTCATACCACAGGGGGAGTAGAAAATCTCTCATGTGATGTAATTAATGGTGGGTAGGTAAATAAATGACCCCTCTATAAATGTTTTTTAAATGTCTGCTATTATCGTCACATTTATTATTATAATTACTGTGTTAAAATGAATATATGATATTATAAAAGTGAGGTCAACACTAATTTTTTAATATA
>NW_006441071.1:7850884-7860843 GCF_000325575.1 Pteropus alecto
TATATATTATGTATACACACACACATTTTGGAAAAGCAGATATATGACTTGACACTTCTGAATGGAGAATAGGTGAAATGTCAAGGAATAGAGAACAGAGGATAATCACTCCCAGATATGAGTCTTTGCTGAGGGGTTGGTTGCTTTTGGGAATAACAGAGCTAGGGAAGAGAAGCCCTGGAGTGTGGGGGCATTTCTGAAGACAGACTTCATCACTTTGCCTAAAGTCAATTCCAGTCTGAGAGTGAAATGCACAGCTAAGACAATTATTTTGAGGACTTTATATCTTTAATCACCATAATTTGACATAGCATTGATTTGTGCCTATAACTTACTCTCTTACTAATGTAAAATAATTTATATAATGAAAATTAATATAATTTTGCAATTCTATGAATTTTTGGTGGGGGCCTAGAATCTTAAATAACATTATTTCTCACAAAACAATCTAAAAAACAAATCTAACCTCCAGTGAAAGTCCTTGTTTTCTTTTTTCATTCTACAATTCCTCTAAACAAAAACACCTAAATTGGAAATTTTGCCACAAGATTAAGATTGAGTAACGAGTTTAGCTATTTTACTTAATTTGAGCCAGATGGCAAAGCTTTGAAGATTAAAAGATTCTGGGGTATGTGTGTTTGCACACACAAGCATGCTGGCATGCACATGTGTGTATTACTTGAGAATGGGAATGAAAGAAAACTGAATTTTGATAGTTCTCAAGCAACTATATGTTTTATGTTCTATATTATCTGCTAATAATTACATATAAATTCAGTGCATAGAAATAAACAGATATCAGAGTCCAGAAAAATCAAGGTGTAAGAGAAAATGAACTCAGTGGAAAGGCAAGTATGCAGTGCAGAATGGGGCATTGATGAGCCACTTGGCACTTATATAAATGCTAGAGATCAGAATCCAAAATGAGCCCAGACCTCAGTGTATAGAGTTAAGAATAACATCCTAATTTTCTATAATAAGAAATTCAAATATGATGACAAAAAGCTTAAGAAGATAACCTTTGCTGTATGTTTTCCAAATATTAGAAACGATTGCTAAAATGGCCCCTTCTATAATATTTCCATTCATTATTTACAAAATCATGTAGTGGTTTAATTTTGTTTTGCTTTGATTTAATCAGATTTAGCAGTTCATAGTCTGAGAGTCGAGCTACCTGGGTTTAAGTACTGCATTATTAATATAATATAACTATGACACATTTTTAGATTAGGACAATCAAACCCTCCATTTAAAAGCACAATTAATATATGTTAAAAAAGAGACCAGGGGATCTGCTCTGCTCTGCTTCTCACTCTCCATTATCATTACACTAATGTTAAAATTTTTCACTCAGTTGTTAAGTGTTCGACTTGGCAAGACAAGGGTCTTGCTAAAAAAGTATCTTCCTCTTACTTTGTAACAGTTGAAGGTGTAATTTAGTCACACTGTAATATAAGTGAATGCATGTGGGGAGGAAAAAGATAGTATTACGCTTCTAGGCTTCTAAGATGGTTTAGAAGGTCCATGATAGTACAGAAAGAGAAATTATAATTTTGAGTGATGCCTTTAGGCCATGAATTGTTTTAGGTGTTGAATTATCCCGACAATCTTGTGAAGCATGTTTACAGATCAGGAAAATGAGGCTCTCTAAATCTAAAGTTTATATTTTTATTGATATATCTATCATGAAAAAGTACAGCAAAAGTTTTTAAAAAGTACAGCAAAGATAGGCCAGGACACAGAATGACATAATTTACTTACTTTAAAAAGTGGTATGTAAAGAGGCCTTTACCTGCCAGAACATATATTTGTGCATTGTAAGCAGATCCTCATCTATTATTTGCAGTGAGAAGCAAGGAGTTATCTTTTCCCCTGCTATTCAGGTCTTATTTGCTAGTATTTTGAAATCAAATAGAGTTTTGCAGTAACAATACTGAGTTGTCAGAGGGGCATTGGGTTTTCTTACAATACAGACCTTCGCTTCTACTTCTACAAGACCATACAGATTGGAACACTGCTAAATTGGAAGATAGGTCTAAATGCTTGAATTGTTAATAAAACTTTCCTTAGGCATTCTTTTGCTAACTTCTTAACTTCCTTGACTTTTGTTCTACTTGGAAGTTCAAAGCAATTTTATCAGTGGGTTTATTCTTATCAGTATTACTTCCCTGTGGTCCTGCTTGCTCTTGGCAGAAGTTAAAAAAAAAAAAACACAGTAGTTAAGATATGAATGGCTGATAACATTACTAATATAATAATTAGTTCTTTTCTCATTAATATGTTCCATCATTAAGAAATAAGTTCATATCTTAATGAATATTCCTACTACTTCACTCTTCACACAATACTAACTCAAATCAGATCTTAAATGTTAGCTTTCAGTTCACTTCTAAGCGGAGTTTACTCCTAATGCTATGTCAGAAGACTATCTTTGGCTCTATAGTGACATCTTCTTTTATTTATTTAACTTAATCATCCTTTTGGCTCAATTTAAGCATTACACCCTCCAGGAAAACTTGAACTCTAAGCTCGGAAAAGCACTTTTACTGTGTTTTATTTATGAGAAATTTTATTAACCATATATGGTATTAGAATTATTTTTAGAAGGTTGTTTTCTTAGATGCTTAGCTCTTTGAAGGTAGATTTTACATCTTATTTTTCTTTGTACCCACTATACACTTTGCTTAACATACAGTGTGCATAAGTTTTTTTTTAAATAAGTATTAAATTGATTAAAGGGCTTATAGCAACCTTCTGTAATTAGAGAAAGGATGGGTCACAATTATTAATTTTAACTTGTTTCAGTTGAATGTTATTGCTTTCTTTGAAGCTTTCTATAAAAAGATTTAGAAAATTTTAGAGATAAAATGATAATGAATCATGAAGAGAGATCCTATATTTTAAATAGGACATTTAAAAGTGATAAAATATTTTAAATATTTTGTAGCATGTATCTATTGTATTGTCCCCACATTATTAAACATTAGTGCTTATGTTTCATTTCTTTATGCAGAAATATTGAAAGTAATAGGTCTTTTATTCTGTATTTTTAAATTTACTATTTATAGTGTTTAATATAATGATAATACTGTACAATGTTACAATTTCTCTTATCCTATTAATATTATCAGCTCTCCTGATACTGATAATTGGCTTCTGCAGGCAAATACTTTTGCCAAATGACTCATAACAATATCCAAATGTTATTTTTATAGCCCCAAGAACACATGAGTGTAAAACAGGTAAATATTCAAATTATAGTTATCCTATGCAGAGAATACCAGAACCTAACATGGAGAGTGCATCTTTAAATCTTATTTCCTATAGAAGGACCTAGATATGGGGAGAGATAATAAAAGTGATCCATAATCTAGCCTGGCAGCACAACTGATATGTTATAAAAGATGGAATTGGACCTGTTAAGTATCATTTTTTACTGGTTACTCTTTGGCTGATCACCAAAATTTGACACTCCAATCATAATACCAAAATTCCTTTTGACACCAAAATGTCAACTGCCTTTTTTAACTCATAATTAATTTTAAGTTTATATTTTCTCCTTAATTATCCTTAAAGATATCTTAACTAGAGATTTTTTTTAAAAATTGAGAAAACAATTCATTTAGATAATTTTCTATACATCATTAATGAAACAAATGATATCTTCTGCCTAAAATTATATAACAAAAAATATGCAGGCATAATTAAAATGTGGTTTCTCTCTTGACATCTTTTTTTTTTTTTTTAATTTAATTTTGGACAACTTTAGTATATATGTTGCCATACTTCTCTCTGTATTTTTTACTTTTGTTGCCTGGTTCTCTATCTACTAGGTTATTCTCAACCATTAAGGAACAAAGCTTATGTGATCTGTTTGAGCTATCTTGAAAATTTCTTTCTGTTACAAATAACTAATACATTTTATTATCAACTAACTTTTATAATAAAAACAGATTGAAAATTATTTTTCAACAATATTTCCCTCACCTTCTTTCAGATACATATATTTTTTTTTAGTATAAAAGAAAGGTGTGAATTTATAGCTGGTACATAAGAAATTGTGTATGACATGTAACTGATCATATATCTAGTAGTGAGCAACATTTGATACTTAATATTCATAGTCATGGAAATTATAAATTATTGAAATGCTGTGGTACATACATCCTTCCTTAGTCTGCTAGGGCTATCATAGCAAGATAACACATGTGGCTTAAACAACAGAAATGTATTCTCTCACACTTCTGGAGGTCAGAAGTCCAAGTTCAAGGAGCCACCAAGATTAGTTCAGTAAGGTTAGTTTCAAGGTGAGGGCTCTTTCCTTCTATTGTAGACCGTTGCCTTCTAACTATGTCCTCTCATGGTTCTTTCTCTGTTCACAAGTGGAGAGAAAGCATGCTCTTGTGTTTCTTCCTCTTTTTATAAGGACACAATTCCTATAGTATTAGGGCCCCACTATTATGAATGCATTTAATCTTAATTACCTCTTTAAAGGCTTTATCTTTGCAAATACTGTGGATACTTCTCTTCCTTAAGTTCCCTAAGAAAAGGTAATATGTGGAAAAGACTGTACAGATTCTCTTGGCTTTTGGCAACTTGAGGCAGAGCTCTTGTCAATTAATGGCTAAAAATGTTTATGACAAAATTTATTTTTTGATGAGATTCTCTAAATGTCCCTTATACTGCTAGGAGTTTAAACATGCATACACACATACAAATAAACAGAATTGACTTTCTAGGAGTTTTGTTTTACTGTTGTTATCTATATTAGAATTAAACTTCGAAACAATGACAACACATATATTTTATATATTTATATGGCCTTATATATTTATATGTTACAAAAAACTCTAAAATAGTCAGGTCTCACTTGTATTTACATTACCATAGCATTCAAAAGTAGAGCAGAGGGTGAATCAGAAGAACAAACACACCAAAAATAATTGTGCCATCTTTTCAAGGCTAAAACATTACTTTTTAACTTGTGATTATTATGATGAAATTCAATTTGAAAAAGAATGATGTAGAATACATATTGCTCTTTCTAATATTTTTTTTGTTCTCCATATTTAAACCATTTTGTGATTTCTTGAGGTAAAATAAATATAAGTATTTATACTTGGAATTTTTGGCAAAATTTATTTCAAGAGCACAACTTGATCCCTGTTAATAATCATTCTGAAGAAAAATTGCAGATATCTCTCTGAGATCCTCATTTCAATTCTTTTGACTGCATACCCTGAAGTGGGAAGCTGAATCATATGGTAGTTCTATTTTTAATTTTTAAAGGACTTCCGTACTGGTTTTCGTAATGGCTATGCCAATTTACATTTTCACCAGTAGTGTATTAGGATTCCCATTTCTTCACAACCTTGTCAATACTTGCTTCCTTGATAATAAGCCATCCCAACAAGTGTGAGATGATATATATGTTACGGTCTCGATTTGCATTTCCTGATAATTAGATAGGTGAAACAAATTTCTATACCTATTGACCATTTGTATGTATTCTTTGAGGAAATATCTATTCAAGTTTCTTGCCCATTTTTAAGATTGGATTATTTGAGTTCATTTGTTTATTGCTATTGAGTTGCAGGAATTTCTTATATATTTTGGATATTAAACCCTTTATCAGATTATCAGATATGTGGTTTACAAATACTTTCTTCCATTTATAGGTTGCCTTTTCATTATGTAATTTGTTTTTTTGTTTTTTTGTTTTTTGTTTTTTTTTTTGCTGTGCAGAGCTTTTTAATTTGATGTAGTCCTGCTTGTCTATTTTTGCTTTTGATGACTGATTTTGGTGACATATCCAAGGAATCATTCCTAAGAGCAATATTAAGAAGGTTTTACCTTGTTTTTCCTTCTCGGAGTTTTACAGGTTCAAGTCTTACATTTAACTCTTTAATTCATTTCGAGTTAACTCTTATGAATGGTGTGAGATAAGGGTCTAATATAATTCTCTTGCATGTGCATATACAATCACCATTTATTGAAGAGATTGTCCTTTCCCCCATTGTGTATTCTTGGTAACATTATTGAAGAACAGTTAACTTTGCATGTGACTATTTCTTGACTATCCTATCCTATCCTATCCAATATGTAATTTTACCTCACTTCCATAAAGTGGCAGTGGAATACTACACCACTTTGTTCAGCAATAGTAACAGGAAAGCCAGCCCTGCAGAATGACAGCCCTAACTGGAGATTGAAATAGAGGGAGCAGAGACCTAGTGAGGCAGGCTCTCCCTCAATGAGTCAGAATTACTCTACGTCAAATATTCCATTGATTTATATGTCTGACTTTATGTCAGTACCATATTTTTTAAATTTCTGTAGCTTTGTATTATATTTTGAAATCAGAGAGTGTAAAGCCTTCAGCTTTGTTTTTCTTTCTCAAGCTTCATAGGGTCTGTGGTGGTTCCATATGAATTTAAGAATTGTTTTTCCTCATTCAAATGCCATTGAAATTTTGATGGGGATTGCATTGAGTCTGTTGATTTACTTGGAAGCATGAACATCTTTATCATATTATGTCTTCCAATTCATGTTTTTCCATCCAATTGTGTTGTCTTTAATTTTACTCATTGATGTTTTATAGTTTTCATTGTACAAGTCTTATACTTCCTTAGTTTATTCCTAAGTATTTTATTCTTTTTGATGCTACTGTAAATAGGATCGTTATCTTAATTTTCTTTTCAGATAGTTCATTATTAGTCTATAAAGATGCACCTGATGAAATCAGGATCTTGAAAAGATATCTCTACTCCCATGTTTATTGCACCATTAATCACAGTAACCATTATAGAGAATCAATCTTAATGTCTATCTGAATGGATAAAGAAAATGTTTTATATACATACAATGAAATATTATTTGGCCTTAAAATTAGAAGTAAATACTGCCATATGCAATAACTTGAGTCAACTGAATGACATTATGCTAATTGAAATAAACCAGTCACAGCAGGTCATATACTACATGATTCCACTTATATGAGGTATCCTAAATAGTTAAACTCATAGAGCAGAGAGTACAATGGTGGTTGCTTAGAGATGGGGAAGGAACAGGGGGAGATGCTGTTCGATGATTATAAAGTTTCAGCTATGAAAGATGAGTAAAGTCTAGAGATCTATTGTACAACATTATACCTATGGTTAACAGTACTCTAGAGGGTAGATATCAGGTTAAGTATTCTTACCACAGTTTTAAGAAATAGAAGAGAGAGCAGAAGAAAGCATTAGGAAAGGATGGGTATATTACTTTAATTGTGTGGGATGGTTTTATAGGTATATACATTTGTCAAAACTCATAAAAATTACTTTAAACAAGTGCAGTGCCTTGTATATCAATTAGACTTCAATTTAAAAAAACTGAAAAAGAATAAAGAAAAATTTCTACTTCATTCTAAATGATTGAATTTGTAAGCACACTTTTGGAATACAACATAGTCATGCAGGAAGCTTCTTGTTTACTTTGGCAAATGCACAGTTTAACCAAGATTATCTTTTTTATTTATTTATTTTTTACTTTGCATGGGATACTTACTCCCCGATCTGTATTTTTTTTAATATATGTTTTATTCCTTTAAATTTAGTTGTTTATGTTCAGAAATCTTTTTTAGTTAAACTTTCCCAAAGATATCTTTTTCATTAAGTTCTTCTCTAGATATTTCATTTAATAATACATGAGAAACAGAAGGATTATTATATTAATATTGCTAAAATCATTTTCTAAGCATGCTGCCTCTCTGAAGGATGAGATCATGTTTAGAAAAAAAGAAGATTTTGGCTCATATTAAACCTGAGTCAAGATCTAATATTAAGCAAAGTTGAACACTGTTTTTAACCTCACTTTCATGTTGTGATGATATTAGCAAATTCTGAAAGTTGAACTGATCTCTCCCTCACATTACTCAAGAAAGGCAGGTGTTAAATAGAGATAAAAACTTAACGTGTACATCATTATTATGTAGCTGGGACTACATTTTATAGTATGAATGACATAATATATATAGAAACTGGGCATGTAAAATCTTCATTTAAACAATCCCTTACTGAGAAATATACAGTGTAGCAAATTTTAAAAACAAATGATAGTTAAAATATTTAAAAAAATAATAAAACTACCATCTCTGAAACAAAAAATGTGCAAATACACAAAAGGAAAATGGTTTTCATGTATTTTAATAAACTATATAATATATGTAAGATATATTAATCTTAATATTTTTTATTTTAATTATATTTGATTTATTGAAATATTTAACTACATTAATACTTATTAATATTGTCAAATATTAGTTGGCCATATATTCTTGAATTTATTTTGGGGCTCTGATTTCTTTTTCATTGGTCTATTTGTCTGTTTTTATGTTGTTTTGATTACTATAACTTTGTAATATAGCTTGAAATAAGGAAGCATTATGCCTCCAACTTTGTTCTTTTCAAGATTGCTTGGCTATTCAGGGTCCTTTGTGGTTCCACGTGAATTTTAGGAATGTTCTTTATTTTTCCATGAAAAATGCCATTGTAGTTTTGGTAGGGATTGCATTCAATCTATAGAAGGCTTTGGGTAGTATGGACATTTTAACAATTTTAATGGTTCTAATCCATGAACAAGGATATCTTTTCATTTATTTGTGTTGGCCTCAATTTCTTTCCTCAATGTTTATAATTTTCAGTGTACAGATTTTTTACCTGTTTGGTTAATTTATTTCTAATTATTTTATTGATTTTGATGTTGTTATAAATGATATTGTTTTATTTCTTTTTCAGATAGTTTGTCATTAGTGTACAGAAACATAACAGATTTTTGCATATTGTTTTTATATCCTGAAACTTAACTGGAATCATACTTTAGTTCTAACAGGTTTTTTAGTGGAGTCTTTAAGGTTTGAATATATATTTATGTAGTCTGCAAACAGAGATAAGTTTATTTCTTCCTTTTTTGTTTTTTAAATTAAGGAATAATTGACATGTAACATTTTATGAGTTTCAAGTATACAACATAATGACATAATATTTGTAGATATCACAAAATCATCACAATAAGTCTAGTTAATATTTAATATAGTTATAGATTAACTAGACTCACTTATCTTTTTTCTGATTTAGTTGGCTTTTAATTCTTTTTCTTGCCTAACTGTTTAGGCTAGGACTTCTAGTACAATGTTGAATAAGAAAAGAGAAAGAATGTAAATAATAAAATTATAAATGAAAGAGGAGACATTATAACTGACACCACAGAAATACAAAGGATCATAACATAGTACTATGAACAATTATATAGCAAGAAGTTCAACGACTTAGAAGAAATGAATAAATTCCTACAAACATAACCTTCCAAGACTGAATCATGAAGAGATAAAAAATTTTAAGAGACTGTAATGAGTAATGAGATTGAATCTGTAATCAAAAAGTTTCTAACAGAGAAAAGCCTAGGAACATCATGGCCTCTTTAGTGAATTCTATCAAACATTTAAAGAATTAATGTCAATCTTTTTTTACAAAAAAAAAAAATTGAAGAAAGGAAACACTCTCAATCTCATTTTGCAAGACCAGCATTACCTGATAACAAAGTTAGAATACTAAAAGAAAGGGAAATTATAGACAACCATTCCTGATATATATAGATGTAAATTCTTTCAAGAAAATATTAACAAACCACATTCAAAGCACATTAAAAAGCTCATACACTATGATCAAGTAAGATTTATCGTGGAGTACAAGGATAGTTCAACATATGCAAATTTATAAATGTGTTCTCTCACTTAGTAGAATGAAAAACAAATTATGTACAAAAAAAGCATTTTAAAAAATTTAATGTCCATTTATTATAAAAACTTTCAACAACTTGATATAGAAGAAGCATACCTTAATATAATAAAGACTCTGAAATTTATTCTTTGAAATCTTGAATTGTTTTTTATGCAATTTTCAATTTGAAACCAAATTTGG
>NW_006441071.1:7860867-7894585 GCF_000325575.1 Pteropus alecto
TCCCACCTCTTTCTCTTTAGTTATTTATAATCCAAAGTAAATAATTATAAAGGATATGGTATTGAGAAAAAATGTAAGGAATTATAAATAATAATCTATAGAAAAATGACCCTGAATAGTAAATTTACTTTGTAACCTCCATCTGAACTTTTTTTAAATTTAATTTTATTATTACTTTCTAATATACAGTACATTGGTTAGACATTTATATGGTTTATAAAATGATCCCCCTAATTCTTTTCTCTCCTCTGGCTCTCCACCTAGCCATTGCATTAATGCTAATTGCATTCCATATGCCATGCTCCATAACTCCATGACCTTCTAGAACTACTAATTTGTACTTCTTTAACCCTTCACTTCTTTCTCTCAGTCCCCCATTTCCCCTCCCCTCTGGCCATCACCAGATTGTCCTCTATATTTGTGAGTCTGTTTTTGATTAGTTTGTTCTTTTGTTCCTTAGATTCTTTATATAAGTTAAATCATATGGTATTTACCTTTCTCTGTCTAACTTATTTCACTTGCTTCATCTGAACTTTTTAACAAGCTCTCCCCTTACCATCCTAGGAATTTTCATCTAATGTTGCATGTATTGCATAATTCTGTGAAAAGATTCTATAGTTGTATATAATAAAGTAGCCCCTGGACACTTATGGCTATTGAGCACTTGAAATGTGAATAGTGTGACAGAGGAAAGAAATGATTTTAATTTTAGTTGATTTAACTTTAATGTAAACTTTAAGGCAGTATGAATTTTTTTCTATTAAACAAAACTTTGTTTTTGTAGGATTAAACTTCAGTTTATCTAGGATATTACATTTTAGTGTCGTGTGCTTGGGATGAATGCATCCTTCTAAAGTTACATATAAATACAGCATTAATGAAGTTGATGTCAACAGTGATTCAGCTCAATTTTTTTTTCTCACACAGATGTAATATTGTAATGTATTTATTTGAATATTCTAGAAGTCAGTATGAGTTTCAGTGAAACCCATGTAAGTTATAATTTGTAATAAAATATGCATTATTATTTTAATTATAAGATAAAATGATTTTTCTAGTTTAAAAAATAAAAATAACTTATTAAAAATTAAAACAAAAGCATGATACTGATGAAGAATTGAGTGGAGTTGCAGAAACTAGTATGATACTAGAATAGTGATGAAAAGACACTAGAAAAAGGCACATTTTATGATAAGTTAAATGCAATTTGCTTCAGGAGTACAAAAAAAGATTATTCTGCTTTTTATATAAAATATAAATTAAAGGTAGTAAAGTGGCAAATATTAAGAGACATCTAAACTATGTATTAATTTTGGTAAAAAGTTTTTTTCTCATGTAAAAGAAAAAAAAAATCAATGAATTTGTTTCCTGAAAATAGAATTGTGTCCAAGCAAAATTTAAAATGATTTCTAAAAGTATTTGAACTGATAATTTTGGCAAGTGATAGAACTATTATATGAGAGATGATAAAATAAGTTACTTCAGGCATAAAAATTTTGTTAGGATATTATGTGATAAAAATCTGAAAAATTTTTTTTAAATATAAAAAATCTTCAATTAAGTCATAAAGCAAATGCCTATAGTATTTTAGACCTTTATAACCATATCAAAGATCAATTGATTCAAAATTTTAAAACTTGCAGATATTTTTAACTTTACATGCAAATTACAATATTAGACACCAGCAGTTATTCTTTGAATACATTTTATCTCAAAAATTTACAAATTTACAAATAAATATTGTCAATTTTTAGCCTAAGACATCATATTTATGAGACAGATATTTTTTAGTTTTTTTTAATATTAGTCAATGGAGAATTCAACTAGAAAAGAAAAATTAAATTCAATCGTGTATACTGCTCAGCTATTTTAGCTGAAAGATCTGGATATATTGGAATTTTAAAACAAAAGATTGATAAATTCCCTTTTTGCTTTTTTCATTGTAGGATACATGTTGAAAATATTTTGCACCATTTTCTGAATGAGATTCTGTGAAAGATGTAATAGATATCATTGTTTATCATTTATTATATTTATATGCTGATACTGTAAAACATTTTTAGTTTATGGAACTGCTGAAAAAAGAAAGACTGAATTTAATGATCCTTAATAATTTTTTGCTTATAATCACTGTTTTAGTCATTGAAAAGGTTTTCAAAGATTTACTGTACTGTTAACTCCAATTCTTGATTTTCTTGAAACAAAAGGAGTGCTTACCACGATATTTAATAATCAAAGACAAAAAATGTCTATGGTTTATATTTCCTCACCAATATCACATTGCATATAAATGAGTTAAATTTGAATCTCAGAAAAATTAAGTTTATTCATGACTTGAGCATATAAAATAAAATGTTGAAATGGAAACTTTCCACACAATGCAAATGAATAATACCAATTTTACTTTTCTACATAAATCAATATGCAGAAGTTTTAATCATAATTGATAGTATAATATAAATTAGCTATGAAATCTATAAGAAAAATTTGAAAAACTTTGTTTATGTTATATGTTTAAATTTGCTTTTCAGTATATGCAACAATCCTTTGAATTCTATGGTAATTAAAACAAAAATTAATTAATTAATTTGGACAGATGTTATCTTGAAAGTAATATTCTTTTGCTTCAAAGTGAAATAAACTTTTCTAAAAAGTATTAACTGGATTTGTCAATGTGGATGTAAATATTTTTTTTTAAAAGGATTTTTGGTGTTAAATTATTGTGAAATAGTTAAGTATGTTTGAAATAACTTGTGTATGTGAGAATACTTTTTCAACAATAAATTTTATAAAATCTGAATACAAATCAAATATATCCAATGAAAATACAGTGTCTGAATTGAGATAAACTGTAATTATAAAATATATATTAGATTCCACCAAAAAACTGTTAGAACTAATCAACGAATTCAGTAAAGCAGCACTTTACAAAATATCAGAAGCCATGGCATTTTTATTCAGCAAGATGAACTTTCAGAAAGAGAAATTAATTAAACAATCCCATTTACAATTGTGTTGGAAACTATAAAATACCTGGGAATCAAATTAACCAAGAAGGTAGAAAACCTGTTTTCAGAAAATTAAAAGTCATTGAAAAAAGAAATTGAAGAAGGTACAAATAAATGGAAGCGTATACCCAAAGCAATGTATAGATTCGATGCAGTCCTTATCAAAATACCAATGGCATTTTTCAGAGATCTAGAACAAATAATCCTAAAATTGATATGGAGCCATAACAGACCCCGAATAGCCACAGCAATGTTGAGAAGAACAAATTTGGAGGTATCACACTATCTGATATCAAACTATACTACAAAGCTACAGTGATCAAAACAGCATGGTACTGGCATAAAAACGGATACATTGATCAATGGAACAGAATAGAGAGCCCAGAAATAAATCCATGCCTATACACTCACTTAATATATGACAAAGTAGGTAAGAATCTATAATGGGGTAAAGACAGTCTCTTCAATAAATGGTGGTGGGAAAATTGGATAGATACATGCAAAAAAAAGTAAAACCCGAAACCATAAAACTTCTAAAAAAAAACATAGGCAGTAAACTCTCTGATATTACTAACAGGAATTTCTTTTCAGATATATCTCCTCGGGCAAGGGAAACAAAAGGAAAAATAAAACAAATGGCACTACATCAAACTAAAAAGTTTTTGTACAGCAAAAGAAGCCATCAACAAAACAAAAAGACAACTGACTGTTTGGGAGAAGATATTCACTAATGATCCATCTGATAAGAGGTTAAAATAAAAAATATACAAAGAACTTATACAACTTAACAACAAAAAAACAAACAATCCAATTAAAAAATGGTAAGAAGACCTAAACAGATACCTCTCCAAAGAAGAAATGCAGATGGCTAAAGATAAAAATCATGCCTTGAACTACTAAAATTAATGATAATAACATTACATATTAATTTACCTTATATTGCCATTTTAGTACTACTATTTTATGTCTGATCTATTCGTTTTGCCTTTGTTTGAAGTATTCCCCATTCAGCTTTAGCCCATAAAGTTGTTAAATCAGCAAGTATATTAGACAAATATATAAAAACATTTTAAACAGAGAATACGAGAAATAGTTTTAGCATGTTACGATTAATCCTAAATATGTTTAAGAGCAAGAAATGCAGAAAATTAGATTGAAAAGATGAAACTCAAAAGAAAATAGAAATTCAGAAACTGACATATTGGCCATTGCTAGAAAAATAAGGAGGTGTTTAAAAGCAAATCCTAGAAACACTATATGCTGTATAGTTGAACTATAACACAATAATTTGTGTAAATATGTTAATTTGACTAGTTTAATCTCTTTTGCATGATTCGGCATATGATTCAGAAAATTAATCTCTCTAGTCCATCATTGTCACACAGTGTTTAATAAATAATATTTTACTTTAAAAATAATAATATTTTACTTTATAAAAACAAATGAGTTATGAAAGGATGTTGAGGAAACTGAAATACAAGAATTTATAGGTTGTAAAAGACTAAATGGAGAAGATTTTTGCCATTTATTCTTGTTGTTCTTCCTACAATATTAAAGAACTATAAATCACCCTTTGGTCCTGTCATTGGTTGGCACCTGATTTGTCCTCCTAAAATATTCATCAGTTGTTTTTTTCAGCTCGATATTCTCCTTCGAAAAGGAAAAACAAAACTAAAAGCTGGACCAGAAGAATCTCTTGTCCAGTGGAAGTTTTGAAATAAGGATTCTTTGATTAGTGCTGCTTCTGAATGAATAATTATTTATTAAGCAATTTAAGATGTTATATGTTAAAATAAGAATCTTATAATATGCTCAAAATTTTGAAAATACTTTTATTCTGTCTCCCTAAGTTACACAATATAATTTGTACTTAGAAGGCATTTTCATAGAAACAATGAAAATTGTTTTTTCAATTCAAACAATCCAATAGACCACCTATTCAGAATATGAACACATAAACTCAGGGGAAAAAAATAAAGATAATTAAATCTTTCAGTTGGGATGAAGGAATAAAGAAAATGTTAATTTAACAAGTAGTTCATATGCCAGTATTAAAGAAATAGCTTTTACCTTCAACTGGTTTAGAACAGAGTACTAGCCATTATGTAAAATGATGTCAGCAAGTAGCACATCTAAATGTGGTGGCATATGCTCTCTTGCTTTTCAACAGAAAATTATGCGGCATTGATCATCTGGGCAAGTGTGAATTTCTCAGGCAAATAATAACCTTCAGTTTTTGTATCTCTATTCTACCTGGCTATAGCAATGGCATTGATAATTTATTATTGATATTGTTGCAAATGTATTTGCATCTGAGTTTTATAAGTAGAATTGTCAAAGTCAAATGGTTCACAATTATAAAATCATGTGTTTTCTTATATAAAAATAATTTACAATTTGGAGCATCTTACACACAACATATCTCCCAAGGTTGATTTTATGAAACTGCAAAATGTCTAAAGTGATTATAGGTAGACTAGAGTTTGAATTTCTACTTTAACAGCTTCCATCTTAGGGACCTCTAGTAAATTTCTTTCACTGTGTGAATTTCTGGTATTAAAAAACTTTCTAACTCAAGAAGGAACCATTCCTGCCTTGGGTGCCATATCAGCGAACTGAAACATAGATAACTTTCATGGCTCTATAAATGTTTTCTTGGCCAGAAATGCAATATATTCAGTCAGTCAATCCCCAAACTCCTAGACAAGTACAGGCCTTCTCACACGAAACAAGGTTGACTATAATTCCAGTCAATCAAATAGTTTCTGTTTGGCTCTCCTTTGTTCTTTATTCTGTATCCTAGAAAAGTTTTTGCATTCTGCCCCAGTTTGCAGTTCTCCAAAAGGAGACTATCAACTTCAGGAGGTCTTAAAGTTTGATTATATCCCCTAAATTGTCTTCTTTGATTATTTTTTCAGAGTTTTGTTGATGAGGGTAAGATCCAAAGCTGACTGCTAATGGCCTACAGGACAAGATGCACAGGCGAGACACCTGCTTAACTCTGAGTTTATTGTTTCTCTTGTCATTACCAAGGGTAAGTCACTCTCTGATTTGAGCTCCACCTCCCTGTGTGCAGCTCTCTAAATCAATCAAACTTTATTTATACATCCTAGAAAAGTTCTGGTGTCCTGGAAAGGTTCCGGGGTTTATTACAATTCTATAAAAGTTTCTGGGTCCTGAAAATGTTAGGAGCAATTATGTTACCAAAATAAAGGTTGTTCATTTTGCCTGATTGCATCGAAGTTAAACAAATATGAAAAGAGGTTTGCAGCAAAAAAAAAAAAAAAAAAAAAAAAAAAAAAATAGTAAAGCTTTATTTAAGGAAATAACGCAAAGTCTGGGGACACTGGCTCCCAGATGACCTCTAGGGGACAGGTTATATGGGGAAAGATCTTTAGTCATCACGGCTAAGGGAGTTAGAGTTGGGGGTTTTACTGATTGCTTGAAGCTAGGGTAGGAGGCAGTTGATCACTGCATCCCGTCCTGATGTCAGTCACGGCATTGTTCTGTCTGGTTGCAAGGGGAATGCTAGTAAGGTTGTTCTGCCTTCATGGGTGTGGTGCTGTAAGATGTTGCTTTTTGTTTGATAGAAACTATTTCTCTGGTCAATAGATCTGAGGCTTTGTTCCTAAGAGTGTTTGGTGCTGACCTAGGGGCTTAATGATGAAGGAAGTGGTTGTGCTATCAGAAGGATAGAAAAAGAAAAGAAGCAAGTGAGCCCAAAGCCAGTTTGGATGAAGGGGAAAGATGTGAAGGTGTGCACAGTTATAATTATATTGAGATTCTACAATGGGTGGCAGGCGTTAGGGGACTTAAGCCCACAGCGTAAATCACTGGGGAACTTAGGAAAATAAATTAAGACAAAAGGTTCTAAATTCAGAACATAGGAATCTTTTGATTTTTATCTTTGTTGAAGATCTTCTCTCTGATATAAATAAGTAAATTGAAAATACTGTAGTTGGATAAGTGAGTTAGTTCTGTGATACAGTTCAGATTACAAACCAATTCTTTGAGGAATTAAAAGCAATAGTCTTACAAATTGAGGACAACTTATACAACTTGTCTTACAAATCAAGTCTTACAAGACAGAAAAAGCTCATCTATGTTTTACCAATTCTAGAACCTTCCATAGTTATCTCAAAAGGTTATAGTTATTGTAAAAATTCTTGCCTTAGGAAACAAGTCTGTCTTGGAGAAACCTGCCTTCCTTCTCTGTGCCTGTGAGATGTAAATGTTCTACCTGGTCTTCTCTAGGAACTAAGGGCTAACATTTTGAAATGCAAACTTCAGGGAGGTAATTCTTATCAGAAGGGGAAAAAAGGAGGAGGAGGTAGGTAAGGTTATTTGTAAACTAGGAGGAGTGAAAAAATTTTTAGTCTTCTCAATAAATAGTAGTTTAAGCCATCTGAGCACGTAACAAGTTATTTAATCTGTCAGAAACACAATTCAGATCCAGTTCTACAAACTAGTGAGTTTGTATTATCAGACCTATCTCATGGTTAAAATATTAAATGAAACTATAAGATCTCTTTTTACTTCACTATATATTTTTATGTATGTCTATGTATGTACATTATAGATGTGTGATACTTTTCCTACATTCAGAAGGTAGTGCCAAAAGTAATTTGTTAAGAGCTCTAAATAATTAGTTTAAATAAAATTGTTTATATAAATCAAATATATTCTCAGAAATATGTATATATATGTATATACATGTACATATATACATACACACACACACACACACACACACACACATACACACACAGCCAAATAACCCAAATATTTTTCAAGTTCATATGATCTAGGTTAAACTTTGGTAAATAAAAGCTAGTTTAATTTTTTGATTTTACTGAACCCAAAATGTCTTTGGAGATATCAATATTAAATATAAGGCAGTCATACAACTTTTATTCCACCTAAGTTTACTAAACATCATGTTATCTCTGTTACAGAATTTTTCAGCAAGAAAATAACTTAAAATAATGATTAGCTGTTTAATGTCTCATGAAATTTTCATGAATAATCTGGACATTAATTGTTAAAAATAAGTAAATGAAATATATGTAAGATAAACATTTATAAATGGATTTTCAAAAATAATTATACTTTATGGTATATCTAACTAAAAATAGTTTCTTTTTTTTTTTTTTTTTGGACTTGAAACCTTAAAGTTATACTCGTTAGGCTGTCGGGTAGACATGAGCAACAAGGATATGAAAGCCCAACCAAGATACCTCCCTTAGGACCTCCCAGAAACACCTATTTTGTGGTTAAAAATATCCTTACATCCTGAAATACAAGGAAGCAAAAAACCGTAAAAGAGCCACTGGTTCGGTCCATCCACAAGTGGCTGTGTAGTTAGTACACACATTCTCTTTCCTTGACCTTAGCCTCATTATATCATCATTATAAATCATACATATGCTCAGAAGTTTATGAATCTAATTAATATGGACTGAATTCCGGGTAACCATAGTGCAATAAACAACCGGTTTTATAACAGCCAACTGTCAATCAAAATGACCTAACATGTCAGTCATCTACCCCCACCCTGGTAACCCCCCATCACAGCCCAAATAGAATACAGACCTGCCCACTTATACAGCGCTGCAGCCATCTCTGGTGTAGCCCAATTCTCTCTTAAAACATACTTTAATAAATCTCACTTTTCCTAAATTTCTCTAATCTAATTCTTTACTTTGCATTGGTGGCAAGAACTGAGGTCCCCTCAGCGCCCCTGGAACAATGATAGATTTAGATTGCCCCCAATGGTAACACACTGAAATAAGTTAAATGATGGCTATTCTATGAATATCTATATCATTCTTGAAAAGATGGAATACTGAAACACTAATTACAGGGGCATGGGCTTATTCACTTTTAGCTTCCTTTATAAAAAAATTGAAAATATTTGAGTCTATTAGTAAACAAGTTATGAGCCACATTAAAAATTTTGAATTATCCAATGTAAATACAAACAACTAATTGTCTATTATATTTCAATAAAGACAAAAGAAATTTACTATGAGGAAAAATATAGTTGTAAAAATTATGAAATGTACTTATAAATTTGCCAATTAGAGAACACTAGAGTAACAATGTATAAATTACTTACTTATTAGTTTTCATGAGGAATTAAGGATTCTGAGGGTTAAGCATTCTAATTATTATATGTAATTAAAACTACTAAAATAATAAGTGAAACATATCAGTACAAGTAGAATATTTTTGGTAAGAAAAGTATGAGGTATGAGGAAACAGTTTTTGTTAAGGGAAAAAGAAAGGAATTCTGCACTTACATAAAACAACAAATCCAGTATGAGAAAGAGGAAAAAAAATAATAACAATATTAATGTAGTGCACTAATACAAAAAGTTATAGAGGTTTATGGAAAAGAAATCTTGAGAAAGAAAATTTACGTGTGGCTACGCTGGCTAAAATTGGAATGGAATTATTTAAATTAAAAAATGAGTTTTAATATGAAAAATGTACTGGTGCAAAATTGGAATTTAGTTTTCTCTTTGTTAAGAGAACAAAGTTTCCTTAGATTATTGGTCTTTTCTTAATAAGAAATTATAAACGAAGTTTTTTCTTTACTTTTTAATAATCAACTTAGAAAGCAAAGATTTTGTGTTTTACCAAAATAATTTACTGTCTTTTATGTTGTCTTTGTCAGGTCTTTAATTAAACAAACCTCATTTTCTCAATATTAAAAGAGCTAAGATTTTCACAACTATGTAACTTGCTGTATTTGCCTCTGAAGTCTTTAACTGTCACTTTTGTTAAGTGAAAATTTTTTGATAAACTTCCCAAAAATCAAATTATTAATAAAATCTTTTTGACCTCAAATTAATTATGAAATTTTCCATAGTGTCTCTGGAAGATCTCAAAAGATTTGTCTCTCACCTGGTAAATCTTTAAAATAATTATATTTATTTGATACACTATATTACAGTGGAAGTATTATCCAATAAGAAGTGATGCTAAACCTTCTTAGTTATATTTGCATGGATGCACCATGTTATTCATATCTGTTTAAAAATTGTATTAAATTCCTGGAAATCTGATATGTGGTGATATGTTAGACATAATTCCAGTTATTATCTTAAAATATATTATATCTCAGAAATAACCAAATTTCCTTGTCAATTCCATTATAATGAACTCTCATCAGATTCTTAACCATGGGTATTTTTAAGTGTTTTTTTTTTTTCATTTACATACCATTATTGTCTTACTCTGATGCTTTTGCAAAAGTGAAATTCATAGAAAGGACCCTACGAAGTACAATTGCACTGTCACCACTGCCAAATTACAAGGTTTCAAAGCTTGGGTGTGTATTTCACAGCTGAAGAAGGCTTCACCTGACATCTGGTCCTATTCAAATACTGGAGACCTTAACATCAGTTTGATTAGGAAGAGAAATAGCAAACATGGAGGTAAATTGCTTCCTACCAAGACTTCATATCAAGAGAGTCAAGAATATTTCTTTTCTTACTCCC
The DNA here is from genome assembly GCF_000325575.1 of Pteropus alecto. NCBI lineage: Eukaryota > Metazoa > Chordata > Mammalia > Chiroptera > Pteropodidae > Pteropus > Pteropus alecto. Next base: position 7,871,381 of record NW_006441071.1, read on the forward strand.
TATCTCCCTGACCATCCTTTCCCTAATTCTTACACCATGAAAAAGGGTCTTTATGATTCTTTTATCCACCTTCTTTCTTTCTCTGGCCTGAAAAGATAATATCATTGTTTACATATCTCGAGCCATTGCAAAAGAGAATGATATAACCTGCAAATGATTATTGGATTTATTGAATGCTGGTGATTCTGTAGTTCTTTCTGCTTGTAACAAACTTCTCCCTGATTTCCAATGAATCAGTTTCTCTAGAATATGCTCAATGGATAAACACTTGTGAGGAAGTAGAGACACAGAAACACAATACATAAACAGGCCAACTGACTTAAAGTAGTATTACTCTTATTGGATCTCTTGACTTATTTGATTCTAGCTGTTTGGGGTTATGGGGACCCTGGCTCAGGTGTACTCTCCAAACCATGAGCAATGCTTTGTTGCTAATGATCATTATTATTTCCCTAATATTTTGCATTCTCTCAAAAGTTTTATATGCACACAGACAGCTGTTTACCTGCCAAGAGATGGTATCTCTCTGATTAGAACAACAAAAGAGAGCAGAAATATGTAAACAACTCCAAAATAGAAGTCTGACATCATCTTGTGAATATTACAAGATATATATTAGTTATTCTCTTTGGGATACAGGCATCAAAAACTCAGTTTAGATTATCTCTAGTAATGGGTTTATTATGAGGCAGCATGTGTCAATAGAGACTAGACAATTACAGGACCCAAAGATGGTATAGACCCAGGCCTCCACAAATGGAAACATAGTTGATGGCTTTAAAGAGAGTTCAGAATCCAAGGCAGTTTGGGTGGCTGCACTGTGAGGGTTCCCTAATCATAGCAGGAGTTCTTGGGGTTCACTTTAGTGCACTACATTAATGTGATTTAACAATTCTTTCCATATCTGTTTTTTCTCTGAATCTCCTTCTACTCTGTTCCTACTAATAACTGAATGATTCTATAGGCATATCTCTAGTTCAAATTCCAAAGGAGACTCTACTGATACTAACTACTCTTTTTTTTCTTGTTTAGGCAGAGCTTTTGTTTAAACCTGGTTGTCGCTGATACAGTTATATTTTGGGTAAGGTGCTAACCTAGCCTTAAAGATGCCACTTGGTAATGAACACGTAATATTTTCCTGGAATTGCTTTCTCAGCAAGATTGAGAATATATTGGTGTCTCTCAGAAAAGGGCAATGTGAATTGTGGGCATCATGATCTGCCTCTTTAAATGTGCTTTACTGAATTTGAGCTGGAGAAGGATGTTAAGAATTAGCATGTATCTCAGTGTTGTCTCACTGTTCATCTGGCCCCTGGCTATTTTTAGAGTCTAAAATTCCATGTATCAATAACTGTCAAATGAGAGCAGTAATAGGGACCGAAAATACATAAATAAATTTATAAAGTTACTGGGTAGTTTCAGTTCTAGAAATGGTATATTAGAGTTGTCCAAAGAAACAGAACCAATAGGGGGGATGTCTATATAAATAAATAATAAGGAAGGAGAGGGAGAAAAAGGAGAGGAAACTGAGTACATACATTGGAGCAGAGATGAGCAAAAGCATTAGAACCTGAATATCTGTATTCTTTAGTTCCATTTGCTCCTAATGGCTAGCTTTGGGTTATTCTTTTGCATGTATAAGACATGCCATTAACCTCATAGTAAAGTCTTCTTTTTATTAACTGGTTGAAGTCAGATCTTGTTTATGTGCAAGTGAAAAATTTCAAATCAATTCAGGTAGGACAGCATATTTGATGACTCAAAGTGGAAACAGCATACCTAGCGGCCGATCTTTAACTTAGTATAGAGGCACATCCACATTGCCAAAAATAACAGCAAGAGAATTCCCAAGAAGGCCCCAAAACACACACATTAGTCTTGTGGAAAGGAAATCTTTTTAAAAATGGAAATTATTGGAGTAGACTTATCAGCAGACGTCCACTTCTCTTTAGTGTAAGAAATATTATATATTTATATTAGACGGGTAGACTTGTAATTTATTAAACAAGTTATTGCTACTTTTCTGCTATTGGGTTCTTATTGGAATTGATTGAAATAAGTTGTTAGTAAAAGCTTTGATAATAAACACTGGGTTATGTTTGCTATAAAATTTTATTTCTATTAGAAATAACAATATCTGAATTTAGATTAAAAATAAAAGTTTGCTTATTACCACCTTAAATGTGTAAGACAATTTCATTGCACATACTTTTGTACATATTTATGATGTTCTTTTAGTTTGTTAAAATATTTGGCAATCAAAAGATCACAATCAAATGGACTCCTTTTTATCCTAGAGCATTACCTTAACTCCACACTCAAAAGTAATAAATCTGGTTAAATGAAGGTGAAGCTGGCTTCTTGAGGTTATACCATTTTGTGTAAAACATGCTAATAGGTATTTAGTTGGGCTAATATGATTATTTCTGTGGAGACGAATTAAAACCTAAAGAAAGAATAATATTCTAAATTCAACTTGAACAAGCAAAATGAGTGCTTACTATAAGCCAAGCACTATGTAAGTCAATGAAAAAATAAAATAAAATGCTAAGTTATCCTCTAGCAGCATAACATTTAGAAAAAGAATCAGACTAATAACAATCTATCAATATAATCTTAAATGTATGAATAATAAGAACAAAATACAGGAATGAAAGTAAACTATGATACCTTAACTCAATTAAAACTTGAATACCCTAAAAATTTCGATGGTTTCCCCTTAATCCTTTGCTATTCTAATATTATTCACCATAGTGATAGGTGTTCATATTGAAAAAAATAGATATGATATAGGTACTTCAGATACTTCAGTGAAATAACTTTTTAAATGCCTTGGAACAAAATTTCTAAACACTAAAAATTTACACAGTATTTCATATTACAAAAGAAGTTTGAGAATAGTTGCATCATGTATTTAAAAAACTGGAATAAAATAATGACTATGTTGAAGGAATTATGGTCTTTAAACTTTAAATTTGAAGAAAAGTATCAAATGCCCACACTTAAGAAAAATTATTTACTTTTGTTCAGCCATAAAATCCTTGCAATCCAAAGATATGCATGATTTTCCTTGACTTTAACTTAAACATTTTCTCACTTGACTTTAATTCTTCTGTCCTCTTCACTATCTAGTGTGGCAGGCAAAATAATCCACCCTCCCCCAATAAAAAAAACAGATGCCCATGCTCTGATTCCCTGAAATCTACAAATATATTACTTTACATGGAAAAAAGAGACCTTGGTAATTGAGATCTAGGACCTTGAAATGGAGAGATTTTTCCAAAACATCGGGGTTGCCTAATATAATTGAATTAGTGGTGAAAGTGGATTTGGGAGGTGGAAGAGTGGGTCAGAGACATGAGCCATAAGAAGGACTCAACCCACTATTACAGGCTTTGAAAACAGAAGGAGGAAGCCATGAGGCAAGAAATGCAGATGGTCTCTTAAAAACTGGGAATGGCCATCGGCTGACAACCATGAAGAAAATGGGGCCTCAGTCTTACAACCAAAAGGAGATAAATTCTCTTCTAGAACTCCCAATGAGGAACCGTCTTGATTTTAGCTTAGAGAAACCCATGTCAGACTTCTGACCTAGAAAACTGTAGGGTAATAAATTTATGTTGTATTAAGCCATTCCACAGAAGTGGAAATTTTTTTACAGTAGCCATAGGAGACTAACGTACCTAGTCATTGATCCATGAAAAAAATATTCCCTCTAAAGCTCAATACATAATGATCAGGTTCTCCATCAAATTCTGACAAATTAAACCCCACATCAAATGATTTAAAATAGTTTTGTTAACATGAAGTAATATAGAGTTAAGGGAACTTCTCATATACATGCTATTTTGATAATGGATTTGTTTACATCTCTAGTTCTAGTGACATAGGTACTGGGTCTATCATGTATTAGGCCGTAAATAAATCTTCTTGTCTACTTACAATAATGACTGATTGATGAGCTGAAATAAATTCTTGAGATCCATCCTCAGGGTACTCAGAGAATATGACTGACTGCCTATTTGTTTTTATGTTTTTAGCTATGATTTTTTTTTTTTTTTTTTGTCAGTCTTAAGTCAAAGTCTTGAACAGATGGTGGAGGTGAAATAAGAGGCTATTCTAGCCTGGATGAAAAATTAGCTGAAAATTCAACTTAGTACTTTGACATTTGCTCTCTTTGAAGATTATCAACATTCATCAATTGCTTTTATAATGCAAATTCCAGCCCCTGACCTTCACTATCATAATGTCTTCATCTACTAAGCCTTAAACACAAGACTGTCCTGGTGGACCACATTCAAGAACTTTACAGTTTTTTTTTTTCTAACTACCAAAACTAAGATCAGGAACAAGAGAAGATGTCACTTCTCAATTCTCCTATTCAACATTATACTAGAATTTCTAGCTAATGCAATAAAACAGGAAAAGAAAATAAAACTATAGGAAACAAAATTGTCTTTGTTCACATGTGACGAGATTTTCTATGTAGAAAATGTCAAAGAATCAAAAACAACAAAATTTCGGGAACTAATAAATAATTTTAGTAAGGTTACAAGGTTAATATACAAACGTCAATTGCTTTCTCATATATATTTATCGCTTTCCCAGCAATAAATAATAAATTTGAAATTAAAATGATGATTTACATTAGCATCAAAAAATGCAATATTTAGGTATACATCTAAAAACATGTACAATATATGAGTAAAATTATAACTTTGATGAACAGACTCTAAGAACTAAGTAGATATTCCACATTCATGAATAGTTACCCATATTGTTAATATATCGTTTTCCCAACTTAATCTATAGAATCATTGAAATTCTAATCAAAATCCTAGCAAATTACTTTGTGAATATTGACAAACTGATGCTAACATTGATGTAGAAAAGAAAGACCCAGAATAGCCAAACACAATTTTGAAAAAGAACAAAGTTAGGGGACTAACACTATTTGACTTCAAGACTTATTATAAAGCTACAGAAATCAAAACAGAGTGATACTAGTGAAACAATAGACCACTAGATCAGTGGAACAGAATAGAGAGTCCAGTAATATATCCGCTCAAACATAGTCAATAATGTATCTATATTGGTTCATTAGTTGTAACATATCTACCACACTAAAGTGATAAGTTAATAATTAGTGAAACCATATGGGATACAGAAAGTAGAAAGTACTATATGGGAACTTTCTGTTCTTTCTGCTTAATTTTTCTGTAAATCTAAAATTTCTCTAAAAATTACAGTCTATTACAAGGTACCTGACATTTATTTTCTCAGTCTCTCTGATTAGAGGGAACTTAATTGCTTTCCATATCTCACATACCTCTCTCTCCCTGTCTTTTCTTCTATCGTTTTATCCATCATACAATCTACTTGCATTTCTTAAACTCCTATTATGAAACACAATGAACTCGAAAATATCTATCAGCTATAGAAATTTTTATTTTCTGTGTGCTAGGGTCTGATGAGAAAATCCAAATTAGTAATTCCTAGCAATGATTCTCAAAGAGCTAATGGGTTTATGAGGGATATGAAACATACTCAAAAAAATTCCAACATGTATCAGAATGTAACAAGTGTTATAATTTGCAAAAGTAAATGCTGTGAAAGTTCAGGAAAAGGAGAGCTGAATTTCAGTGGAAGGATGTTAAGACATTGGGTGGAATTCAAGTTAGGCCTTGAAATGAGTGTGATTTCTGATATTGTCATATTGTCAAAGGGAACAAGTTCTTGAGGTAAAGGCTTTTTTTGCACACGCAAAAGTGCAGGAAAGGATATGGAAATGGCATAATTTTAAGCTCAAAATTGACCCATTTTATTAGGACTTTAAGATTAGTGAAGGAGACAGAAAAAAAAAATTAAAATGAAAGTTTTGGCCTAGAACAGAGGTTAGACAACTTTTTTTTTTTTGTAATTGACAGAGTAAATACTTTAGGATATGAGATAGACAATCTCTATCACAAGTACTTAATACCTTCATTATAGTGAGAAAGGAGCCATAAATAAAGCATAACCAAACATAACCAAATAATCATGTCTGGATTCCAATAAAACTATAAAAACAGGCAATAGTTGAATTTGACCCACGTGGCTTAATTTCCTGACTCCTGACCTAGATCATAAAAGGGATTTACATGCCATCATAGAAATGTTGATATATATATACAAGAAGATATACACAAAGAAATATGAGAAGATATACACAATGTCTAAGTGGGGTTGGTGCATGGCAACCTCACTTAGTGACTTAGTGAGGTTAACAGTGACACTTGGCTGAGAATAAAAGATTAAAGAAGCCATTTTCTTTTGTAAACCAGGAGACAAAGGATCTCTCCTCAACCAAACTCTAATGACACTCCTCTGAGCTCTGCTTCAACTGGGTCTCAACTTTTAGGAAGAATGCTACAAAGTCATTTTAGCCAAATAATCCTCAATATCTAATCACTCTTGATATTTAATCAGATTCCTCATGGTTTACCATCCCCACAAGTCTAATCACCCCACCTGCCTTCAGCAAGAATCAGGTCAGGTTAGCCAGATCCCATCTTACCCAGTGTTTCCTCTTAGTAATTTTCCAGTCACTGACCCCCATCTGCTCTTTGGCTCTAAAGTCCCACTTTTCCTTGTTGTGTTTGGAGTTGAGCCCAGTCTCTCTCCCATATAACAAAACCTCATTGCCCCTCCTGCTTTAAATAAAGGCTGGTTTACTGTTCTTTAACATTTGAATGAAAAATTTTTCTTTAACACATGTAAGTGATAAAAATTATAAACTGTTAAGGTTATATTTATATAATTGCAAAATGGAAACTGAACTAATAAAATCAATGAAACCCATGTTCACTTATTACATTAAATATTAGTCTAAAACCAATAGATTTTTATTACTAGACATATCATCAAAAATTATTTAATTGAATTTTCAACTAAAGTGGTATATTAAAACAATCTTTAAATATTTGTAGTACATTCTAAAAAGGAGGGACTTGTGATATTATGGCATTGACCATATTTCTTTCTGGTTTACCCCATTTTATTCAAAAGAATGAATTCATTGTATTATGTGAAATTATTCTTCTTTCCTCTAAAATGATATGTAAGTTACTTTGTTATTCAAATAATCCCCTAAGATAAACATAATGTTTTACTCAATGGTTTAACGTATTTACTTATCTGCAATTGGACTTCAGTTTAAGAACAGGCTTCAGACGTGTGTATTTAATGTAGACATAACTTGCTAATTACATGTTTTAAAATACCTATAGTCCTGAAGTTTTTCAATGTTTATGGGAGTGAGGATTATTTTAATATAAATCCATAAACCACAGATAAAATATGTGAGAATGCCTTTACTCTTTTTGAAACTCTGACATGTCAATCAGTTTCTGTGTGACATCCTTTAAAATAAAGTTATATAGGGAAGTCCTTTTCAAATAGGCTGTGTAGGAGTTCAGAAAGTGGGAGAAATGTCGTACTTTTTTAGATTAGAAAATGGAAATTGGTCTTTCCTAATGTGTACTATATGCCAATATAGTACAATACAATACTTGCTCATATATATAGACAAGCTGAGGAAGATCAATGAATATATACATTTTCTTTCCCTCATTATGTATGATTTCAAAGATTTTTCTCTGGCATATCCAATCATTGATATTATAACAAGAAATCAGTTACTTTAAAACATGGAAACTGAATTTTAGTGATGGCAAATGACTTAAGAAAGGTTTGAGTTATTTTGACTCCGAGTCAAGTGCTCTATTGAGAAATTTAATATTCTTCATCATTTAGAGAAACTTCAGCAGACATATCCAATAAAACCAGCATTATTTCTTTCCATTTTTAATCTTGCCAATATAACATTTAAAAAACATTGGATAGAGGGCTATTAACCCTCAAACATGCATATCAAGGCTCTCTGTTTTGTTCAGCAGTAATCTGATTCTCTAACTGTGATAAACTGCTCTGCCTTTGGCCTTCTAGTTTGGCCATTTAGGAATTTGATTATTGTCTCATAAAACAGGGCAATGATATCATTGCTTAATTATAATCATTATTAAAAGTTCTGAATCATGCCATTATCAGGAAAAGGGCAACTGATAGTACTTGAATGAATGACTCACAAAAAACATTTCAATTTATTTTGTGTCAGGAAAAATAAAAATGCATTTGGACTGTAACATGCAAAGTGGAAGACAATAGTGTGCAATGGTTAAGAGCTTGAGGTTTTGAAACAGATAGAAATGTCTGGATCCCTACTACAATGTTCACTCACTGGGCGACTTCAGATATTTCGTCTATAAAATATGAACAAAACATTGCACCTAGTAATACTCTATAGTTCCCGTGAAAATAAAATATTATGTATAACATGTTTAACATAGCACCTGATATCTAGTAAGTACTCATTAAGTTAGAGCATTTTAAAATTATAGTCACAATAATGATGATGTGGAGCTTTGTTATTTCAAAATGTCTTTAAATTCACTGAAAAATTCAAAATCATTGTAGTCTGTCATGCTATTTTTTAACATGTAAGTATACAACATTTTGGGTTTGTATTATATTATGCAATGCTCTATATTTCAAATTGACATACATAGATTCTATGTACAAAGTTCTGAGACAGTATCTAGTGATTATGACAAATTCATTCATTCAATTAATTATTAGGAAATATGTATTTAGTGTTAGACAAGATGTTAGAAGAAATACAACACAGTTTCTAACTTTGATAAGCCATAAAAATGTGATTAGCACCATGAAAAGAATAAAATGAATGAGACGGTTCTCAAATATCAGTGAAATTAAAATAGGGAAAAGCACATAGGCAATTTACTGTAAAACAAATCAAGAGATTGAAGTATTAGAGTTAAAGGGAGCTATTACTGGGATGGTGAAGATGATCTGACTGAAGGACTCAGAGACAATGGACTTTGACTTAGACCTTTAGAGTTGAGAGAAATTTCAATGGGAAAGAATAAGGGAAGAGAATTTCAGATTGATTAGTACCGAGTAACATAAAAAACTATACAACTTCATAAGTTTATTTATAGTGGCTTTTTTTCATTAAGTTTATTGGGGTAACGTTGATTAATACAATTATATAATTTTCAGATATATACTATAATTTGACATCTATATATTCTATTGTGTGATTACCATCCAAAACCCAGTTTTCTTCAACTACCATATATTTGATCCCCTTTACTCACTTCACCTCCCCCACCCCCTATATTTGACCCCCTTTACCCTGTCTACCTATTTATAGTGTTATATTATGTAAATTTAGAGCAAGCAGAAATTGCCAATGTTGAATTAAATTAGAAGATAATATAAATTACAAATAGATAAAAGCTACAGTAAAATGGAATATGAATTAAGCAGTATAGAAATGGAAAATAGAAAACCAAGAATTACAAATAAACACATTGATATAAACTTATAAGAAAGATTGACTGTACAAGAAGCATATGATAGAGAGAAATGTTAACATATGTATGTGTTCCAAGTCCACGTGGCAGTGAGAAGAACAATGCAGCATCATTAATTGAAATATGGAATGATAAAGGTAGTATGTATGATATAGGAGATGACACATTTTAGTTTAGAAATGTTGAAAATCAGACACCAGCAGAATATCCAAGAAGATAAGCAACAAGTATAGAATAAGACACAAATTTTATGCCCTCCATGTTATAGAGAAATTAATTAAGATCATATGATGTGACTGTTGAGATGAACATAAAGTAGATGTAAACTGGAAAATATCCTATTGGTGATAGAGAGAGAAAGAGAGACACAGAAGTCAGAGAAATAATCAGAAACCAGGATATCACAAAGTCACAAAGACATAAGAAAAGAAGCCCAAGAAAAGAGAATGGTAAATGTGTATAAAACGTCTCATTAAGTTCTAGCGAGATGAGAAATAGGAAAATATTAGGCAATTAGGGCATCACTAGCAACTTTCAGAGAAGTGATTCAAGCTAAATGGTAAGATAAAAATATAGTTCAAGGACTAATGAGTGAATTAGGGATGAGGAATAAGAATCAGTAATGGTCATCGCTTGTTTTCAGAAATATGATAGTTCAATGTTACAAAAATGTGTTTTGTTTTGATTTGTTTTAAGGAATATAAGGAATCTATAGCCAAGTGGAAACTGCAGATATAAGAGAAAGCAATAATAGTTGATAGAACCAATTCATAAATGAGTCAAGAAAGGATTCAATCCTGAAAATATTTTATAGGCATTTATTGTGATACTAGTATGTTTCAGAGACTGCACTAAATGTAGAATATACAAATCTATGCTGAGTATACAACCTACTTAAAGAGACAGAAACAAAAGAAATAATTATAGTACAATGTGATGTGGCTCAAATATATATATATGTACATATATATTATGGAATAATATATGTAATATTATAATGTATTATAATATTATAATATATTATGACTACCAAAGGAATATGTCTCTAAGTCTGCCTAGAGTAGAAGAGAGACTTGGCAAGGAAGCCTACCAGATGAGACTGAAGTTGAGCTAAGTCACAAAGGATAAATAGATATTCATGAGTTAGACACAAGGATAGAGGTAATCTAAGTGGAGGGAAGAGTTTTTTCAGTGTTTGAGTACTCATGGAAAAGATAATTTGTGAAGTTCTGTTTCTCAGTTTAAGAGGAGAGTTGGGAACATTTAGCGGGAACTACCAAGTATTTTTTACAGCTTTTTTGAGGTGCAATTGACAAATAAAATGGTAATACATTTAAAATGTACAATACGATTTTTGATATATGCATACATTGTGAAAGGATTCCCATAATCAAATTAATTAACACATCAATCACCTAACATAGTTACTTTTCATTTTTTTTGTGTGAAAATGCCTAAAATCAATTCTCTTAGCAAATTTTAAGTGTAAAATGTAGTTATCTACTATAGTCACCATGCTATATATTATATCATCAAAACTTATTCATCTTAGAAATGAAAGTTTTACTCTTTCATCTACTTCTTCCCATTTCCTGTACCCCCTAGCCCCTGGCAATCACCATTCTATTCTGTTTCTGTATGTTTGACTTAAACAAACAAACAAATGTGTGTGTACAGAGAGAGAAAGAGAGATTCCACATATAAGTGATACTGTACAGTATTTGTCTTCTATGTAATATCCTCATGTTATCACAAATAGCTGAAATTTTCTTTTTTTAGGAGGCTTTGATTACTGATTCAACCTCTTTAGTCAAATTGATTTGTTTATATTTGATATTTCTTCATGATTCCCTTTGGTAAGTTGTATGTTTCTAGAAATTTATTCGCTATTTCTAGATTATTCAATTTCCTGGTGTATAATTATTCATAGTTTCCTATGATCCTCAGTATTTCCATGTTGTCAGTTGTAATGTCTCATCTTTCACTTCTGATTTTATTAATTTGAGTCTTCAATTTTTTTAATATTAGTTATTTTAGCTAAGATTCTGTCAATATGGTTTATCTTTTTAAAAAGCCCTTATTTTTGTTGATCTTTCTATTGTCCTTTTAGTCTCTATTTTATTTATTTCCTCTCTGCTCTTTTCTATTTTTATTTCTTTTTGTTAACTTTGGGCTTAGTTTGGTCTTCTTTTTCTAGTTGCTTGAGGTATAAAATTAGGTCATTTATATATCTTTCTTTTTTTCTTCATTAAGGTGTTTATTACTATGAACTTCCCTGTTAGAATTGCTTTTGCTGTGTTCCATAATTTTAGATATGTTGTGTTTCTAATTCCATTTGATTCAAGACAGCTTTTGATTTTTCTTTTAATTTCTCTTTGACTTATTTCGTCGTTCGGTTTGTGCTTAATTTTCATGTATCTGAATTTTCCAGTTTTTCTCTTGATATTGATCTCAAGGTTCATATATTGTGGTCAGAAATGATGCTTGATAAGATTTTGATCCTCTTAAATTTATTAAGATTTGTTTTTTGTAATACTAGTACAATCTGGGTATAAAAGATGGCATGGTGAAATGAGCATTGCTTCTCCATATCACCATCATAACCACTACTGTTTGTCTGCAAGAGAAATACCAGCTGCATTTTCTTCCTAACTCAGCATGTCAGGCCAATTAAACAGCCAATTAAAAGAATATATTTGAAAAGAAAAATCATTTGCTCCTAGAAGGGAAGCAGAATTACATGTCTACCAAGTTCTAATTTAGAGTTTGAATTCTGTAAAATATTGGTGAATAGATGTGTAATATTTGATTTTAAATATTACTTATATTTAACCAAACAATGCAGCTAGGAAGCTGAGTCTAAGACCTAGTCCAGGAATACTTTCTATGATACTGTGATTACTCTCTGTAGTCTTCGCATTTGCAGCACTTCCCCGCCACACCCCTCCCCAACAGCAATTTTAATTTTACAATCCATCAAAATAAGCCAATTTCAAATGGCTTATTTTTTCATTCTACTGAGTCTCTTTTTTCTATCTGTCTATCATCTCTCTCTGTCTGTCTGTCTGTCTGTCTCTCTCTCTCTCTCTCTCTCGCTCTCGCTCTCGCTCTCTTTCTCTCTATCAATCATCTATCTATCTAATCATCTAATATGTATCTACTTTTACTGTTCTATTCTACAGACATTGGACTTCTTTTCTTTCTGGAATCCCAACAGTCATCTAGGATTAACTGGGAATGGTAAATTAAGCATTTGTTTAGAAGCAATTATTTGATGGCTATAATAGAAAAAAAAAAGGGTCATGGGAAATATATTGTTGGTGAATGGTTCTGCGTATTGAAAATTTTTGCTCTAAAAATCCACAGAAAATAATTCTAACTCAATGCGTTTTTAAATCTGACTTGTATAGTGATGTGTATGTGTATATGTGGTATGTGTGTGTGTATACATGTGTAATTGTGTCCCTGTCTAAGCTAACAAATATAAACGTATATCTGTCTATATCTGTATCTATATATGTAAATGCAATGCTATATAAATACATCGAAATTGAAGGACTCCAGGTTTGTTCCCCTCCCCAATGAAAAATAAAGATTCTAGATTTTGTAAGTATCTAGCTTTTTTTCTTTGCTCAGAGGCATTAAACAAATTAATGTGAATTCAGTCTTTATTTTAGAATAAAAATTGACAGTATTAAATCAGTAATGAAACAGTTTAGCTAATTATAAACACATGAAATAGTTGTAGAAATCCTGTACAACATATTCTACAAATCCACAGTAATCTGAATGAAACTCGCATTAAAAAAGATTAAATTTGCTCTCACATAGTCTCCTTCTTTAAAGTCAGTATTTAGGTTTTTATATATTATTCTGTTTTAGAAAACAATTTCCAGAGATTCTATATAATTGTTCATCGGAAAGACCCACTTACTTCCTGCAAAGATTCTTTTCTTTGGATTTTATTTTGGATGGTTATACAATGGCATTAATTGTATAACTTTTATACTTAGGCGCTTTTATTGGAAGAAGCTAAACTCTCTTCACTAGGATGGTCTGATTTGTGCTCAGTGAAGTCACTTGTATATGTGGACTCATGAAAATACTCACTTATCTAAGGAATCCTCTTAAAATCTTCACATAATTCATATTTGACAAATTACTAAAAAATAGGCTTATGGGAGTTACCAAATATTCCAACAAATTTAGTTTATTTCTATATGGTTTTGATGTTAATTTTTAAAGTTTGACTAAGGAGGACTTTTTTTTTTTTTTTTTTTTTGTCCTAACAAGGTCATTTTCTTCTCAAATCTGGGAAATATCTTCCTGGTTCTCTGATTTCTCTTATGTGTCTTTTGCACAATAATTCCTTCCTTTTCCCATGCACTTCATTGATTCTATTTCTATGGCTCTAGCTACTGATATGTCTATTTGCACAGATCTTTGGAGTCATGACATTTAAGAAAAGTTGCAGTCTTTAAAATATCTGCCACCTGCTGCTCAGGGAATAGTTTTTACTCTGTTTGTACCGATGGCACTCTTTGAGCTGCTGTCCTCCATCTACCTCTCACAGAGCCACAGTCAAGGGTTAGCTCTCCACTGGCTTTTCAAGAAAAAGCAATTTTTATGTTAAATCTTGCTGAAAAAATGTTTTTTTTTCACATTAAAAAGTATTACATCTCAATAATACTATTTAAGGCTTTCAAACACTTCCCTTTGATTATAATATGTAAAGATTATTATTAATTTTATGTAGACAATATTATGTTAATATTGTCTTTGAGATGGAATTTTGTTAAATTCAGTCTTTATATAATTGTATTATTAGACACAAAAATATGTGCTCTCCTTGGTTGTTCCATTATTATCTGTATATTTTGGTTTACGTGTAGCAGGTATTTACTCATTCTAAAACATTGCATCTGTATTATAACCCTGTTCTTGAGACAGGCAACGCAGTGATCATCAAGAAATACAAAGTCTCAAACTTCATTGAGCACACACAGTATAACAGATATGATGCTATATTTTCACCAATTTGATAGTTTTCCTCCTGGCTTACAAGAAGACTACATTTATTTGCTCCCTTATAGTTATGTTAGTGTCATGTGATTGAGTTCTGGCACAGTTCTGCTAGTCAAAATCATATATATCACATCCAAGCCTATCCAATAAAACCTTGTGTGATATTTGACATTCTATTATCTCAACCACACAGATCTTGAAAGCTATATGATGAAGATGGCAACAATATAAGATGAAAGCCGCCTAGATCTCTGAGTCTCCAATTATAAGAAAGTTTTCAAACACAACGTGATGTCAATAGTAAAAATGAAATATGAATTATGTTAAGCTATTGAGATTGGTAGTTGCTTTCTACAGCTGTTAGCAAATACTGACTAATGCAAATAATATGGTCATAAGAGAAAGACATTGAGTTTCCTTTTAAAACAGTAAAATCTAAAGTTCAGAAGATGCTGCCAGCACTGGTAAATACATACAGAAAGGGAAAATGAGTACAGTGTGTGGCCATGACCTCTTTAGATAGCTCATCTTGAATAACATGAATTTCTTCTTTATATTTACTTGGTTTTTACTCCAGTCAGAAATAAGATGCTACGTCTGACCATAAATAGATAACCTCCAGGAGAGTATACTTTCCCCATGGGTGTGCACACTGAGAATACAAAAAGATATAATAGAAAGTGAGAGTGAATGGATGTCATGGGGCCCTTATTTGTTAAAGCACACAATATTCTGAGTGTACAGTGGGAAAGGATATAAAAAAAAATATGAATAAAGTTTTATTGAGTATTTTTTCCAAACATAGAATAAATTTGTACCCTGCAAAATATAGTCATAAAACTTTTATTCTGAGAGGAAAAAAACTAATGTTTATCCATTTGTACTTATAAGTTTATGATGTATATACTATAGTGTCATTTATATACATTATGGCAAGTAGGGCTCAAAGAATCTTAAAATTTATTATTCTCACTGAAGAGGAAATGATAAATCAGAGATTAAACAACTTACTCAAGATTATGTAATTTATAAGCAATAGTTAAGTCAAATTGGTTTGAATTTCAATTTCATTAATTTATAATTATACCACTATGTTTTGCTAATGTCAAGCAACCTTTGAAATTCACTAACTGGTGAAAACATTTTACTATACATGTGGCTGTAATGTCACTGCCTATATTTTGTAATTTGTTCATTGATACTTTTTTTTTCATTTTAGACATTAAGAGATAAATTTCACTTAGTTCTTTTTTTAATTATGGACATTAGTTATTGCTGATCTCTTTAATTTTATACTTGACTAGTTAGAACGATGACATACAATTGAACAATTAACATTTCATTCTGAGAATTGATGAAATAATTTCAAGTTTGACATACAATTTTTTTAGTCATGTAGTGCCTGAATGATTATTTTGAAATGAGTTATTTTATTTACCACAGATATTCTGCATTGTTTTTGTTTTTTAATAAACATTTCCCTGGTATTTACAAGCTTCCACTGTTCCAAGTACATGTCTAATTGTTTTTTGTTTGAAAATACTTGATTTGGGGAATATATGAAGCCAGTGCTAATTTTCTTAAGGATAGCAGACGATGGTGAGAACATGGTAAAACAGACCTCCAGATTTTTATTGTAACTGACACTTAATTTTCTCCCATGATACTTAATTTAAGTCAGGGTAGGAAATAAGTAGAATGAGTGGATTTATTTGAATGCTGCTTCTTTTCACTGTAAATGTATCATTTTGTAAAGGTATGGAACAAATACATTCAGTGAATAGCTAAATGGGTATAGGAAAAGGAAAAAGTAGAAACAACATACCTAGAATATCCTTCAACTGGATAAGTCCTCGAAGAATTTCTGGCTGATCATGCATTTTCTTGTACACTTTAAACAAAAGAGGGCCCTGTAAAACACATATTCCCAAACCAAGCTATCCTCTTTTTATTGTATGCAGCATTTTTCTCACAGATGTTAAATTTAAAACTTCAATTGTATTTTATACTGCCAATTTAAATATTATAGTATTTTTGTGTATTTGTAAAGCCCAGTATAATAGCAGCATTCTTCTTTACCTATATACCTCCTTGTCAAAGCAGATATTTACAGAATGATAGAGTTGAATGTGACAGCTCCTTTACTTTAGAAAATTTGACAGTGTTTCTTATGGAAATGACAAAGAATGAAGGCTTGCCAGGCCAGTGATGCTTATTAAAAAAGGAAAACAAAGCTCTCCTGGCGTGAGAATTATCTTAAAAGTCTTTGTGAGCAGACATTAGAGCAGCACTGTCACAGAAGAGCAACGTTAGATCACGTCAGTCATTCTGCTCACAAACACCTCGAATAACTTCCAGAGTAAAGTTCTAGCTTCTTAGCATATTCCTTCAAGATATGATCTCCACCTGTTTTTCTACATTCAGCCCTTACACTGTCCATTTGTTACTTGTTTCTGCAGCTGTAGTAGAAATACCTGCTAATCTATAAACCTAAAGCACAGAAGAAATAACACTATGCCAAGGCGTAATTTAAAATGCATACTACTAGCCTCGTCTCTTAGCTCAAACCTAAATTAGATCAAGTGAGACCATTGTGGAAGTATAATTTTCTTAGCCAACGAGAGAATGACTATGACGAGCTGCTCTTTTCTCATTTTAGGTAGAGATATCTGAAAATCGACAGTGCACAAATTTCAATTCTTTATAAAATCAAGGCTCTGTAATATAAATATAAAAAATATTTCAAGACTAACTATTACTCATTAGATTTTTTATAATGTAGTTATTCTTTCAAAAATATAATTTCTACATACATTCTTGGAAATAAAAATTCAATGTATTCTTCATTTCATAAGTTTTTATCTTTGGAATTAAAATTCCAAGAATTTTATTATTTTCATTCCTGATTGTTTGCAGGTATCTGATAGAGAACTCTCATATAATACTTGTTTAGTATTTTGCTACTAATTACTCCCAAGGTGATATCAGCAGCCCTGGCTACGTGAGCCAATCATGATAAACTCTATTTAAATACAAAATATTTGGAGAACAAAGTATATTTCTAATTAGGAAAAAAAAAAAAAACTTTTGAAGGAAAATGTAATTTTTTTACTGCAAAGGAACTTTTACATGCCTCATATTTGAGAAGTCCTTTGTGCAATTTAATGACTCATAGGTAACTCCAAGGAATTAACTACTATTATGTCTTTTGGGTGAGTAAGATTTATACTGTTTGAGTATAGTTGTAGTTAGTCATGATTTACATAGATTTGTGAATTATGCTTGGCTTTTTTTCTTAAAAGAAATATTAATTTTTATTTTTAAAAGGACCTTTATTTTCTAACAAAATTTCTAGGCTTTGTAATTATAAATTTTATAAAGTTTAGAAACTTTTTCATTTTGCTATAGAAACAAAATATATGAGAGAAAACTTTTACTTTCCTGTATGAAAATTACAGCACTATTGACATTAAGATGTTAATTTTATCTGCTCCTAGATCATAACATGGTTGTCATAATCCTGAACAATGGTTAGCATTAGCTCCTAAGCTATAAGGAAAAAGGAAAATTTAAATATTTTCTTCTTTCTATCGGATTATTGAAAATCTTGATCAAAATTTGCACTTTATATTGCATAAGAGCTTAGAACTTCATTTTAAAGGATTTGTATAGTTATATTACAGATGGTGATGCAACCACTAGGATTTAGGACTTAAGAAAAGGTATTATGGAAGACCCAACAATTCAACTGGACTTGAAGGAAAGGTAGACTCTTAGAAGTAAGTATAAAATAAAAAGTATTTTAGGCAGGTTGAATGGTAACGAAGAACATCTTGGATTTTAAAACATACTTTGTTATTTTTATTTTTGTAATAAAGTACTAAAAGCTAATTACGAGCAGATTTTTCCCTTTTTTGTGTTTGACATGGATGATTTGAGGGCATAGCTACTTACACACGAAGCAATATGTTCAAAGATTTATCAGGTAACACCTTTAAGATAATCTCACAAATGAAGAGCAAGCCAAGAAGCAGAGAGACTACTTTTTTAAAAATCCAATAACCAAAGCACAAAAAAATGACCTAACTAGTGGTAGCAGAGAGATCAATACAGGGATTCAAGTTACATTTAAAAGAATTGAAAGAATTTGGTGATTCATTCACTGTGTACTGCAAGTTTTAGTCTAGATGCCTAAACAAATTATTATTATGACAGAAATCAGGAGGTCAAAAGGAAACTGCATAGACAAAATAGCTAAGTTGAGAATCAGCCAAATGAGAACAAAATTATTTTTAAGACATACTTCTACGTAAAAGAGAAATTATACTATTCCATAGGCACAGAAACAGAATCAATCATTGGAAGTTACAGATGACTCCTAAAAAAATTTTAAAAATAAAATAAAATAAAAAATAAATAAATAAATAAATAAATAAATAAATTTTATTTTTAACAAATGATGAAATAGGTTGTCAGAAGACTAAAAAACCATAGATGTTCCTAAAGGTGAAGACAAATATACTTAAGATTGTTGTACAGATGATGAAAGCCTTGTAAGACTTATTATCTTATATTACCTTAAATATTTTTTAGCTCTTTTATTTTTTAAAAATTTTTGCTGAGTACATGCTTACTGTTCAGACCTAGTTTATATTTGTATAAGATATGGAAATTAAATTAAGTTAAAAGACAACACAAAGTAATGTATTTTTGCTTAAATATGGACTGAACACTTTGTAATTTATATTTAGGCAAATGTTTATTTATCCATTGCGTTATGAAACCTTTCCAACATTCATAATTCTTGGAAACATGTTTTCCTTCCTCTTATCTGTTTTTTAATACTATGGTTCTTTATGTAAATAATTAGGGCTCTGTAGAAAATGTGGCAAGTAGGAAAATATATGTAAAAGATAAAATTAATTTTATTCAATAGCAACAACCATCCCTGGGAACATTTTCCAGTATAATTTTCTTTACTTTTTTTTCGTTTGTATGATCATATTTGTGTTTGCATATGTGCATATATGTATATATAACAAAGTAGTTGAAGTTGTATAGTGTAGATGATTTCGTATACTCGTATTTTTAATTAATATTATAAACTTGTGATTTATAAGCTAATACTCTTTAAAGACATGATTTATCACTATGTCTTAAGTAAGTATTTTATTAATTTCTCTACTTGATTTACATGTCTTCTCTCAGTCTGTTCCTTCCGTATCTATTGAGGGGACACTGGGTCATGTGATCGTGAAACCCTAGTGAATACTGATTTGACCAGAGATAAATTATGACCAAAGGTGAACCAACCTCTTTATTTCTTGAGTACAGGAAAAAAAAAAAAAGGCAGATGAAATTATTCTATGTTAAGAAAAAATGAGAATGAAATAATAATTAAAAAAGCATTCAGTTCTAGAGAAAAGAGAGAGGAGAGAAGGCAGAGAATGAAATGGAGAGTCAGAGTCATTGAGAGAAATTGCATTTCTTGTTCCTAGACTCTCCTGATACTGATGTAGCTAAGACACCTTGTTAGGGCTGACAGATTTAGTAAATAAAAATACAGGACACCCAGCTGCATTTGAACTTCAAATAAACCACGAGTCAAGTTTTTAGTACAAATATAGTATAACAGTACAATGTTTGGGACATAGTTATGCTAGAAAATTATTTTGTCATTTGTTTGAAATTTAAAACTACTGAGTGTCCTGCATTTTATCTGGTAACCATACATTTTGTATTCTGCATAAAAGGCAATCCTCATTTTAGCTAGAGCTGCCTTGATAAGTTCTCTTTACTTATAACCATACAAAACATGGCTTTAAGAGCATCATCTATTTCACT
This sequence comes from Pteropus alecto, assembly GCF_000325575.1. Lineage (NCBI taxonomy): Eukaryota > Metazoa > Chordata > Mammalia > Chiroptera > Pteropodidae > Pteropus > Pteropus alecto. The sequence continues at coordinate 7,891,687 of NW_006441071.1, forward strand.
GCATGTCTATATTAGGGTTTCTTAGTTATATCACAATCAATATAAAGTTAGGATTTTTCACTGGCTGGATAGTTCCTATAATCTCCTTATTTCCAAGAATATAAATGATTGATGAGAAATTTCCTTTTCCTTTTTGGAGTTGTCTTAACAAAACAAAACAAAAAATACCAAAAAGTTTGGTTCATCAATTTTTAGACATTTTTTATAGGTTACAATTCTGTGGTCTGCTAGGGTACCTTCTGAAAAATATAACTCTACTATATGTTAACTTGTTATAACTTTATAGGAAGAAAAACAGGATGTTAAAAACTTGAAAATAAGTATTTTGTTTATTTTTAGAAATTAAGATTTTTTTCTTTACTATTTTCTTCTCAGCACCTGTTTGACTACTCACAGTTCCCAGTCTGTTAAGAATGTGGGTGTTGTTGACTACACAGGTGGTATCTGCTTTAACTTTGAAATAAAAAATAAAGATGTTGCTACTTTTATTTATATTTTTTATTGTTGTGTTCATATCATATGCCCTGACTCTTTTCTCTAACTATTCATAGTAACAAAATGAAAGTTTAAAAATATTTAAGTTATGTGCTTGAAATTCTGTATAGATTAAGGGAATGGCATACTGCCAACTGGTTTCAATATAGATGACTAGCAGAGTTGGGCCTTCAACCTTGTTTCATGATGATAGGGCTCATTTTTTGTGTTTTTCTTAACTGTAGAGGCTCTCAGCAAAGACTATACATATGACATCTACACAGATAAAAAAGTGCTATGCTTGAGTATTTTGAAATGTCTTTTTGTAACATATCAGAGACACTTGCTATGTATGCGAATATATGGAATATAACCTCCTGGTGCTTAACCATGTGGTCAACACTCTTCCTTTGGGAATGTCCATTTCAGGTAAATCTTTTCTTTCAAGCAGGCTACAGCAAATAATTCCTCTTAATCTGTGGGTGCTTAGGTGCCATGAGTAGACTCTTATTTACTTTACTGCAATGCTTGTTCAGTCTAAATTCACCAAGAAACAAGAGGTAAAACATTCTCTTTCAATTTATCAGCTCACCTTCTTAACTTCCCTTCTATTTGCTGACAAATTAGAATTTACCAATTTGATTTACTTTGAGGATTAAAAAGGTCTCTTTTGCTCCTCCTAAACAAATGTATAATACTTATATACATATACATGCATATATACATATATATGTATATTTATATAGTTATACGAAAAGTACCGTTGATCACTGCTCTACTTAAAGAAAGATTATTAGTTTTCGATTCCATTCATTTTCACTAATATTAAGATATTTAGCAATTTCTGCTTTATGCAACCACTCCTCTGGATTCCAGAACTCTACTTTTCACTCAGGATATTGACTGAAGGAATGTCTATATAGCAAAAGTAGAATAGGGACTGTATTAGTTTCCTGTAGATACTGTAATAAATTACCATAAACTCGATGGCTTAAAATAGCAGAAACACATTCTCTCATAGTTCTGCAGGCCAGAAGTCCAAAATTAAGGTATCAGTGGGATGACACTTCTAAAGGCTCTACAAGAGAATTGCTTTCTTGCTTTTTCCATCTCACAGAGGCAGCATTCCTGAGCTTGTGGCCACATCATGTCAATCTCTGCCTCTATTTTCACATTGCCATCTCCTCTTCTGCATGTCTGTCTAATCTCCCTTAACCTTTCTCTTATAAGGATAATTGCAAATATTCTTGTAAGCGTTTAGGGCCCACCAGGATCATCCAGAATGATCTCCTTGTCTAAAGATCCTTAAGGTAGTCAAATTGGCAAACACTGGTTTCCTAAATAAGATTTAAGATTCATTTACAGAATCAACAGATTAGTATGTGGTCATATCTCTGAAATGCTGTTCAGCGTACCACAGGGACCTACTTAAATATAAGGCATTACTTCAACAAAGCAATACATTACATGTGACTCTTGGCTCTTATCAAAAGGGGTTCTCATGAGGCCACCTAGATGAAAACTAATGATTCTTTGGCATACACATTATGTGCTCACTCAAATGAAGGCTAAATGGTTTTTGGCTTCTAACTGAGGTCACACAGGACCTGGGTCCTGGTGATTGATACAACACACAAAAGTAGATTTTGAGAATCTGTGGATACTGACTAACCACAGACCATTTAGAAAATTAATCTGTCTTCCACATCAACTTCTTTCTCACCTTGTCTTCATTTTCACTTTTTAATTGTTTCAAAATCTCTAACTTGTCATGAAAGTTAGGGTTTAGGAAAAATTTTCCCCTATTTATCACATGTTCCTCAAGTTTTTCTGCATCTGACTCTTAAAAGTAAGAAGCAAATCTCAGAAAATTCTGGTTAATGTGTAATATTTTATAGAAATTATTAAATATATTCATCACATTGTATAAACAATCCCCACCAAAATAGCTATCAGATTGAATGAAAGTTGCTAATAACATATTTTATTTCTAAACAAAGAAAAACAAAGATAAATAAATTGTGCAGTCATGAATATAATTATTCTATGTTAATAACCCTCCAAAGGAAAAGTATATTATTTCTTGGATTATATTTTGACAAATGGTTTTGAAACACATGTTCTAGTGAGCGTAGTTGAAATTATCTATGAGCACTGAGGATTTTGCATTATTCCAGACTTATTGTTTAGAATTTAAAAATTAATGCTGATTGACAATATATGAGAATATGGAATATATCTTGACTCATGGAAAATCATGGAAATCCTCTCATGACTAAAAGCTTCATATCAATTCAGTTCAGTTTATCTTATAAGTAACTTTTTTGATGCTTCTAGATAACTTTATTGTGGTTAGGCATGATTAAAGCATAGGAAAAAAAGGCCAAATCATATCATACTTTGTATCAACTTTCTAAGTTAATCA
>NW_006441071.1:7894614-7987585 GCF_000325575.1 Pteropus alecto
GTAAATGTGATAATTGAGTTTTTATTTTCTATACGTTATCCATATAGATATTATTCATTTTAAATAAATTTATTTAACAAGACTATCTCTTTAATGTAGTCAGGTATGCCAATATGCACTATGCCCGTTTAAAATAATTTTGCAGACTGTATGAAGTAGGAATGCAATTCAGACACAGATTAACTTAGGGAAAGCAACCATGTCTTTGTTAGGAGAGAAACTGAAAGTACCCACAGAACTCACTATTGTCTGAGAACTTTTATATTTAGGTTTCCTTTCTCATCATGGATGTGCTGTCCTCACGTTTGGCAACTGGGAAAAATTCAACTTTATTTTGCTTAAGAAAGTAAGGAGAATTTATCATAAATATACATATGTATCTTGAAGAATCTGCAGGATAACCTATATAGATATGGATTCCTCTGGTGCCACCTCTGCTGGGCTGTCCGCACAATCCAAACCAACATGCTGTCCTTGCTTCCTCTGTCTTCTTTCTCTTTGTCAAATCCTTTTTGGCATGACATTGGTTCTTATTTTCATCCATAATGTCTTTATTTTTCTTGTGAATCCATTTTCTTCATTTCAAATAGGCATGTGACAAAAAAAAGATTTATCTTTTAGTTTAGACATTCAGGGTTAGAAAATAGGTCTATATCCAGATTGTAGTCATCATGGAGTTCTTGACCATACTTGGTTGAGCTTCCGTGAACATATCCAATGTGGTCATATGGGTAAGGTGTCATTGCTCAGAGATCATAGCTTCACAGTGACCAGGTGGGTCAACAGAGAGGGCTTGTTCTGCAAAGTTCTCTAGACAGACATCCTCATATGCTCCCACCATTCTGCTGATAAGCACTACTCCTGTTAGTTGCTCACTGCTCAACCATATCACACTGACTTATTCTTCCCAAGGAGTTTTGACATTGTATGAAAAAGGAAAATAATAATTATACTGCATATGTACTATTTGTGTCAATTCCAATGCATTCTTCTCTCTCTCTGCTATATGCCTTTAGTCATTTATTTTTCTTCTGCTACACTACTGCAGTAGCCTCTGAACTGGGATTCCTCCTTCTGATTGAAATCTTCCTCAATACAGATGCCAGCATTATCACATATAGATGGATTGTCAGCATTTCAAGTCCTTACTCTTAAGCTTTCTATAGCTCTCCATGTCCTAGTAAATGCTGAACAATTTTTCATTAACATTAATGTATAGAAGTCTTTGTAAAAAATACATAAAAGCCTAATAAATCAAATAGTTTAGTAAACTGGGATTCGAAAGTTATGATTTAAAAGGTTGGAAAAGAGTGGTTTATATGTGGGAAATTGTTTATCAGTAATTTTCTCATGGCTTTTATCACTTATAATGTATATTATATTCAATTTGTGTGTATGCCATCTGTCTTACGAGACAGTAAGTACCTCAAGGGCAGAATCCATATAAATTGACATTGGAACATCTCAAAGTTTAACATCAGTATTTGCACTAAATAATTTTCTAAAAAAAAAAAATAGTGGTAAAAGGAAAGAAAAAATGAAGGTGAGAGAAAGGCAAGTGACCGATAGGGAAAAAAAGAGAAACAAAAGAGAAAGAAAGAGATAAAAAGAGGAAAAACAGAAGAGGTAAGGTTTTGAAAGCATAAGGAAGATACTAACTGAATAAAAGGGTTAGAAATTTTTGGCAGCACTTGTGTATAACAATTTTGAGAAATGCAGTGTGTTAAGATGTGAGATGAAAACTACAAGCAGGAATTAAGTGTGCAAAAAGTTAGCCAGAAACTTTCGGTTGGAAATTTGATGTTATCCATGGCATTGATTATTCAGATATTTTAATCTAACACTAACCACAAAATTAGAGGCACCTCTTTTTTAATTTTCATTTTCTGGGCAATTATCTAGCACTTAGTATAGAAAATAAGAGAAGGAAATCCCTTTTCCTTTAATACTTCCTCCTTTTGCATGTGAAAAAGAAGCTCAAAGTCATTAACTCTAATAATGAAAAGTTAGCCACAGCATGTTAGATTTTATGTGATGACAATATAAATGTCTACAATTTTGCAAGGGGATTTTCCCATAAGCACTCTGTGACTGAGTGTGAGATTTCTTAAGATTTCATGGCCAAATGAAGGTTATAGGCATACTGACAACAGCTGATTGAAATATGAAATATTGTATGTACATAGTTATTTATTGATCAGTAAATTATTTAAGGATTTTCATAATTATATGAGAAGATACAAAACACATATGTGACATATCCTATTTCCCCAAAAACTTAATATCTGTTTGGAAATGATATAACAAATGATGAGGCTATACATGTACAAGCGTACTATAATTAGTATAAGTATACTGAGATACATGATGGCTAGAAAATGTCTTTAGTAGAGAGGGAATCCATTAAAAAGTAGGTTATAAGCTAGATCTTGAAACAAAATGTAAGGCTTGAATAGATCACTTCGATTTTGAAAGAAATTTCATAATTTCACAGCAATTGAAACCCCCCCCACCCAAAAAAACATAAACTAGAATGAAAAGACTGTGCTCGTCGAACTACTAGAAATTTGGCTTGACTACAGCATGATTTTTAGGTCAAAAAGTGCTAAATCAAAAAGAAACTTTAAATAACTAAACTAAAGATTGTTAAATATAACCAAAAAATGAAAGGCAAGTAAAAGATTCATTCTCTAAGACTTGCCAGGACAGGTCATAATTTATAATTTACATCAAAGTTAATCAAAATAACCATTTAGGATTTGTGTGCATAATTGTATTCCTCTTCCTCTCTTTCTCTTTCTCTGTGTGTGTCTCTATATACATGATGAGGTGATAGAAGTGTAGTTGTTGTGTATATTTTATGTTGGCCCTTTTTTATAACCTGTTATGTAACTAGGAAAATGATTATTGCTTAATAATAAAATTGATGGTTCCTTTTTTGCTTCATGTTAAACCATTCTATGAAATATATGCAGAGGCCACCATCACCTCTTACCATGTTTACTTCCTTAATTGATCGATCTAATTAAAAAAGAAAAGCAGCAAAACTCATCAGATTCTAGTGGGTCAAATGAAATTTGACTCAGAATTAACCTATCATCTGAAGATACTATCAAAAGGAATTTTTAGGAAGTAGACAGCAACCTTTCTTAAGGCATTTCTACCTACTAAGATCTATATTTCACTACATAATATGGATGTTAGCATCACCTCTTTTTGTGGTTTAAATCTATTTTACTTACCTGGGTTTATCAGTGTAAGTAGTTCTAGAAATTATTTCTGTGTTCTAACATTTATTAAATAATAATTAGATAAGAATCTAAAAGATAATTTTTCTTTCTACCATTTAGTCTATTTATTGATGAAAAAATCTCAATCTTATCTATTCAACTTTTTGCTGGATGGATTTCACATTAAAGTAGACATTAGAAAAATAATAAAGATTACTTCCAAATGCGATAATATTCTAAATAGATATTAGATCAATTTCCGCCCCCCCACCCAGTGCTGTGTCTATACTTTATTTAGGACATGTCATGCATGGGAGCTAAAATCTTCATTAAATGGGAGCTATTATTTATCAGATTTAGTGATGCTCTCTTTGGTAAAACTATAAGATTAATTACAAGATTTTTCAAATCTCGCCATCTTTATATCTTTCCATAATTTAACATTTTACATATTGAAAGTCAGACATACTCAGCAGCACCTGTTAAGGCACAAATGTCTGACACCTGATGGCTACAGATCTCTGTGAGGCAAAGGAGGTCAGAAGCACAGAGGCCTAGCACACGAAATGCATGAGTTCAGAAATTTATCAGGGATGGTGGATTGTAAATGTTATTTGACTTTTAAACCTTAGATATTTAATGAAACTATAGAAAATAATTCTGTAAAATAATTCTGAATAGAAACAGAAAACAGTATTAAAACAAAATTACACTTTTTTTTTTTTTTAGAAAGAAGCACAGAAGTTTAATCAGTGAGTAATCTAATTAGATCCTAAACATACTGGTTATAGAGAACTATGAGTTTATTAATATATGAGAAACAGAAGAAAATTGTTTCCAAGAACCAAGAGAAAGAAATAAATACAAAAACTAAAAAACAAACAAAAAAACAAGAAAACCCTATTTATTTATAAAAACATCAAAGATATTGTTATTAAGGATGACATATTTATCTTATAAACCCAAAGATTAGGGGGAAAAGGTCCAAGTGTGTCTGCATACTTCTCAAAACTATAAATTTTAATGTGGATGTGGAGACTTTTCCATTGTAAGTTATGCTGTGAATTTTCATTACCATGTCTATAAAATAATAATGCTGGAATTTTTCTTGAAGGTCATATAGTTACCTTCATGTAGCTTCTTATTATTTCATTCTTTGGTGATCCATCTCTAGCAAAAATTCTTGAAAACACCAAAAATGACCATTTCTAGTGAAATGAGAAATATTGGAACTGGAAACCACTGGCATAAAAACATCTCTTAAAGAACTAAAACAACATTTGGCTTTGAATCACATAGACCACAACAAAAATGTTTGGGAAGAGTGATGACAGTCATACATTGGACGAAAACAAGCTACTTATTTTCCATGGGATTTAACAGACAAGGCTACAAGTCAAGCAGCTAACAGAAGCAGCCACTAATGTAAAATGTTTTATACATGCCAGAATAACCGGTTGGAGTCACAACCACCTTTCCAAATTAGTCACAATTACAATCATTTCCTAGTATCGTCTGAAAGAAACAGAAGAGACTAGTCTACCTAGAAGCTCCAGTTCTCTTTGAGGGCCAGGAACAAGAAGGTACTGGTCAGCTTCTCTACTACTAATTTTCATGTCCAATATGTGCTTCAACCCAATTAAGAGTGGAGACAGAATGTTAGCCCTGGTCCTTAAATGTAGCATTGCCCATCAAAAGGAGTGATGCTAGATGCTTGCTAGCCACAACTTTGCCATGTGAGGATACTTGTCCATTTTAAGAATGCTTATGCCCATTGAATTACCAAATGTTTAAATTTTATCTTCTTTTAATTTCCAATATATAATGCTTGATTGGGCAACCATGTGTTGTTCATTTTGTGAGCAACAGAAGACTATTGTACTCATTCTTTAAAAAATAATATTTCTCACTGAGTTATTATGGCATTTTTCCATTCCCTAGGCTCCGCTCTTGTAAATATAAATAATGTGAAATTTCTGCTTAAATATTGTTGTGATTTTAACTTCCTATAGGTAGTTAAATCATTTTAAACAAATGCAAAAGGCTAATGATTGCTAAATGTTTATTTGTTGATTTTGTTGTCATTTGTTGATTTTTAACTATGCATAGAATTATATAATTTTTCTAAACCCAAAAGTGGACTACTTTAGTGCCAGATTGCAAAAGTAAAGTTTTCAGTCTTTAATAAAATATACTATTTTAAGAAAAAAAAAAAATCAAGCAAACCGTGACATAACAAAGATATTTGTTTCTGAAAGTGATTCAAAATATTTAAGTATAAAAATAAGTAAAATAAAAAGCATGCATTTAAATAACAAATAAGCATGCTGAGAAAGAATATCTGTCTATATCAATATCTATCTGAATCTAGAAAACTACACAGGTTATCTTACCATTTAGTCTATTTTGATAATTTACATTTACTTAGCATCCAAATGAGTGCTATAGAACTCTGTCCAAATTTTTACATGGCTCCAATGATTAAATAAGATTTACTTCGGTCTGGTCATTTGACAGATAGAGTCTTAGTTTTAGAATATTGGGACAGTGGACTTTTTTTTTTTTTTTAAGTGGAGTGTATTATATAAATTGCTATATTTTTCATGAACTAAAAGATTGAACAAATCAGAGCTATTCAACTTTTTAGCCATTTTTTTTTAGTAAAAACAGAATAAAATTTTCTATTGATTCATGGCATTTGTTGAAATGCATTGTTACTTCTTGGGACCCCAAAGAAACTTAAGAGATTATTATATAGACTATAAATCTGCTAATGTTTAGAGTGTTGAAGAGCAGACAAATGTATGCTTAAGGCAACTACAGATGGGTCAGCACTCACAACAATCATGTAGTGTGAGATAATATAGAGTTTTTCATAAGCAGTTTATTTTTGTGTGTGTCAGTATTTTTTATTTTATGTCCCTCTCCTTTATTTAGCTGTCTTACACTTTAGGGAATTAGTCCATTTTTAGGAGGTAGGTTGTGATTGGATCTAGGCAATCATGTTCAGTTATCTCCTTTCTGTCAGAAAACCAGACTTAAACCTAATGGATGAATTCATAAATGGGTATATAGTACAAGTGAAGTCAATGACAGGAAGAGAAGCTTACAGAAGATTTATGGATAAAAATTATCACTGATAAAAGAAAGTCAGGTGGGAGAAATTGGTCTTAATTTGCTAAATGTCGCCTTATGCAAATGCAAACTTTGGAAAAACTAAAACCATTTTACTATCAGAATAATTAAGAGATAATGCAGAGAACAGTGATGCCTAGAAAGTTATAGATATAAGGGATCACAGTGGCTGGATTAAGTCCAAAGAAAGCCTGCTTTATATCTTAATTCCAATTGTATGTGCTAATCAAGTTCCTTATTTTTAATTCACTTTGAGTTTTCTGTAACTATTGACAAAACCAATTTAAGTAGTCAAAAATGTAGTGAATAAATATGTAGGAATAATATGACATACCACTGTGATGTTGAAATAACATTGACCAAACTAAAATTTGCAATATTCTCTGAAAGTAAGATGACATATGAAAATAATATTCAATGATATTAATAGAGGCTCTATTTCAAATGATATTCTTTTCTCTGGAAAATAATCCTATTTTATAATAGATATTATACAAAGAGAGAATTTGGAAAATGTAAGTCATTGTCACATTAACAATACATTTGTAGATTCTAAACTTGTCTTTTTAACGAAGTGTTAAAAAAACCCTTTTTTACCTTCAATTAATATTGTAATCAAATGATAATCATGTATATGCAAATAATTATTGGCAAGCTGATTTTCACATTTTAATAAGATCAAAGTCTCAACTGTAACCTTACAGACCTAAAGGATCTGTCTGCAAGTTTCTCTTGAAATGACACAGAATATAAATTCACTTACTAATTTTCATCCCTTCTTTCAAATATTTACATTTTCTAATTAGGTTATTGTTACCTAATAGAGAGAACGAAAATGTGAGTTCGATAATTTACTTGAAGAATGAAGAAAGTGACAGGAGAAAGTTTTTTTAGAATTCATATTTCCAAGTTAAACACAGGTACTGGGCAGTATTTTTATTACTAAAGAAGAAATTGAGGAAAATGTTAAGAGATAAATTATAAATTATAATTATTAGAAATATATACTTACTGAAATACAGAATTAAGAGATAAATTATAATTATTAGAAATATATACTTTACTGAAATACAGGCATTTCCAAAACACCCTGTCATCTTTAAAAAAAGCAACAAATATATGCTAAATCTAAATCATCTAAATTACTCATGATTATCAATGATATAAGCATAAAATAATAATAATAGCTATTATAACAATAAAATAGTGCCTATATGCATTAAATTAAAAGTAGCACTGGAAATTGATAAGATATGTATGAGAAACTCAGAGGTTTTCATGATTTCTCCAACAATGTACAATTACTAAATAGTTAAGACTCGCTCAAAGCTTCTGATATAGTGTCTTAAAATATGGATCTTCCAATTTTCATAAAGAAAAATATACTGTATTTACATGAGTATGTCAAATATTTTCTTTTGCCAATTTGTATGTCACACATGTCTATATATAATTAGCTCAATTTAAAAATAATTTTCAACCAAATCAAGATATGTATAAAGCAATTATAAGTAATTAAGAATTAAATATGTATTTTTAAACAAAAGAAGACTATACTTTCTTAAGTTTTTTTTATAAATGTCAAAACATATTCTTATCTTACAGATTCTATTTTGAGTATAGGGCTTACTCTATTTCTTTTAAGAAATTTTTTTCTATGAGATTTTCACTCATTTTACATTTAATCTCATCGCTCTAAGGTATGATTATGTGCATATGTATTTTTAAGTGCTAAACAAGTCAAAATCAATATTTGACTTGATTTTAACCAGCAACAGATTCTTTTTAAATTACTGTTTTATCAACTGACTGTATAATCTTCACTCCAAATGTCTCTGCTTATTGGTCATAAAGATAGCATCAAATAGAAAAGATATGGTTTATGACTTATCTTCCTATTAGTAAAAGTCTACTGTGCCATAACCATGCTGTGGATGCAACATTGGAGGAAATAGTCTTTCCCCAGTAGAGACATTTATGGTTAACTGGAGACAAAAAGAAAGAAATGATCGACTTTGCTTGAGGGAGAGATTATTCAAAGTATGAGTCTCAAAAGTTTCACGTTTTCTAAACTGACTAGAATGAAAAGGGAATTTTAAGTAAATGGAGGAAAAGTGACAGTATAGATACTTGTAACCTAATTATCCAATTACTCATGTCTGTAAGCACCCACTCAGTGTTTAGAACAGTGTTCTGCTCTTTGGGGAATAGAAAAAACATATATACAGTATTGTCAAATTATTGGCATTATCCAAGTCTTCATTCAAATAAAATTTTATTTTCTCACTGAAATTTTCTTAGAATTATGATGACCATCAACAGTAAGAGAGAACAAGTCATTTCTGTGCTTTCAATTTCCCAAGAATATACTGATCAGTACTACAAAGGTATAAATAATACTAAATACTTAGTTAAATTCTAGTCATCGCTGTAACCAAGCTCTGCCTTCTTGTTTTTGTTTTTATCCAAATAAATGAGAAGCTATTAAGAAAAATAAAGTCTCAGCTAGAATATTCTGGATTGTATGAGCATACCACCCACATTCCATCAATGATTGTCAGTCTCCATGCATTTTGTAGACATGGCAACTAGGTTATTTTGGGCAATTCATTTATTTAATTTGCAATGCATGAGCCATCTTTTTCATGTGAGAAAGAAAACCCAAATAATTGTACTAAAGTGCTTTATAGAGAATCTGAAAGTCAATTTTAAAGACAATTATTTTCATTTAAATATCTTCGAGCTTTCAAAATTATGTTTACTTTTTTAAGCATCCTTCTGAAATTGTATATTCTACTCAAAATACATTTATTTCTTTACATGTAGAATTGTAGAATTTCCACAGAAGTATTATAATATAAGAACTGTTTGCAGGCAGCATACTGAGAAGCCTCATTTTTAGATATGGAACAAGAAAGCAAATTCAGACTGGTTTAAAGTATTTACTTTAAACTTTACTAAGACAAACAATTGTTACTTTAAGCAATGCATAGATAAACTTTCATTCTAATTGTTCCATAAATTTTTATAAAACAAATGACTTGTTTTGAATTTTTTTTTATGTCAAATTCTTCACATAACTAGAAAACAAGTTTTCTTTATTATTAAAAATTATTAAAAATTCTAGGATTTAAATTGTTTTGTAATAGTCAATATATTTTATCTCTCCCTCTCATAAGAGAGATTTCTCCAACAGAATATAGATCTTGTCCTTTACTCAAGAAGTGTAAAGACACTAATTGCCAAATATTATTTTCTTTAGTCCTGCAATAGGCTCAATTCTGTCTTGAAAGTCACTAGATATAGGTTGATTTGATAGCATATGGACCAACCTAGGAAAGCTCAGAATTCCCTTTACTCTTGCCTCTGTGAAGATAAAACTGTATGATCTTTCAAAACAAGCAATAACAATAAAATAAAACTACATAGCTCATCTGAGCTTCAGTTTGATTAAAAAACAACAACAACAAAAAGTAGAAGTTCTTATAGCCTGGGTTTCAAAGAAGCGTTAGATGTAAGTAGCAAGGTTAGTTTGATTTTGAATGTGTTTACCTGAACCAGAAATTCTGTATTTTGAAGCTCAAGGAATGACAGTCAATAATGATCTGATATAGAAATTTTAAAATTGTATATTGTAGAACAATCAGCACAGCTGAAGAAGTTTATGTTCTGATGCACATCTTCTGCTACAAATATATACTGATATTAGATAAGTTTAATACTTAAAACCAAAAAAAAATATAGTTGAGCTATAAAAGTAAATAAAATAGAAACAAATAGATAAGTAAAGCAGAGGTTACTTCCTATGTATACTGGGCTTCTTGTGAGGAATAGGCAATGTTGACTAGAATATTGACTTTATGGAGGTAAGAGGAACTGAAGGTGTTCCACAGATGAGAGCAGAACTAAGCTCAATGCTTAAGATTTGAGGTTAGGGTGAGATTTTCCCTTCCTGCCAGCCTCCTCCCCAATCCCCTGCTCAAGAGTGGATGTTGAAAAAAATGTCCAGTTCAATCACAGGCTGTGGTTATTGCTTAAAGGAAACTCTATATTTGGGGAGGTAAGAACATATAGAAATATAAGCCAAGCTGTCTATTAAATAGATAATTATATCTGCAATATCAAAAGAAGACAAGAATTCAAAGCAACATTACAAAGAAGTGAGGCCCTGGGCAATAACTTGCAGAAAAATATAAATAAGGAAGAATGAGGATAGAAAGAGAGAATAAGAGTTAAAAATATTTTTTTTAAAAAAACCTAAAACTGAGCCAACAAACAGAAACTTCAAAACATATTAAAAACATTCTAGTGTTAAGAAAGATAACAAGCAAAATGGAAACTTGGAACAGTTTAAGTCAGTGTTACACAACTACCTAAAAAGATTTTGATTACATTTATCAATTTTTTAAAAAATGAGTTTCATAAAAATTTTAAAAATAAGAAAAAATAGGCAGGAGTGAAATAAGAAATGCTTCATATGAGAAACAAACAATTATAAATAAATATTTTAAATAAAAATATCTCATTAAAACAATATATAATAGATATAATAATTCTATCTCTGTACTGTCAAAGCCAAAAGTAGTAATTTAGAAAATATTACAGAAGAATTTACTTAGAACACAATGCTGATATATAAATAGAGATTATATATCATTTTCTATCTGAACAGTTACTGGATATTCTAAACAGATTATGTTACTTCGATTCATATGGAATAAGCATCACAGAATAGAATAAAGTATATTGAGAAATAATCTTTGAACATATAACTAATGTGAATGAAGGCATGCATTTTTATATTAAAATAACATTATGAAAAGAAAGCAATGTAAATAAGAATAAACCCATTAATGCAATACATTGCAACTGCAGTATTTTAAACTGTAAAGTATTTTTAAAAGCTACCACAGACACACAACCATCACTACAATGGTGCTTAGAATAACCAGAAAATCACCCCCTAGAAATATGGATGCCAGGGGAAAAAGGAAAATTCTAAACACACATGTCTAAATAATTTATGAATTAAAGAAGACATTATAAGGAAAATTAGAAAGTATTATGAGCTGAATGAAAATGAAAATAAAAATTTGTGGGATAAAACTAAGTGTTTTACATAAAAACTTTTAACATTGAATGTGTATATTTGAAAAGAATAAAACTCTTGAATCAAATGTAAACTTTCATCTTAAGAAAGTAGAAAGAGGAGAGATAATTAAACACAAAGTAAGCCAAGGAAGTATTTAACAATAATAACAGAGATAAATAACATAGAGACAAAAAATAAATAATATCAATAAAACCAGAAGCAGATTGTAATAAATCTTAAAATTGACAAATCCTAGCCAAATTGAAAAAGAAAAAAGAAAAAACACAAATTATTAATATTAGGAATTGAAGAGGAACATTACTATATATATTACAGATATTTAAAAGATAATAAGGAAATGTTATGGCAAATAACAGTAAATGTCACAGTTTAGATTATATGTAGATATTCCTTTTAAGACACAAAGTGCCAAAGTACCCTCAAGAACAATAGATAACTTAAATAACCCTCTACCTAATAAGGCAATTGAATTCATCTTTAAAACGTTCGTTCGCACAAAGAAAGTTACAGTTTCAAATGCCTTCATTGTTATATTACTTCAGATACTTAAGTAAGAAATAATATCAACTACATACACATTCTTCCAAAAAAATGATCACTCCCAAATTATTTTATAAGGTTAGTATTAACCTGATAACAAAATTAGAATAGATATGACAAAAAAAGATAACCAGAGGCCAATATTCTCATGAATACAAATGCAATCCTTTAATAAAATCTCAGCAAATCAAATTTAGCAACATATGTTAAAAAGTACCAAATACTTGACAAATTTTTTGTTAGGTTGTTGGGAAAGATGGATGATAGGTGAAAAGAAACATAGTTTCAAATTTTCTTAAATCTAATATTGCTCCAAAAAAGTATATTTTATAAAATGAATTGCACTTGATTCTTAATTATTTTGTTCACTTTCATCTCTCTTAAAAATATTTTCTTAAATTCTGACTTAGGAAAAATTACTTAGTAATCATTCATTTGATGGTTCTTTTTTTTCTTTTAAAATCATGTATACTAATTTAATTTGGACTCTGAATCTGCAGTTGAAAGATATGTTTGTTTGTTTGTTTTACTTGAGAGTATCATTTCATAGAGTATTCTTTGCTCTTTCATAAGATGCTTTCAAGATCAGCTTTATCTAGTAAATTCAAACTGATTTTTCAATATTACTTCAGTAGCTTCTTTTTTGGAAATGTTTCTCTAACTTTCCCCTTTAAAAAGATAGTAATTTAATACAGAAAAATAATAATACAGCAATATTTTATACTTTATAGATCTATAATATTTTTACAATATGGTCCTTAAATATTAATGTTTATAGCAGTTACCTGAGGAACTTGTTGTCCAGCACCAATCTTCCATGGCTTTTGGAGGGAGCTCTAGATTTCGAGTCTTTAATACAGACTCTTCCTTCAAGAAAGAATTGAGATACACTGTCATACATGGTAGGAATGCACTTAATTTATCTTTTAATGCCAAGAATTATAATTTGTTGAGTCAATATTAATTACTTAGTTAAATTACTAATAATAGGATAGATGAAGGGCAATGCAGATCTAAATCCTTAAGATATGGCTTGAGAAACAGATGTTCTGAAAACTTAAGTGAAAGCAGCCAGGCCTCCAGGTTTTGCTGTATTCATAGAACCTAGGCCAGGCCCTGAGCTATATTTGTTTTTCTTTGAAAGTGTTTTTAAATAAATGAGAAAAATGTGTAGTTTTCCAGTTAATTTTTTAGCTCTTTAGAATTTTTTTATTTTGACATACAGATTCACAAATGTCTACAAAAATTTTAGATGCAGAAAAGTTGAAAGTGTAGCTTTGAGTTCCCATATACCAGTCATTTGGCTCCTAAAGTTAATATCTTACATAACCATAGTAATCTTAAAAGCTATCAAAGCCAAGAAATTAATAGTGATATAATACTATTAAAATATATAAACTTCATTGAAATTTCATCAGTTTTTCCAACCAATGTCGTTCTTCCATTTCAAGATCTAACTAAAGATTGCATTTAGTTGTGTCATCTCTTTGATCTACTTCAATATGTGAGAGCTCTCAGTCTTCCTTAATCTTGTATGATCTTGGTATTTTCAAAGTCATAATTTTCAATTATTTTATAAAACTGCCCTTATTTTGATTTTGTTTGACATTTCTAATTATTATATTGAAGTTATGCACTTTTGGCAAGAATCTCATGGAAATAACGTGCATTTCTTTTTCTATTTTTTAAACCAATACAAAAAGTTGTGCATATTTAACATATACCACTTGATGAGTTTGGATATAAGTGTATACCTGTGAAACCATCACCACAATTTATGCTATAAACATATACATCACCTCCAAAAATATCTTCCTACCCACTTTATACATTTTTTTGTGATAAGAACATTTAATGTAAGATCTATTCTTTTAGTAAATTTTTAAGTATATAATGCAATATAATTACCTACAGACACTGTGCTATGTAATAGATCTCTAGGATCTATTCACCTTGGATACTGAAATTTTTACCTTTTGCTAATATCTCTCCATTTCCCCCTTCCTCCAGCCCCATGGCAACCACCATTCTACTCTTGGCTTTTATATGTTTGACTATTTTAGACTTCTTATATAAGTGATATCATATAGTATTTGTCCTGTGACTGACACTTCATTTAGCATAATGCCCTCCAGGTTCATCTAAGTCATCTCAAATAGCAGGATTTCCTTCTTTTCTAAGGTTTAAGAACATTCCATTATATGTATGTCACACATTTTCTGTATCCATTCATCTAACGAAGGACATTTAGATTGCTTCCATGTCTTGGCTGTTGTGAATAATGCTTCAATGAACATGGAAGTACAGATATCTCTTTGAGATACTGATTTCAATTCCTTTAGCTATACACCCAGATGGGAGGTTGCTGAATCAATCATATGGTAGTTCCATTTTTAAAAAATTTTTGAGGAACCTCCATACTGTTTTCCATATGCACCAATTTTTATATTCCTACAAATAGTGTGCAAGTGTTCCCGTTTCTCCACATCCTTGCCAATGACTATCTTTTTTTTATTGAGAATTTTAAGGTTTTTTAAAAGAGACAACAAACATAATCGATTTGTTAAAATTACATGAGTTAAAAGGGTACTTATCAAAATGAGTTTGGTGTCTCCAAGTGTTTCTTCCATTCCTAACAATTAGAAGATGTTGTATAGCAATGACCTTAAACCACTTTTGTTTGCGGACCCTAAAATGAATTTTAAAAAGTTTCTTCTTTACATTTTTTAAGTTGAACATTAACATTTTTCGTTATAAATTCCAGTATAATTGAAAGGATTTGATTTCTTGTGTCTTGTAAATATTGACATTTTAAAATTTAAAAAAAATGAATAAATATAAATTAAATACAATTATAATTTATTAAACATGTTAAATTAAATATAATAGTAACTCTAATTATAATAATTTAATAGTCAATTAAGTATAAATTGAATATTAAACTACATATATCATTTAGTTTTAATTGGAACTAAATACTTTTGTAATATGCTACTCATCATCATCTCTTTAAATACTGTCGTTAAAGAGCTTTTATTTAATGTATTGTCTTCTTAAAATATATTTTTGTTATACTTTCACTGTTAAATTTTGTTATACTTTTGTTATACTTTCACTGTTAAATTTTGAAGGGAGAGGCACATAATTTACTGATAGAGGGCAGATGGGGAATTAGAAAATGAGATTTGATACATCAATGATTTATTTTTTATTTAGTAGAGGAATGAGAAATATATAATTGTCATTTACTAGATGTCCTTGATGGAGAGCTACATATGGGACATATTGAGAAATCACTTGCCCTCCAAGTGACAACGTTGTATAGGAAATTCGATTGATGCATCTGAAATTCAGATTTCCAGGATAGAGACATAAAGTTGGAAATCAATAGCAGTTTGTGTTTAAAGCCATGTGACTTGATGAGATTATCTAGAAAGTGAATAAAGAGAGTGAAGATGAAAAAGAGGCATTGAGGAGGACTAAAGCAGAGTGTGGCCAGTGATATCAGAGGAGAACCTGCTCTGAAGGCCAAATGTAGCAAATGCTTCCAGAAAAAGGAAATAACAGGCTGTGTAAAATACTGGTGATGGCTGAATTAAGGCAGAGGCTGAAAACTGACCATTGGATTTCCATTGCATAGGTTATGGCTGACTTTGAGAAGAAAGGTATAGAGAAGGGAAAGTAGGGGCAAAAGCCTGATTGGAGTAGGATTAGAAAAATGTGTGCAAAGAAATGGCATATTTTGTATTCGTTAATTGGGGGCGGGGGGGGGCGTGTTTTGTCAAAGGAGAGCAGAGAATTAGCAGCTGGGGAGTGATTTAGTGTCAGAAGACATTTTATTTTCTTTCATAGGAGAAATAAAAGGATGTTTATATGCTAAGAACAGATCTACTACACAAGTGGAATGATGTCCTAAGCTATGAACCTAGACAGTTTAATCACAAGACAGGTGGAGGCAGAGTATATAAACATAGATGTTGAAAGTTGGATAGGTATATGGGGCTGGTTGCTAATAGCTAGTCATGACATTTTCTTCTGGATTTCTTTGACAGAATTAAAATATCAAGGCCCTGGCCAGTAAGACATTTTAATGTATTTTTGCTACATTATGCACATAATTTTTTTGGTATTTATAGAAAAAGCATTCTAACTGGAAGCACATGTGTTTTGTAACTGCCAGTAGAAGACATTCTCCTTGTATATTATCTGGATATATTAGTAGGGAAATACTATATTTATAAAAGGGAAAAATCTATGGGCATATGAAAAAGTATAGTGAAAACTACTAATAATTTCAATGTTTTTATGTAGGAATTCAGAAGTAAGATTATTATTATGAGTCCAAACACTACAGCCAATTATTTGTGCTGTGGCCAGACTTGTAGATAATCTCATTATATCATCATAGTTTGCTTGCTATATAATTTGTAAGAAATTGGTTAATTCGACCTACCCAATCATTGATCCCTTAAGAAAAGGTCCGACATCAGGTTTTCCTGAAGTTGTAAAGAATTTTATACAGTTCAAGATTTGATAATTTACCTCATAGTGCTAATGTAAGAAAATGTTGCAAATATGTAAAATGATTAATTTAAACCATTAAAATTAACTTACGTTGGAAATTGTTTTTAAATGTTAGAAGCCTGTATCATCTACTATATAATATTACATATTTTAAATGTCTTATGTACTTCTCAAAACTGTCTTATGATGTACACATCATTATCCCTAATCCATAGGTGAAAAAACTGAGTCTCAAAATGCGTAAGCTGTTGAAAAACACACATATGTATTTGAAAAAGGTAGAACTACAATTAAGATTTCTATGAATTTAATGTCCTCTCTTTATACTGTGCTTAAGAGATATCAGTATTAGCTTGCACAGACTTGCATCTCTCTCCTGTGGCATCCTAGAGAGAGCTTCCAGGTTTTGTAGTTCGATTAGGTGACCACAAGAGACTTTTAAGGAAGATTAAGAAGTTTCACTCCAGAGTTAGAATGTATTTGACTCTCTCATCTTTCTATCTTATTGATTTCCTTCAAGTCACTGCATCATTGAGTGCTCTGGAAAAATGTTTTGCTAACATTGGTCCAGTACTGATTTTCTGATGCTCTGGAAGACAGCAGTTGAGGGAAGATTTTCTATCAATGTATTTTGATGTCTTTTTGTTATCATATGTGCATTGGGAAATTATGCTCACATGAAACTTCAGCTGACCTAGTTTCTTATTTCTTAAGTCATATTCTATTTCTACACAACCTTGAAAGTAAAATGTTAAAAAAAATACATTATCTACTTCAATTTAAGGTGCCTTTTAGGATTTTGTATTTGCTCCATATTTTATATGCACCAACTATTTTCCTTAAATATGAAAGGTTAAAAAAATGCACAACGCTTAACTTACTTTTAAAGTGCATTGTTATAAAGGAAAAAATCCTGTTTAGAAGAGCTAAAAGGTAGAAACCACAGCATTTGGCTTCTTTTCAACATGATTAAATATATAAACAGCCTGTTGAAATGTAGATCCCCTAGCAGGTGGACGATTTTTCTTTTCTTGGGAGCTTAGCTGGAATCCTCATTGATCTATTTCATAAGACAAGTTCCCAGTGGAGTTTGACTGGCTTGTTCATTTTTATTTTATTGATATTTAGGGTTTTGAAAACATGAAAATGTGTTTCTAAAATATGTGCTTTAAAATTTAATAAGAAAAAGCTGAATAGATTTAGATGTGAGTATTTTAGTACATGAGTATAAGCTTTTAAAAAATGATTCTGAAAACAAGTTATTTAAAAGCTAAATGGTGCAGTTTGCAGCTAGTTCTCTTGATCAATTAGTACCAAAATATGTACATCTTAGACCTTTTACCGAAAGGATCTTGTTTGTTCTGTGCAATATAGTCATCAATATGAAGCTGCATCACAGGTATTTTAACAACCGAACAATCAAATTTGTTTAGCAAATCACTTGAAGGCAACACTAAAGAAGCCTTATAACAACCTTTCAAATTACATTTGGAGGTGGCAGAAATGAATGGCCCTCTTTTGCACTAGAAATTACATTTCTTAATAGGCCAAAAAAGTTGTTATTAGAATTCAGTTGTTTTTATGTCAAGCATTGATAAATATTTTATTTAGAGGAAAAAGTCTCATGTCACTGAAGAGATAGTTCATCATTAGTTATCATGGAAGTAGTCTGTTATTATGTCGCTTTAATATTAAATTAAATAAAAAGACCATGAAGTACACTGATATAATCACAGGCCGACAAATTTTTAAAAGTACATCAGCAACAAATAAGTTGGAGAAATGCTTCTAAATATCCATTCTACTTAGAAATATTGTGGAAACAAACTAAGGAAAAATGAATCTCTAGCAAAGATTAACTAAATGGAGAGATTTAGGAATAGTAAAAATAAAGTTTTCTCTGCAAGTAAGATTATTCCATTATTTACCAAATACCTATTGAACACACAAAATGTGGAAGATGTTGTGCTCCTTTTATTTTACATCTTTAGAAAAGCAACTCTTCTAGTTACTTTTCAAGACATCAAAAATTTTAATCCAGTATTTATTGAAACATACTACTATAATGATGGTGGACAAAATTTACCTTAAATATTAGGAGTTTTGTATTCTTTCAGAATTCTATGCCATTTAATAAGGCCTATGGGATTTACTAGCTCCTAAGAAGATATCTGTCATCTGGAAAAGCATATATATTTACAAATTATAAAATATGAAATTAATAAAAGGCATCAATAAATGCTTACTTATATGTCTACAAAACAGTAGTTGGACTTATTCAGTTATAAGAATGTAATAAAATTAAATAAATAAAATAAAAATAAATAAAATTACAAGGATAAATGTTATTCTTAAAAGTAAATTTTATTTTAAAAGATTGTTTTAATGTGTAATATAAGACTTCCAAAATAAGTACCTAGAGCCTTCAAGATTTTAAGATTACAAATATATTATTATCAATTATTCTTTAAAAGACTGTTAGATATCATATACTAGACTTTGTTAACCAATACAGACTTTATATTGTCCTCATAAATATTTTACTCTGAGAAGAAATGCATTATAATTAGAGGAAGAGAGCTAACATGTGTGGAGCAGAGATCAGCATATGATATGGATATTTCACAATGAGTGAGTGTTAAAAATAAAAAAAGAAAAAAGAAAAAAAGGAAAAGAAAAGCTCATTAAGTTAGGGTCAGATTGCTGGTAGAAAAAGAGGTAACATTTGAATACTCTTTAAATTAACTCTAAACCCATTATTTAGTCACCACAATGTTACATGTCCAAAGTAGACACTGTGGAAGTTATTGATGTCGAATAATCTTGTAAAAAGAAAATAAAGTCAAATGGAGGTGGTATAAGGAAGATCTGAAACTGTATTTAACATACTTTTGCCCTTGAAATAAATAATCAGACACAGATATTTATTGAAACTCTCCCCTATGCCCAACATAAACGAAACTGTGATGTTTCACCATAGTTTTAACATTCTTTCCTGTTGTGGAAAAGAAAGGTACCTTGTGATTTAAAGAGCTGAGCAAAAAGGAGAATTATACCCCAGTATATCCATATAGCATGGTAATGCTAGCTTTAATGGTTCTGGGTGAATTCTGTGGCTATTTAGTAGTGTCAGGCAGAAGGAATGGCAGCTAATCATGGAGCCATCTTGTTCAACTACTGTGTATTGGTTACAGTTTATGAGGAGCATGAGAAAACACAAATTGAAATTCTTGTGGTATTTTTGGATTTTCAAGTAATTGATGAGTTTTTAATGAAGCTGAGACAGGCAGAAAGATATTGACAACAAAAAGTGAAAATTTTCTCTTTCTTTTAATGACATAATATCAGATAGGTTTCAAAAATATAGCAAGTGAAGACTAATAAGAAAAAATGGAAATGAGATTCAAGAATTTTACTTATGTATTTGTTTTTTTTTAGATCAAAAGTTGACCAGAATTAACCTAGGCTATTTTTATGGTGATATTATAACTATTTTCTTTATTAACATTTAGGAAAGGGGAAAATATAGATCTGAAATGTAATATATGATACAGAAAGTTTCCTTACAAAAAATTCAAGAAAGGAAAAGTAAGAGCAAAAGACATATTTCTTTAATCTTAACCACTATAATAGCTTGAACATTCTTTTGGGATAAGTAAGACAAGATTAAGGCCATACTCTATAAGTGTCATGGCTTTGGACTCCTTTTAAGGAGTGTCTTAAGACATCCATCTACTTTTCCAGTCATCGTAAATCATAATCATACACCTGATGCAGCATGTCTAAAAAGTATAATATTAGGAATGTGTCATATGACTTTTAGAAGAGAGTGAGTATTGGAACAGAACTAAACAAAATTCACAAATTAACACATTCTTTGGTTGCTTACAACTTATGTTGTGTGTGTGTGTGTGTGTGTGTGTGTATTTTTGTTTGTTTTTGTCTCCTTTATGGAATAACTGAAGCAAAGTAGATTTTAATAGTAAAGTCCATATTCTTTGATCTAAATCAATAACTTTTATTCTTATAACTTCCAGTGTAGAATTAATAAATTAATTAAACCACTTTATTCAGGTATAATTATTATGTGAAAAACCATACATATTTAGCAACACGATGAATGCATACTTGTGAAAACATTATCACTATCAAGGAAACAAACATAGTCATCACCTCCCTATGTTTCTTCCCACCTCTTTTGTGTGTGTGTGTGTGTGTGCCTGTGCATGTATGTGTGTGTGGTAAGAACACTTAATATAAGATTTACCCAGTTAGCAAATTTAAGTAACTAATACAGTATTGTTAACTATTGGTACTATGCTGAATAGCAGATTTCCAGAATTTAGATAATCTTGCATAACTGAAACTGTACCCTTTGACCATCAGGTCCCCATTTCCTTCTCAAGCCCCTGACAACCACCATTCTACTTTCTGATTCTATAATTTTGACTATTTTAGATTCCACATATAAGTGTTATCACGTAGCATTAGTCTTTCTATCTTGCTTATTTCTCTTGGCATAGTGTCCTCCAGGTTCTTCCATGTATCAAATGACAGAATGTCCTTATATTTATTTTAAGATTAAATAGCATTCCATTGAATGAATATACTACATTTTCTTTATTCATCCAACCACTGATGGTTGTTAGGTTGTTTTCCTATCTTGGCTATTATGAATAATGCTGCAAGGAACATGAGAGTGCAGAATGTGACAGTGTCTTTCAATTTCTTTAGATATATACACAAAAGGAGTATTGCTGGGCTGTATGGTAGTTCTAGTTTTAGTATTTTGGGAAACTCCATGCTGTTTTTCATAGTGGCTGCACAAATTTACATTCCTAACAAAAGTGTAAAAAGGTTCCCTTTTCTCTATATCCTCATTAGCACTTGTTATCCTTTATTTTCTAATAATAGCTATCCTAACTGGTGAGATGTGATTTCTTATTGCAGTTTTAATTTGCATTTCTCTGATAATTAGTAAGGTTGTGCACCTTTTCATATATTTGTTGGACATTTGTATGTCTTTTTTTGGAGAAGTGTCTGTTCAGATCCTTTGCCCATATTTTAATCAGATTATTTGGTTGGTTGTTTGTAGTGTTTTATTTTTATTTTTATTTTTTTCTATTGAGTTTTATGTGTTCCTTATATAATTTATGCATATATACCCAAAGCTTTCTATAGATTAAGTACAATATTCTATCAAAATTCCAATGGCATTTTTCCCAGAAATAGAAAAAATAATACTAAAATCCTTATGGAACCACAAAAGATGCTGAACAACTGTAGGTATCACATTTCCTGATTTCAAATTATACTGCAAATCTATACCAATCAAAAAGGTATGGCACTGACATAAAAAATAACACAGAGACAGGTAGAACAGATTGAAGAGCCCAGAAATAAACCCATATATTTGTAATTGTTTCTCAGAGGAATTCACTAAAAATGAAGTTGTCTGTGTGTGTGTGTGTGTGTGTGTGTGTGTGCGCGTGTGCATGTGTGTTTGATGTGTTTACAGTGGATTTGAGTGGGTTTTTTGTGACTTACAAGAAGCATCATTTATGTTTACAATGAAAAGAATATCTATTACAAATATCTTAATTATTAGAAAGGTATTTTTATGAATTAATGTTTGTTGACAATGTATTGACATAGCTGGGCTGTTATTTTTGACAAGACTCTTATATTCAGAGATTGGTCCTCCTGTTGATTCCAAGTTGTCATGAATTTGGCCATTTACCTAAGAACCCTCTCTTTTTGCAAGGATCATAAGATGAAAGACTGTTTTTCTGGTGACTTAGCAGTTACTGAGATGATTCATGCATTAGTTAATTAAAAATATTAACTGAATATCTACTTTGTGCTGAATATTCAGCTGGAGGTTGAATGTAGCAATAGTTAAGGAAGATGTCATTCCTACACTTATGAAACTTATAGTTTAATGATAAAAGTGATATGGTATTTACAAGTATAATGAATTGATAAAAGAAAAATATTAAAAACACATGATAATAGGTAATTTAGAATGTTATAACACATTAAGATAATTTTTATGTGAAAGACACAAATCCTAGTTAAGAAGCTCAGACATAGTATTTCTTTTTATTTATTTCTCAGGTCCCAATTATTTTGTTTGTTTGTTTGCATTTCAGAAATATCTGGCTTCGTTTCATATAGACATAAGTTTATCTATCATTTAAGAAATATTTATTGATCATATACTATTGCCAGGAACTGTGATAAGTATTGTAATTTTTTTTAATGATGCTTTGCTTTTGCCTTCATAGTGTTTAGAGTCTAGTGCAGAACATATGAAGTGGGGTAATATAAACAGAGTCAAGAAAACAGTGTCTAAACTCATGTCCAAAAGAGAATTAAGTTTAGCCAAGCAAAGAAAAATAGGAAGAATGTATTCCAGGTGAAATAAAAATGTTCAGTAGTCCTGAGATAAGAGAGAACATATCATGTTTAAGGAACGTTGGATAATTTATTATGTCTAAGCTTTTGGTTTAAGAAGTGAATAATGTAAGTGTAGTAAACATTTGGGGGTAGTGAAATAATTCTGGGTATCTATTATTTTTCTCTGCCTACATCCATTAATTTTTCTTTTATTAACACGATCTTAATTTTCTTTAAGTAATTACCTCTTTAGAAATCTCAGTTTTTATGTTTCTATTGGACTTCACTCTGTCCCCACAACTCCAAAAGTGAGCATGTAACCTAAATCCTACCAAGGAAGCCCAATGAAACTTGATTCTGGATAGTTAGTTTTTGTGTATGTTGTGTGTACGTGTGTGTGTGTGTGTGTGTGTGTGCGTGTGTGTGTGTGTGTGTGTGTTTGCATTATTTGAGATTATTTGAACTGGGTATTTCTGGAAGGATTGAATGCAACCTGCAAATACTAGGGAACATATTTTCCCAGTAAAAGAAAACTCACTTGAAAATAGATCAAACGTAAACACATGGCCAAAAGACAGAAAGAGGAAGACTGAGTCATGGTAACATTGCTTGAGCTCTGTACCTAGTCATGTCAAAAAATCATACTGTAATTTAACTTTTATGATATTAGAGCTAAAATTTCTGTAGTTCATCTTGTTCGTATGTTTATTTATGTTTTTGAATTAAGCCATTTCAAATTCATTTGATTATTTTCATCTAATAGTCCTGAATAATAAACATCTAAACCAATATTATTTATATAATTTTTCACCTTAGATTTAATGAAAATATAGATGTGGGATTTCTATGAATAAATATATATTATTTTCTTTGTGTTCAAAGTAAGAAAAAATTCGGTGAGATTTTGCGATCCAGACCACTTAAGAAATATAAAAAATAATAACGAAATATTTGCTACCTATTGTTTATTTCTAGAATTCCATCTGACTGATTTCAATTTTAGGCCACTCTCAGAGGACTGATATCATAAATGCACAAAGACCTACAGATACAGAGTGGGGCAATTTTCCCCTACCTTTATATTCCATATGGGGGTAATATCTATATGTGTAAGGACAGGGCTAAAATGCTCTATAAAGGTTATATAAAGGGTCTTGAATTGAAATAGAATTTGACTGGTATTGTAATTATAATTACCATCATTGGTGTCTTCACTTTCTTAATGGATCAGGATATTGGGCAGCCCTGTGTCCCCTTAATTGTGCTTTAGCGGGGAAACAGTAGGAACTTGAAAATTACAAAAGTAGAAAATATTGAAAAGTTTTAACGAGAAGGTTGAGGTGTTGGAACTTAATCTAAATGCAGATTTCAGATAATCATAGACTGTGATATGGTAATACCAAAGAAGATGAGCAAAGTGTTTGGTGGAAGTGAAAATACGTTAAAGGATAGATTTAGGTCTGTGAATTAAATGAGATCCATATAAAGTTCCACTACAATTTGAGGCCCTTCAATTCACTTTCACAGTCTTTGAGAAAAAGAAGGCTAAGACAGATTTACTCAAACTAATGACAGAAGCTCGATTCTACATTAATCATATATAAGATATAAACTACTCTGAAGTCTTTAAAACATCTCAGGTTATTAGGAAGAGAAATCCTGAACTGAAAAGTGAGAGCTAATTTAGATATTATTTTTAATCATCTATTTCCACTTCTACTTTTGCTCTGTGTCAAAATTTAAATATAGCAAACATGGAACAAATGAATAATATGATTTCTTAAGACATATATGGGAGGGAAAATAAGATGACCTAGCATTGTCTGTACAAAAACAATGACAATAAATAGAATTTAGGACATCATTGTTAAGTAATGTCCGACATCAGAGAAAAATATCTCTGTAGTTAGTTGTAGACCAATGCCATCAGTTTTAAAAAGAAAACACTGTAATGAGAATATGGACAGCACCAAATTTTCTTATTTTTTGCTCTTTTATAAAATTTCCTTAGAACAAGGATTGGATTACAACATATTTGAAATCCCTGAAGTCGTAAGCAATTTTTTTTTTTTCTGGAATGAATCTCCATAGCTTTAATAGATTCTAAAAGGGGTCTGTGACTCAAAAATCATAGAAAACAAGTTCTATAAAAATTAGTTTTCAGGTGTGAATGTTTAATGATTGTATCTAAGTCTGTTATGTGCCTTGGGATAATGTAAGATTGAATCGGGATATGCAAAACAAAACAGCTCCCTGGAGAGACTTTATAGTATAGGTCAAACTTGGCTTTAACTGCTTTATTCATTGTTGAAGACACTCTTTAGAAGAAAAAGGGATTTACCTCTTCCTTGTGAATTTGCATTTTACTTGGTGTTCCTTGTGGGATAAATGTTTATCTTTGGGTTTTCCTTTTCTTTTGAGGTCAAATGAGTTTTGACATAAGCATAAGAGATACAAAAATGAACACTGAGAGGATGCCACTCCTTATGTGTTCTGTTTTCACCCTGCTTGACCAAGCTGAACCCCTACCTGGCTATGCCTGCTATATGACTTTGATGTTGTCAGAGGACACTGAATATCACTTTTACTTCTAGAGGTGTTTATTTGTTTTATTACTGCTCTTTTTCTTCTTTTATCTTTTTATCCTTTATAAAAGTGGCAGTTTCTTCTCTCTCTCTCTCTCTCTCTCTCTCTCTCACACCCCCTCTCTCTCTCATATTCTGTTGACTTCTGGCAAGACGATAACTTAAAGACATATTATTCTCCAGCTTATTTCAATATTCTCATTGAAATTACCACCACATTTTTATAATTAAAATGATCAAAAATAAAACAACATTAGAAACTAGAAAATGTTAACTTCCATTACCAACCCATCCCTTTAATACCGGCACATGAAGGAATTGTGCCAGAAAAAGTAAGTAGAAGAATCTTAATTCAATTATGTCAGGAGAAGGATAGAATTTGGGTCCTTCAAAAACAAAAATATATCAGTTTCTACATTCACCATAGGAATCAAAACTTAAATTTACATCCAGCTTGGATTTGATTATGTTACGACAGAACAGAGCTATTGTGTAGCTCCTAATTATAGCCTAGAAAAGATTTGAATACTTCCCTATATAAAGCTGATGATCCCTGCCATGACCATTTCTAACCTTGAGTCCATCCTGTTTCCACACCTTACCCATTACTTGATATCTGATTTGAAAAATAACAAAATAAATCCCAATTATTTTTAACACTTAGTTTCATAGATTCAGAGAGGAATTTCATATTATCTTTAAGAATCCACCTTAAATTCTAATATTAGAACCAGTCTCTCTATAAGGATAATTTACAAAGAACTATTATCAGCCATAAAAAGATATTGCATTTCAACTAAAAAAAAAAACTAAAACAGGGATTGACAAACTTTTTCTGTAAAGGACAAGTTAATAAATACTTTACTTTATTGATCAGAAGGTTTCTGTTGCAATTACTCAATTCTGCCTTTGTGACATAGGAAAGCTGTAGATAATATGTAAACAAATGAGTATGGCTGTGTTCTAATAGAGCTTTCTTTATAAAAATAAGTAATAATCCTGGTTTGTCCTATAGGCCATAGTTTAATAAATCAAAATGAATATCTTTATAAAATATAGTAACAGAAGAAAATTTTAGAAAATTTCTCATTCACTCATATGATTCAAGAGAAAATTGATTATATAAAAATAGAGCAGACAATATGAAGAGGAAAACATAAAAGACAAAATAAAAATAACTGTGCAGTTGGTGAACAGACTTTTGTATATTGTGGAATATTGAATAGATATAATTTTTGAATAGATATAATGACAACACCAAATGTTGGTAAGAATGAGAGAAATTAGATCACTTATACTTTTCTGATGGGAATATAAAATGGTACTACCATTCTGGAAATGTCTTAATAAAATATATATAAACTTATTATACAACCCAACAATAGGACTCCTGAGCATTTACCCCAAAGACTACTGAAATCTTCATGCCAAAACCTATACACAAATGTTTATAGCAGCTTTATTCATAATGACCAAACTGGAAACATTCTGATATCTTTCAATGTTAAATAGTTTAAAAAACTGTGGCATATCCATACTATGGAATACTATTTAGCATATAAAGTAAAAGGAATGACTATTAATACAAATGACAATCGGAAATAAACTGCAGAAAATTTTGCTGAGGGAAAAGGCCAATCTCAAAGAAATTTTCAAAAGGCTATGCACTGAGTGAGTCCATTTATATCTCATACTTAAAACGACAAAATTATAGAATCAGATAACAAATTAGTGTTTGTAAGTGGTTAAGGAGGAGGTAGGGGTAAGTGACTATACAAAAACAACATGAGAGAACTTTATTGTGTAAGAATTGTTCTATATTTTGACTATATCAATGTTAACAACTAGTTTTGATATTGTACTATGAGTTTTGCAACCCTTGAGTGAAACTTGATAAAAGGAACACACTTTCTGCATGATTTCTTACAACTACATATGCATCATCAATTCTTTCAAAATAAAATATTTAATTTAAGAAAATGAAGGAAAAATACAAACATCCTAAGATTATGTGTGTGTGTGTGTGTGTGTGTGTGTGTGTGAGAGAGAGAGAGAGAGAGAGAGACTGATTCTTTCTAGCAGAACTGCTTTACAAAATACACTAAAGAAAAGTTTTTTGGCTGAAAGCAAATGATACCAGAAAGCAATTTAAACCCACATGAAAAAGTTAAAGCACTAGTAAAGGTACTTAGAGGGAGATTTAAAAAGACATTATAATTGCATATGTTTTTCCTTTTTTCTTAACTGATTAAAAAGCAATTGTATAAAACAATGGTCATATAATTATATAACAACACCCTCTGTGTTGGATGGATGGGAACAAAGCTGTCTTAGAGTAAGGAAATGACACCAGATAATTGACTTGAATTCATGAGAACATATGAAGAGAACCAGAAATGGTAAATAAGGTTAGTTAATCAAATCTACGAGTATATATTTTCTAATCATTTTTAGAAGTTTTATGGTTTTGAGTCTTACATTTAAGTCTTTAATCCATTTTGAATCCATTCTTGAATACAGTGTAAGAAAGTGGTCCAGTTTCTTTTTTTCTTTTTTTTTTTTGCATTTATCTGTCCAATTTTCCCACCACCATTTATTGAAGAGACTGTCTTTACCCCATTATAGATTCTTGCCTACTTTGTCATATATTAAGTGAGTGTATAGGTATGGATTTATTTTTGGGCTCTCTATTCTGTTCCATTTATTAATGTATCTGTTTTTATGCCAGTACCATGCTGGTTTGATTACTATAGCCTTGTATATAGTTTGATATTGAGTAGTGATCACCTCTTACTTTGTTCTTCTTTCTCAAGATTGCCATGGCTATTTGGAAACTTTTATGGTTCTATTTAAAATTTTGAATTATTTGTTCTAATTCTCTGAAAAATACCATTGGAATTTTGATAGGAATTGCATTGAATCTATAGATTGCTTTGGATAGTATAGCCATTTTAATGATATTGATTCATTCTATCCATGAGCATTCTATATTCTTCCATTTATTTGTATCTTCTTCAATTTCTTTTTTCAATGACTTATAATTTTCTGAAAACAGGTCTTCTCCCTTCTTGGTTAATTTGATTCCCAGGTATTTTATTATTTTTTATGCAATTATAAATAAGATTGTTTTCTTAATTTCTCTTTCCAAAAATTCATCATTGGTGTATAAAAATGCAAATGACTTCGAAATATTAATTTTGTATCCTGCTACTTTACCGAATTTATTGATCAATTCTAATTTTTTTTTGTGTGTGTGAAATCTTTAGGGTTCTCTCTATACAATATCATGTCATCTGCAAATGATAACAGTTTTACATCTGCCTTTCCAATTTGGATTCCCTTTATTTCTTTCTTGTCTGATTACTGCAGCTAGGACTTCCAATACTGTGTCGAATAGCAGTGGTGAAAGTGGGCATCCTTGTCTTGTTCCTGATCTTAAGGAAAACACTTTTAGCCTTTTTCTATTGAGTATGATGTTAGCTGTAGGTTTGTCTTATGTGGTCTTCATTATGTTGAAGTGTGTTTCCACTATTCCCATTTTGCTGAGAGTTATTATCATAAATAGATGCTAGATTTTGTCAAAACCTTTTCCGCATCTATCGATATAATCATATGATTTTTATCGTTTAATTTATTAATGTGACATATCACATTAATTGATTTCTGGAGAGTGAACCAACCTTTATCCCAGAAATAAATCCCACTTGATCATGGTGTATGACCTTTTTAATGTATTGCCGAATTCAGTTTGCTAATATTTTGTTGAGGATTTTCTAATCAATGTTCATCAGTGATATCAGCCTATGGTTTGTGTGTGTGTGTGTAACGTTTGTCTGGTTTTGGAATCAGGGTAATGGTGGCCTTATTAAAAGAATTAGAGAGGCTTTTCTCCTTGGAATAGTTTGAGAAGGATAGGTATTAATTCTTCTTTGAATGTTTGGTAAAATTCACCGATGAAGCCATTTGTTCCAGGACTTCTGTTTTTAGGAAGTTTTTTGATTACTGTTTGGTTTCGTTGGTGGTAATTGGTCAGTTCAGATTTTTTGTTTCTTCTTGTTGAAGTCTTAGGAGTCTGTATGAATGTTTCTAAGAATGTATCCATTTCTTCCAGATTATCTAATTTGTTAGCATATATTTCTTATAGTATTTTCTTGTAATCCTTTGTTTTTCTGTGAGGTTTATAGTTACTTCTCTTCTTTCATTTCTGATTTTATTTATATGGGTCTCCTCTTTTTTTTTCTTGATGAGTCTAGTCGAAGGTTCATCAATTTTGTATATTCTTTCAAAGAACTAGTTCTTGGTTTCATTGATCTTTTGTATTGTTTTTCTAGGCTCTATTTCGTTTATTTCTCTCTAATCTTTATTATTTTCTTCTACTCACTTTGAGTTTTGTTTGCTGTTCTTTTTCCAATTCTTTTAAGCATAAGGTTAGATTGTTTATTTACAATTATTTTGTTTCTTAAGGTAGGCCTGTATTGCTATGAATT
Organism: Pteropus alecto; assembly: GCF_000325575.1. Classification (NCBI taxonomy): domain Eukaryota; kingdom Metazoa; phylum Chordata; class Mammalia; order Chiroptera; family Pteropodidae; genus Pteropus; species Pteropus alecto. Next base: position 7,924,628 of record NW_006441071.1, read on the forward strand.
TCCCTCTTAGGACTGCTTTGCTGTGTCCCATAGATTTGGAGTCATTATGTTTTCATTTTCATTTGTCTCTAAGTATCTTTCGATTTCTTCCTTGATCTCATTGTTAACCCACTCATTGTTTAGTAGCATGTTATTTAGCTTCCATGTCTTTGTGTATTTTCCATTTTTTTTTCTTGTAGTTTATTTCTAGTGTCATACCATTGTAGTTGAAGAAGATGCTTGATATGATTTCAATATTCTTAAATTTATTGAGATTTGTTTTATGGCCTAATATGTGATCTCTCCTGGAAGACGTTCCATGTGAACCTGAGAAGAATGTATATTCTGCCACTTTGGGGTGAAATGCTCTGAAAATATCAATTGACTTCATCTGGTCTAGTGTGACATTTAATGCTGCTGCTTCCTTACTGATTCTCTGTCTGGAAGATCTGTCCATTGGTGTCAATGTGAGTGTTAAAGTCTCCTGCTATGAGCATATTACTTTCTATCTCTATCTTTATATTGGCCAATGATTGCTTTTTATACATGTAGATGCTCCTGTGTTCAGTGCGTGTATGTTTACTAGGGTTATGTCCTCTTGTATTGATCCCTTTATCATTATATGATGTACTTCTTTGTCTCTTATTATCATCCTTGTTTTAAAGTCTATTTTGTCTAATATAAGTTTTGCTACTCTAGCTTTTTTTTTTCATTTTCATTCGCATGAAATATCTTTTTTTCATCCCTTTGCTTTCAGTTTGTGTGTGTCATTTAATCTGAGGTGGATCTCTCGTAGACAGTATATGCATGGGTCTTGTTTTCTTATCCATTCACCTACCCTATCCCTTTTGATTGGAGCATTTAATTCATTTACATTTAAAGTAATTATTGATAGGTAAATAATTATTGTCATTTTATTATTTATATTTATGAGGTTTTTATTCTCCCTCCTTTTAACAGAGTCCTCTTAACATTTCTTGTAAAACTGGCTTGTTGATGATGAATTCTTTTATATTTTTCCTTCTGGAAGGCTTGTCTCACCTTTTATTTTAATTGGTAGTCTTGCATAGTAGAGAAATCTTGGCTGTAGGTTCTTATTTTTTATTACTTCGAATATTTCTTGCCAGTCCCTTCTGGCCTGCAAAGTTTCTGTTTAAAAGTCAGCTGACATTCTTATGGGAGTAACCTTGTAAGTAACTAGTTGCCTTTCTCTTGCTATTTTTAAGATTCTCTCTTTGTCTTTAGACTTTGACATTTTCTATGTCCTTTTCTATGCTTACTATCTCTCTGTTGAAGTTCTCACTGAGAACATCTATTCTCCTCTAAGTTCATTGAGCACCCTTATAATCAGTGTTTTGAACTCTGTTTCTTATAGGTTGCTTGCCTCCATCTCATTTAGTTTTTTGGGTTTTTTTTTGTTTTGTTTTGTTTTTTTTCTTTAGAGTTTTCTCCTGTTGTTTCATTTGTGACATGTTTTTTTATTTTCTTATTTTAGTTGCCTCTCTGTGTACGTTTCTATATATAAGAAAACTTTATTACATCTCTCAGTCTTGGCCAAGTGTCCTTATGTAGTCAGTGACCTGTGTGGCCCAGTGGTGCATTCTCCCTAATCACTTGCGCCATGGATTCTGGGTATGTTCTTTGTGTGTGGGTTGTGTGTGTTCTATTTTAGCTAAGTGCTGATTGTGGTTAGCACATTATTGGATGAGACCGACTTTCAGGTTGACTGGTTTGGGCAATTTGCCATGCCCACAGGGTATGAGTTGCTGTATGGGCACTGACCCCTCATAGTGGAATTTACCTTAGCAGCCTCGTGTACCTGTAGAGACCACTCTTGGGCGTGCTGCTTATGGGGCTAGTCGGACGGTACTCTGCTGTGGTCAGATGCCAGCCTCCAGGTGTGCTGATTCTGTGGCCCCTTGGGAGGGGCTCCTGAGTAGGCCAGGTTTAGCTACTGCCTTTGATTGCTTGGGACTACCTGGTAGGAATGACAGAGCTATCTGTGATGACTGCTGCCTGTGCCAGATCTAAGGCAAGTGGAAAAGGCAGTGTTGTGAGCTGAGGTGTACCCACCATGGAGCAGCATAGGAAAAAGACCAATGCACCTCAAGATCTGAGGTTATCTGCCAGCTGCTCATATGACTTTGCAGCTGGAAGAGCCTTTGGGTTGTGTGCGAGTAGGGTGGTGTAGAAACCCAGGGAGTTGCCCAGGTATAGCACACAGATTTCCCCCGGCCAATACAGTGTCAATTTCATGCCAATGTTGTTTCTGTGGCTTCCTGTAAGTCTCAGATTACAACAAGGGCAGCTGCTGTCTGCCTTGGGCTCATACACATGAGAACAATTCAGGGGAAATACTGTAGCTTGGTGAAAGGTTTGTGGCCTCCCACCTAAAGTGTCTCATGTGATGCATGGGCTATGTTTGGGTAGCATGGGATGAGGACTATTGTTTGTTTTTTAATTCCTGGTCCGAGGAAAGCACAAAGGGTTGGCTGCCTTTGAATGAGCTTGCCATGGGTAATTCGTAGATTGGGTGGTGCAAGTTCTCAAGGAGACATGAGGTGGAGCAAGCTAATTCTAGCAGGTCAATACAGAATTGGAATTGCTGCCAGTTCTGAGTCTGCAGACTCCCACAAAAGTCACAGATCACAGTGAAGCCAACTGTTGTCTGAGTTGGGCCAGCAGACACCCCCCATTCACCTAAGAGATACTGCGATTTCTGTTGGCACCAATGGTCTGCCACCAAATGTCTCCTCAAAAATGCTTTTCAGTGTAAGCCTGAGGGCCATTGTCTGCCATGAATACATTGCCCCAAGAAAGGGTAGGGTGGGGCAGCTGCCCAGCAATGGACCACCGTGGGCAACTTGTGGGTTGAGTGAGGTAGGGTCTCAGAGAGACATTGAGTGAGGTGGGTCAATCTCACAGGCCAATGAAACTTCAGAATTGGCCATGCAGAGGGCAGATTCAACACAGGCAAGTTGGCACCCATCTGTAGACTGCCCCAGAGGGACACCCAACAAAGGAACAATGCCAGCTTTCCCTCCAGTATTCGCCTTAGCGCCACACAACTCAGTCTTTCTCTGTATGTTTCTTATGCCTCCTAAGCTGCTGACCCTCTGCTGGCACCCAAGGTGAATGTCTGCAAATGAGTGAGTCTGTGCTTGGTCCCTTTAAGGGGTAATCTGGGTTTTCAGGTTCCTTCCATCTCATCTGGACAGCCAGAATCCCCACTGATTTTTCACGGTTGGATTTTGTGGGAACTCCTCTTCTTAGGACTAGAATTTTGAGCTGGGGAGGTCCTGTGTGGGGCCAGGGCCCCTCACTCCTTCAGTGGGGCCTTTGTATTCACGCTGTCCCTCCTAGTGCTCAAGTACCACATATCGGTATAGGATCAGTCTATTTTGTGTCCCCTACCAGTCATGATGTGGCTTTTTTTTATATATGTGTTATGATTAACTGAAGTTTAGGTGGTTCTCTGCATTGCTTATTTTATAATTTGGTTATAATTTTAATGAGGTCCTGAGGGGGGGGCAAACCCCACACTTACCTAGTCTCCATCTTGACACCCCTAGACACATACTTTAGATTCAAAGATACAAGTTGAAATCAAAAGAATGGAAAAAATATTCATGCAAAAACAGCAACCATATCAATGTCAGAGCAGCTATACTAATATACTAAATAGACATTAAAACAAAAATATGTTATTAGAGATAAAAAGGAGACTTTTTGTAAAGGTATAAGGGTAAATCCACTATATATGTATAATAGTAATAAACATACACCTAAAACAGCCCTCCAAAAATACATAAAGCAAAACTGACAGAATGAAGGAAGTAATATGTAATTCAACCGTAATAGAAGTCTTTAATATCCCACTTTTAACGGTGTGCATAACTAGACAGAAGATGAGCGAGTTATAAAAGATTTAGCAACACTAACAGACATATATAGAACACTCCATCCAAAAGCAAGACAACACTTTTTTCAAGACGAAGAGCATTTGGAACATTTTCCAGGAGAGACCATATTCTAAGTAATAAAACATGTCTCTATACATTTAAAATGACTGAAATTAGAGAAGTATGTTCTTCAAACATAATGGAATTAATTGGAAATCAAAAAAAGAAAAAAGAAAACAGTGGGAAATTTACAGAAAAGTTGAAATTCAACAACACATCCCTAAATAACCAATGGATCAAAAAAACTAGAAAATACTTTGAATTGATTGAAAACAAATTTGAGACATACTAAACCTATGAGATGGAATAGAGAAGTGCTGAGAGGGAAATTTATATTATTAAATGTCTATATTTGAAAAGAAGAACAATTTCAAATCAAGAATCCTACCTCTTACCTTAAGAAACTAGAAAAGGAAAGTGAAACTAAAACCAAAGAAAGGAGAAAAAAGAATATATATATTTAAAAATAGAACAGAAATAAATAAAATAAAGATTAGAACAACAATAGAAAAATGTGTACAAAACCAAAAGAAAAAGCAGCAATATTTGGAAGGAAGGAATGAAACTATCTCTACTTTCAGATGACATGATCTTATATAGAGAAAATTCTAAGGAATCCAATAAAAATTATTAGAACTAACAAAAAGTTCAGAAAGCTTTTGGAGCACAAGATGAGTATGCAAAAATCAATTGCATTTCTATACACTACCAATGAATAGTCCAAAAATTAAATTAAGAAATCGATTCCTTTTGTAATGGCATGAAAACTATTTAGAAATAAATTAAGCAATAAGCACAAAATCTATACACTGAAAACAAGAAAATATTGCTGAAGATATTAAGGAAGACCTAAATATATGAAAAGATATTACATGTTTATTGTTCTGAAGACAGTATTGTTAAGATGACAATATTCTCAAAGGTCAACTCTAAATTCAGGACAATCCTTATCAAATTCCATTTGGCTATTTTGTAGAAATTGACAACATAATCCTAAATTTCATATAGAAATTCAGAGGATAAAGAATAGCTGAAACAGTCTTGAAAACAAAGAATAAATCCAGAGGACTCACATTTCCTGATTTTAAAACATACTACGAAAGTACAGTAATCAAAAGCACAACTGATTAAAAAAAGATAAATTTGACTTAATCATAATTAAACACCTTTGTGCTTCAAAGGACACAGTGAAGAAAACAAAAACACAGCATAGTGAATGCTAGAAAATATTTGCAAATAATATATACAACACGGAACTTGTAGCCAAAATAAATAAATAGTTTTACAACTCAACAATAGCAATATGAATAACTCAACTGAAAAATAGGCAAACAACTGAAATAGACATTTCCCCTAAGAAGATATACAAATGGTAAATAAGTACATATAACTCAAAATCATTAGTGAATAGAGTAATGTAAACCAACACCACAATAAGATAGTACTTAGCCCCCAATAGGAAGGCTATCATAACAAATACATATAATAACAAGTGTTGACAAGGATATGGAGAAATTGGAAGCTTCTTTCATTGTTAATGGGAATGTGAAATGGTACAGCCACATTTCAAAACAATTTGAAGTTATCGTATGACCTAGATATTCCACTCCTAACATATCCAAGATTAAATAAAACTTATATCCATGTAATAACTAGCTCACACCTGTCAAAATGGCTATCATCAATACATCAAAGAACAGCAAGTGCTGGCGAGGATGCAGAGAAAAGGGAACTCTCACACTGTTGGTGGGATTGCAAATTGGTATAGTGACTATGGAAAACAGTCTGAAGGTTTCTCAAAAAATTAAAAATGAATATACCTTTTGACCCAGCAATTGTACTTCTGGGTATTTAGAAAACCAAAGCAATAATTCATAAAGATCTATGCACACTTATGTTCAAGGCAGCACAATTTACAATAACCAAGATATGGAAGCAACAAACCAAAGAAGTTATGGTTCATATATACAATGGAATATTACTCAGCCGTTAAAAAAATGAAATCTTACCTTTCATAATTGACCTAGAGGTTATTATACTGAGTGAAGTAAGTTAGAGAAAGATAGATACCATATGATTCCACTTATATGTGGAATCTAAGGAACAAAAAGAAAAACTAATCAAAACCAGACTCACAAATATAGAAGACAATCTGGTGACAACCAGAAGGGAGGGGGTTTGGGGGCTGAGAGGATGGGGCGAAGGGTTAAAGAAGTACAAATTAGTAGTTTATAGATGGTCATGGGAATGAGGAGCATGGCATAGGGAATTTAGTTAGCATTAATGTAATGGCTAGGTGGAGAGCCAGAAGAGAGAAACAGCAATTAGGGGGATTGTTTTATGAACTATATATAAATATGTAACCGCTATACTGTATACTTGAAGCTAATAATAAAATAAAACTTGCTTACAAATATTCATAACGGTATTATTCATAATGGTCAAAATTTTGAAACAACTCAAAAGTTCATAATTGACAAATGCATAATAAAATAAGGTATACCCATACAATAGAATGTTACTCAGCAATAAAAAGAAATAGTGACATACACTACAACATGGATAAAAATTGAAAACATTATTCTAAGTGAAAGAAACAAGTCACATAAAGCTACGTATTGTGCAATTCCATTTATATGAAACATCCAGAATAAACAAATCTATAGAGGCAGAAAATAGGTGAGAGGTTGTCTGTGGTTGGGTGGTGGAGAGGGGAAGATTTGGGGCACAATTGAGAGTGACTGGTAATAGGTAGAGTTTCATTTTGGAGTAATGTAAATGTTCTAAATTGATTGTAATGATGGTTGCACATCTTTGTGAAGATATTAAAAATGCAGTCGTACATTTCCAAAGAGTGAGCTTTTTTTTGTTAATTGTATCTTATTAAAACTTTAAAAAATGGAGATAACACTTCATATTCCTTAGAATGACTAAAATTTTAAAAATCTGACAAGACCAAGTATTGGTGAGAATGCGAAGCAATTGAAGCTCTCATATATTTTGGGGGATTGTAAAATGCTACAGCAACTTTTGTGGATTCTTTAGTAGTTTCATATAGAGTTATATACTCAATTACCATAGAAATGGGTGATTGCAGTCCCTAGGAATTCAACAAAGAGAAATAAAAATATATAGTCATGTAAGAGTGATTTACTGATATTTATAGCAACTTTATTATACACAAATTTAGAAAAAAAACACAGATGTCTATCAAAACAGTGAGTGGATAAGCTAATGTATTATTCACAAATTACCACAAAAAAATTATTGTTACAGCAAAATACAACAAACTTTGTCACTTAAACAATTTAAATTTATCATCTTACAGTTCTGAAGTCATAATTTAAAATGTGTCACACTGGACTAAAATATCAAGATGTCAGCAGGGCCCGGTTCTTTTTTGGAGGCTCTAGGGGAGAATTTGTTAGTTTGTTTTTTACAACTTCTAGAGCTGCCCAGATTCCTTGCCTCATGGCCCCTATCCATTTTCAAAGCGGCAATGTTGCAATGTTGCATCTTTTTGATTACTCTAACATAGCTACATGCTTCTGTATTGTTTGGGAGTTTTGCAATAAATATGTCTTTTTAAAAATAATATAGAATATATTTTTATTTGAAAAAATTAAAATAAATTTACTTTTTAACCAAGAAAGTCCATTTCTAAGAAAATTTTTTCTTACAGTGGGAATCAGAGATGCATGAGACTTTCATATGCAAAAATATTCATTTCATAATGTTGCATAGAGAAATTAGAAAAAGCCAACTATCCAAAAGCAAAAGTAGGGTTAGATGGTTTTGATACAACCATACCATGGGTTGTTATCAGTCATCGAAATGTTTATATGTTAAGAGTACTTCATGACACAGGAAAGATACAATGTAAATAAAAATTATAACTGCATATTTATCATGATCCCATTTTTAAATACATATATATGTCTAAACCCAGAAAAGAATTACAAAAATGTCAGTAGTATTTCTGCAATTACTCATGACCTTTATTATTTACATTTTTCTGTATTTTACAAATCTGATATGAATCAGTAATACTTTTATGCAAAAAAACAAAAAGAGTGGAACATAAGAGATGCTATATTAATAGTGGTTGAATGAAAATCAAAATCAAAATGTTCAAAATAGTGTAATATGACTGGATATGTTTAGATGTTTCTATTGTATAATGGGAAATGGAGAAAAAACATAATAATGAATGGACAATTGGAATGTTTCATATCTGTGTATTAAATTACACTGTGTGAAACTGCTAGTTTTGTAGGTCCAAAATAGTCAAATATTAGAAATTTTACATTTCATCCTAACATACTGAGAAGATATATTAATAGATAAATTATGGGAATAAATATCCATATGGGAAGAAAATATCCATTTCTGCCCCAAAGCAGTCATAGTTAAATTTTCAGGTTTGAGGAATTAAAAGGACTTTACTAGGATATATTTTCCACGTTGATCAAATTTCTTTTTACAGTTTTTAGCTCAGACTGAGAATTCATTTTTCTATAATAGCAACAGTATATGGGGTGATAATATATGCAGTGCAGTTCACAAAAGCCTATTTAACCCACAGTGTAGCTGAAATATAGTAGTAATTTATCCACATAAAATCGTGTTTATAATAATATTGCTGTGGGGAGTTGAATGCAAAGTTTATTTCTAATGGCAACGTTAGAAAACACGGCTCCCATGGGACTAGAACCCATGTTCCTTTTGCTGTTCATTTTAATATAGATAAAACTGCTTTAAAAGGCTTGTGGCACCACAAGAGCGTGTTCTGCTTTAAGCATTCACGTTTTGGGCCTGGTAACGCATTTCATTACTGCTTTTAGCTGGTTGCTCTGAGAAGATGAGAAGTAGGCCACATATTTGACAGCTTGGGCTGCATCCTCTTTCAGTCCCATATTTGCTTAGTGCACGTCACATCACTAAAATGTCGTGTGACCAAAGTTCCATTCCTGAGGAAAATGTATTTCCTAACAATGTATTCATTGTGGTTGTTAGTAAATATAATGAAATTAATTATTACTTACATAATATGTTTTTCTGTGGATTTATAATAAAAATTCACATTAGGCAACTGCTTTAACTATGTGGATCCAAAGTGCAATTGAATACTATAAATAAAAGCAACAGAAGATGTTCTCTAAATGTGTTCTTTTTTGTGGTTGGGTTTTATGTGTGCCTGATTATTTTGTGTGAGTACTTAGAAGATGGAGTCTAGGAAAAAGTTGGGAGGTATAACCATACATATACATATACACAAACATAAGTACACCCTACAGTGAATGAGATAATGAGACGTTCTATAAATAAGAGATAGCAATACTATTCTTCTATTAAGACATCAGAATAATAATTTTGATTGTCAGGTACTGTGCAATGTAGTAGATTATTAAATCAATATTGGAAAAAGACATTTTTTAACTTAAGGCATTATATTTATTATATATTAATTTTGATATGTAATATATATTATTTGTTGTATATATTTGCTTTACTTTATGATAAAGCAAAATAAAATAAGCAAAGATAAACTGATAGTGACAAAACACACCAAATTGTATGAAAATGTTCTATAGCTAACTATTCAGATTATTTATCCATAAATAAGTCACTGTCTCATTAGTGTAGCACTTGTACCTCTAATATAGCAAAATTTTAGTATTTAATTTCTAATTCCTCTTATAGGTAAAAGCCATGAGCCAAATGTGGCTGAGGGAAATGTATGTTATTTTTTCACCCATATTTTGCCATTCCTTTTTTATCTGCCCAACATGGCATTTTAATTCACATTGTTCATACTTGAATGGTTATTTTTTGTTATCAAGAAACAGTGCAGGATGTTGGCTAAGATCCTGTCTCTAATGTTAGACTCCCTGGGTTTGCCATTACCAGCCTTACCTGTGTGACCTTGAGCAAGATACTTCATTTCTCAGAGGCTCCGATTCTTCATCTGTACAATTGGAAATGAAATAGAATTGATGAGAGGATTAAATGAGTTCATGCACTTTGTACAGTTCTTGGAACATTTTGTTCCTTGAATAGATGTCAGCTAATATTATTATTTTATCTTTTGTTAAGTACTCTCTGAATGCTGCCCAGATATTTGGTTCCACTTGTCTTTGGACAGGTATAATAATAACGCTAATAATGAAATAACAAAAAGCAGTTTATTGAGCACTTATGATGTGTTATGCATTGAATTAACTGCTTTAAATAAATTATGGTTACTGATCCTCACAATAGCTGTGCAAAACAGTTTAAGGAACTTGTAAAGATTACATTGTTAAGAAAGAGGTACAAAAATTTGATTATATCCATGCATAATACTTATTCCAAAAAACATCTAAGTCACACTCCTTATGTACCCACTATCATATATGCTAAATTCCAAATAAACCTGACCACACTCTGGAGAAACCATTAACATCTTCCCTTATCCTGTTTCTGGACCACTTTGTAAAATTTACGCTACAAGTATTTTATGTAGGCAGCTTTACAGCTCTAGATTTTGTTCAAATGCACAAATACTCCTTAAAACATTCTAATTTGTGGCAAGGAGAAGATTTTAAAGATATGATAGAATGAAAAATTAACAGAAAATTCGAAATGGCTATGAATCATTACAATTTAAGGGCATAATAATAAAACTATGTGATTGCATTGTTTAAGGGAGAGAACATTTTACCCAAAGTTATGATAGAAAGTTGGTTATAGCAAAGTTTTATTTATCCTTCAGAAGAGGTGTGTGTGTGTGTGTGTGTGTGTGTGTGCACGTGCACACTCATGTACAAGTATATCTAGCTGTGCATGCACCAGCATTTTATTTCAATGGCTTTGGGCAAGACATGAACTGTTGCATTTATATAGTTTACTTCTCCCTTCCCCATTTTCCATTAACCAATATGCAGTTAGATTAATTGACACCTCTGTTCCCTTGTTGGCATTTTTAAGCCTTTGATTTGTAACCCCTGTATTTAATCTACAAATCAGTATGTGTATGGAACTGAATATTTTCTGTGCAGTTGTGGGAGACTTCTAATTTAAGAGTACTTAATTACTTGCTTATACATTCCCCTTCCCCTCCAATTCCAAGTAGGATGTGAGACAGCTATTTAGGATATTGAATTTTTTTAGCCTTCAAGGTTTCCGACCTTGATTCAGTTAGATAACTGGGAAATATGAGATACATTAGTAAGACAGAGAATCTGAAAGGCCATCCTACCTTCTATCTGAATCAGCACTTTCAAGGGATTTTATGAATTTTATGGATGTGTCTTACTCAGGGATATAGGTGTATGTGTGTGCATATGTGTGCCTGTATGTGTATAATAAAGTGTGCACATATGAGTGTTGGCAAGTTATTTTTGGAACAAATATCTGCCAATTAGATATAAACTTATTTAAGCTCTTTCTGAGACTAAACTTTTTATATCTACTTCCTATTTCCTTTTGTGATGACTTAATACAATGCGGATATTAAAAATCAAGATTAGAAAAAAAGAGATAAAATGAATTAATATTTAATCAGAAAGATGGAAGCATATTCACTAGGAACCATCATTTGTGTTGTAACATGAAACTTTACGTTAAATCCTGTTGCATCTTCCTATTAAGAGTGATTCTAGACAAAATATTCCTGAAGGGAGTTTTCTAAAGGAAATGGGTGAGAGGAAGAGGTGCTCATTCAGAATAGGCAATTGTAGTGCCCATTAAGATGAAGACACATCACATAAGAGGAAAATTTTTGAAATTTTACTACCATGAGTTCCATGGCTACCAGAATTTAGCGTTTTGCCTTAATCGCTCATTGCATTTTATTTGAACATAATGAAATCTGTCACTAGCTGTGTATTTCATCTTTCATTAATTTATTGTTTATTTATTTGAAATTATTTATTTATTGCCTACTGTATTCTAGGCGCTAAGGAGAGATATAAATATACAGACCCAATCTGCGGTCACACTGTCAATAACTGGTCCATAATGCTCAAACATTATTACTAGAAGCTCTATGTGACTTCCACCTGCCATTCTGTATCTGTGCTGAAGATCACTTGTGCCAAACTACAGACAGAACAGCTACCACCCCAAGCAACTGGAAGTGGTGAGAAATCAACAGCCCTTGGAAGCAGTCTTTCCCAGTGACTCTCCAGAGTTAGTATATAAATACCCCAGTTCCTTTTCCCTGCCAGTGAAATAATACTGAAGCATTTGTGTTGGTGAATTGCTCTGAATTTCCCCAGGAAATTAGGCTTTGGCTGGCCACTGCAGTAACTGTCTAACAGTATGCCCTTTACTAGCTCCTATTCCTTACTTGCGTTGTATTCCTTCTTTCTTCTGGTGTAATCTTCATTTTCAAAAACAAAAACAAAAACAAAAAAAACTGCTCTCATTTGCTTCCTAATCTCAGGTCAGCTCTTGAGAAGTAAAAATTGTGACATGAGACCTGCTATAATTTAATGTACACTCCACTCCAGTGTATCTCAAAATAAGGTCAGATACTATTTACATCAGAAAATAATCTATATGCTTAGGAAAGCACAGTATTCTAGACATACTGAACCAAAATCTATTCAGGAGGAGTTTAGTAATTTGGATTTTTAACTTGCTCTCTAGTCATTTTCTATGCTTTCTCAAGTTTATGAATTATTGGCCTAATGGACAGCTTTGCATTTATAAGTCTTTGGGCCTTGACTTCAAAAGATATTGAGTCATAATGACTTAATAGATTTGTTAGTCAAATATTTTATATTTAAGGGATTAAATTTTGTACAATGAAAATAAAAAAATAAAGGAAATATTTATCTTATTGTAGTATTTATAACAACAAAATATATTTGAAAATCATGGGTATTTTAAATTCCAAATATTTTGGAATTTAAATTCCAAACTAGAAATGAAGGTTAAGGCAGAATTTATATATACTAAAAGTACAGCTATACACAAAAATACTATTATCATATTAATGCTTAGATGAGAATATTTTGCGTTTTGATTGAGAGTATTTTTGAGCGCACTGCAATCATTTAAAAAAATATAAACTAACACAAGCAGGTACTAAATTAAAGAGATACAGAAGTGAAAAACCAAGACGTCTCCTACCGTCATATAGAATGGTTCTATGAGATCGAGGATGTTTCTACTAAAATATAAACTTGAAAAAAAAAAAACAAAAAAATAAGTATTTACCCTAAATGTCACATGGAAAGAAAAGTGATAATTTGTGTTTAAAATTTATGGTTTCCTATTCTTAAAAAAAAAGCACTTCACAACTTTCTGTATGCATTTGTCATTTCCTTGGGTCTGTAGTGAGTGATAGGGATATATTTACTCCTTGTTCAGAAGAAGCAACATGCAGCATAGGAAGATATGAATTTTTCCACCTTGTGTAGTACTTACAAAATTCTCCAAGTGGAAATTTTTATTGTAGCATTTATTTTATCTCACACACAGCACCGGTAACATGGCAAACACTATTGATTCTAGTGATTTCAAAATATGAGCTTCTAATCAATAAGATTAGAAAGCTTATTTATCTCTTAGGCAGGTAAGTCCTCATCTATGTCTAACTTTCAGAGAGGTCAGGCCTGAGTATATGTAAGACAAATAGTCTGTCAAAATACAGAAATCACATTTGCATTCTAGGTTTAGACACAGCAGTGAACCCACTGTTATCCTTACAACTTGTAATATTGAAATTCTGGAATTTCATTTCTGGTAAATATTAAGAAATTTGTTAGTATTTAGCAGCATCAAATGAAATAAATTAGTAACAATGATGTTTTGCACAATATTGCTATACATTTAACAGTTTCAAATGCATATTTGAAATACTGTCATAACCATCCCTTTCTGCATAACCTGAATAGTTTTCCTTCTAAATCATATGCTCATGTAAGTTTTTCATTAACAAGTCATCTTCTCTGCCCTACCTCAAGGCCCTGATATCTTGACATTATTTCTGTGTTCTAAAACTTACTTCTGGCAGTTTGGTGATTATTTTTCTCTATCTGTTCTGCTGTTACATTTAACTTTTCTCCTGCTACCTCTGAGTTATATTGCCTTTTATCTGAGATTAATATGCATGTTTTTATAATTATTCCCAATCTTCTGATCATTTTATATAAGAAATGAAATTTATAAATATATAAAACAATGATATATTCTACTGGGTATTAAGAAAAATGGCATAGACAATGTCAAAATAAGCACCAGCTACTGAAGTTGAAGAAGAGAGAAAAATGTTGGAAGTCGACATTTAATACATCACCAGATTTTCATCTCGTATTTCAGGCAAAGTATGGAAAATGATTTTATTGGTTAACCTTACCCTCCAACTCTGTGATATTCAATATACATTATTCATATTATATAAAATCTGCTATTGAGGAAAGAAGATATTGTCTGTACCTTTATAATTTTACAGAGGTTAGAGTTACACAGATACCAGAAGCTCATAGGTAAATTCTGAAAGGAAAGAAATCCATACTATGATCAAGAAAAAGCAAACTTACTGCAAATATATAAAGAAAATAAAAATAAACCTTGCAAAGAGAGGTAGAAAGTTTTTTAAAGTATTTAAAGTTAACTACTCCTGTAAACAAACAAAAACTAGATATACAGATGTAACCTAAAAGTGACGTCTGTGGATGACGGTGTTTTCAAAACAGAAGTACATATGTGGGACGGGAGAAAGAGCTGCATAAAATAAGAAGTCAGCAATTTCTGCATGTCTTTCAGTTTTTAAACTGTTTTTCTTATCTTTGGCCTAATCAAAATATTTATGGAATAATCAAGTTATCTCATATGTTAATAAAGAAGGAAAAAAAGAGAAGGAAGCTGCCCACATTTTGGTAAATATTAAGAAGATAGTCAGTTGGGTTGAACAGGCTAGAATGATGCTGGCAGTGGCATATCGAGAACAGAAGGGACATGAATTTCAGGGGAAGAATATGAGGCTCACATGGTCCATGTGACTCTTTATATGAGAACAATCTTTTTCTAGTGGTAACTTAGAGGTTTTGAGTTTAATTTTATGAATGAAGAACAACTACTGGTAATCTTGGTGGGTCAAATATATGTTACTTCTGCTTGGTCCCTGTATGTCAGAAAAATGGTAGAACTGTGCATATCCATCAAAACATAGAAAAGGAGGAACAGTAATAAATTGTGAAAAATGGAAAACAGATGAACACATGATCATTTATTAGCACCAGAACAGAGAGCATTCTAATGCAGGAATAGCAAAAGCTCAGCAAAAAGCATTTTTGACTCACAGAATCACAAATACTAGAGGTATCTCTATGAGTAGAATACTTGTCTGGCTGATGAAAAGGAGAGTTGTTTGAGAATCTGTATAAGAAACAATAGCCTGTGTTTAATCGAAGACTAATTTCTGAAGATGTTGGGCCAGACCTGTGGGTTCTGGACCTGTGGGTTCCAGGTATAAATGAGGATGGAGATACTAGGTGAAAAGCAGAGATTTGTAAAAGCCCATATTGAGATTAGTAAAGCCAATTCTCCCATTCAGATCTGAGAACACAGGCTGCTGGGCTCGTAGCCTACAGGCAAGATATTAAATAATTCCCCTCCAGGGAAACCGAGAGTTGTAGTTTGACAGTTGTAGTTCCCCCAAGAAACAGTCCAACCTGATCACCATTTAAAGAAGCCCAGCAGTCAACATCTATAAAAATGAAGAAAGGTAGCATATTCATGAATCAAGAAGAGGGAGCTGAAAATAACAGAAAAAAATATTGAATATTAAAATATGCTTACAGATATGGAAATACGCAATTTAAATGACAGAATCAGGATGGGACTGCTGAAAAAACTGAGTTTTGAGACGAGTCATGTTAACAACTTCAGGAATTGAAAAAAACAACTAGATGAGCAGAGCAAGGAGATTGAAACCCTCAAAAAGAACAGAATAGATCTTCTAGAGATTAAAAAAAAGAAAAACACACTATAAGAGTTGAAAAATGAAATAGCAAGCTTGGGAAGTAGAGTCGACCAAATGGGAAAGAAAGGATCAGTGATATCAAAGGCAGAAATCTAGAAATAAATCAGAAGGAAGAAGAGAGAAACCGAAGAATGAAAAATAATGAAAGAGAAATTCAAGAAATAGCTGATACCATCAGGAGAAGAAACATAATAATGAGCATTATCAAAAGCAAGGAAAAGGAACAGGGAATGGACATCATTTTCAGACAAATAGTTGATGAGAATTTCCCAAATCTAAGGAGTGAATGCAGCTTGGAATTCAAGAAGTCAACAGAACACCCAATTATCTCCTCAAAAAGGCCTTCAACAAGACACATTGAATTAAAGTTCTCAAAAATCAACGACAAAGATAGAATTCTCAGGGCGACCAGGGAGAAGAAAACAGTAACTTTAAAAGGAAACCCATTATATTATCCTCAGACTTCACGACGCAAACTTTACAAGCCAGAAAGGAATGGAATCAAATATTTAAACTATTAATTGAAAGGAACTACCAGCCTAGAATAATGTATCCAGCTAAGCTCTCCTTTAGATATGAAGGAGAAATTAAGCCCTTTCCAGACATAAAAAAATTGAGGGAATTCTCCACTACGAGGCCTCCACTACAGGAAATAATGAAAAGTCAGCTCACCTGAAACAAAATGACCAAAAAAAAGCATAATTAGGAATAAGTGACTAGCAGGTGGATAAAAGCAGAGGAGTGCAACCCTTACCATGAACAGGGCATAATAAGCTTAAAATAAGAGATTTGCTATAGCAAGATAGTAATGAACGTTCAGCATACATAGGGACAAAATGAAAATGGCATTCAGAGAAAAACGAGAGTAGAGGTGCTAATATCAGACGAAATAGACTTCAAAATAAAAAAGATAAAGAAAGATACTGAGGGACACTTCATAATGATAAAGGGAATCATGCACCAAAGAGACATAATACATTAATGTCTATGCTCCCAATCAGGGAGCCGCCAAATATGTAAAGCAATTACTAACAGAAGTAAAGGAAGAAACAGACCAAAACACTATTGTACTAGAGGATCTAAATACCCCACTGTTGGATATGAACAGATCATCCAAACAGAAAATCAATAAAAAAATAACATCCTTAAATGACACATTAGACCAACTGGACCTAATTGACATTTACAGAGCCTTCCATCATAAAACAACTGCTAATAGATTCTTCTCTTGTGCACATGGAAGATTCTCAAGAATCGACCACATACTGGGACACAGAGATAGCCTCAACGAATATAAGAGGGTTGAAATCATACCAACCATATTCTCTGATCATAATGCTTTGAAACTAGAGATCATCTAAAAAAAGAAACCAGGAAGAACCACAAATACATGGAGATTAAACAACATGCTACTGAAGAATTACTGGATCAGAGAAGAAATAAAAAGAGAAATCAAGAGATACATAGAAATGAATGATAATGATAGAACAACATGTCAAAACTTTTGGGACATGGCAAAAGTGGTCATAAGAGGAAAGTTCTTATCATTACAGGCCTACTTCCATAAACAACCTAACACTTCATCCTAAAAAAACTAGAAAAGGAAGAACAAATGAAGCCTAAAGTCAGCAGAAGGAAAGAAATCATCAAAATTAGAACAGAAATAAATGAAATGGAAAACAAACAAACAAACAAACAAAAATGATAGAATAAATAAATGCAACAAAGAGCTGTTTCTTCGAGAAGGTTAATAAAATTGACAAACCCCTGTCTAGACTTACTAAAAAAAAATGAAAGGACACAAATAAACAAAATCATGAATAAAAGAGGGGAAATTATGACTGATATCGCAGAAATACAAAGGATCATGCAAGAATACTATGAAAAAGTATATAATACCAAATTTAATAACCTTGAAGAAATGGACCTGTACTTAGAAAAATACAACCTTCATAGACTGAATCAAGAAGAACTGGAAAATATAAATAGCAATCAGCTATATGGAAATTGAAACAATCATCAAAAACCTACCAAAAAGTAAAAGTCCAGGACCAGTTGGCTTTTCCAGTGAATTCTACCAAACATTCAAAGAAGATTTAATATCTATTCTCCTCAAACTCTTCCAAAAATTTGAAGAGGAGGCAATACTTCCCAACTCATTTTATGAAGCCAATATTACCCTGATACCAAAACCTGGTGAATATAAGACACACACACACACACAAAAACTACAGACCAATATCTCTCATGAACACACATCCAAAAGTTCTAAATAAGATAATAATGAACCAAATACAGCATCATATTAAAAAGATTATATGCCCTGATCAAGTGGGCTTCATCCCAGAGGCACAGGAATGGTTCAACATACAGAAATCGATTAATGTGATACCCAACATAAACAAATTTAAAAATAAGTATCATATGATCATATCAATAGATGCAGAAAAAGCCTTCAATAAGATACAGCATCCATTTATGATCAAAACACTTAACAAAATTGGTATAGAAGGAAAGTACCTTAACATAATAAAGGCCATCCAAGACAAAACCTCAGGCAACATCATGCTTAATGATGAAAAATTAACAACATTCCCTCTCTAAGATCAGGAACAAGACATGGCTGTTCATTATCACCACTGTTATTCAATATAACATTGGAGGTCCTAGCGTGTGCAATCAGACAAGAGAAACATATAAAAGACATCCAAATAGGAAAATAAGAAGTTAAACTGTCACTATTTGCATATGACATGATCCTCTATACAGAAAACTCTACAGACTCCATAAGAACACTACTAGAAACAATAAGGAAATATAGTAAATCTCTGGATACCATCAACGTTCAAAAATCCATAGTGTTCCTATACTCTAATAATGAAGTGTCAGAAAAAGAAGTGGAGAAAATAATTCCCTTTGCAATTGCAGCAAAAAGAATAAAATATCTAGGAATAAATTTAATGAAACGTGAAGGACCTATATAATGACAACTACAAGACCCTTATAAAAGAAATCAACGATGATACAAAAAAATGGAAAGATATTCCATGTTCTTGGATTGGAAGAATCGACATAGTTAAAATGACCATATTACCTAAAGCATTATACAGATTTAATTCAATCCCCATCAAAATCCCATAGGCATTTTAAAGAAATGGAACAAAAATCATCAGATTTTTATGGAAGCACAAAAGTCCTTGAATTGCCAAAGCCATCTTGAGAAAAAAGAATGAGGCCAGAGCCATCACTCTGCCAGACTTCAAATTATACTTCAAAGGAAAAGTAATCAAAATGGCATGGTATTGGCAGCAAAACAGACACATGGACCAGTGGAACAGAATCGAGAGTCCAGAAGTAAACCCGTATTTATGGGCAAATAATTTTTTATACAAAAGCCAAAAATATACAGTGGAGAAAGGAAAGCTTCTTCAATAAATGATGCTGGGAAAACTGGAAAGCCACAAGCAAAAGAATGAAACTCGACTGTTGTCTATCACTACCCGCCAAAATTAAGTCAAAATGGATTAAGGACCTGAATATAAGACCTGAAACAATAAAATACATAGAAGAAAACTTAGGAACTAAACTCAATGACTTTGGGCTTAAAAAGGATTTTTTGAATCTGACCTCAAAAGCAAGAGAAGTAAAAGCTAAAATAAATGAAAGGGACTACATCAAACTAAAAAGCTTCTGCTTAGCAAAAGAAACTGACAACAGGTAAAGAGACAACCATTTGCATGGGAAAATATATTTGCAAGTAATGCCCCAATAAAGGCTAATATCCAAAATATACAAAGAACTCATACAACTCAATAACAACAAAAAAAACAAATGATCCAATAAAAAAATGTACAGAAGACCTGAATAGACACTTTTCCCTAGAGGACATACAAATGGCCAACAAATATTTGAAAAGATGCTCAATATCGCTTGCTATTAGGGAAATGTAAATCAAAACCACAGTGAGATATCATCTCACACTTGTTAGAATAGCTATAATTAACAGGACAAGTAATAACAAATGCTGGAGAGGATACGGAGAAAAAGGAACCCTGACACACTGCTGGTGGGACTGCAAATTGGTACAGACACTGTGAAAAACAGTATGGAGGTTCCTCAAAAAGTTAAGAATTGATCTACTATATGATCCAGCAATCTCTGTACTGGGTATTTACCCCAAAGACTTGAAAATCCATATCCGAAAAGGTATGTATACATCGATGTTCATAATAGCATTATTCATAGTGGCCAGGACATGCAAGCAACTGAAGTGTCCTACAATAGATGATTGGCTAAAGAAGCTGTGGTACATATATACAGTGGAATATTACTCAGCCATAAGAAGAGATGAAATACTGCCATTTGTGACAACATGGATGGACTTCAAGATAATCATGCTGAGTGAAATAAGCCAGACAGAAAAAGTTGAAAATCACATGCTATCACTTATATGTGGGATATAAACCTAAAAGCAACAAATGGACAGGACAAACAAACAGAGACTCGTAGACATGGACTATAGACTTGTGGTTACTATAGGGTAAGGGGTGAGGGAGGAGGGAGTAGGTAGATGATTAATGGGGAGTCAAACATAGTTGGGTAAGGGTAGGATGAAGGAGTTAAAAGGGATCAAATATATGGTAGCTGAAGGAAACTGGATTTTGAGTGGTAAACACAGAATAGAATATACACATGTCAAATTATAATCTACACCTGAAAGTTATATAATTGTATTAACCAATGTTACCCCAATAAATTTAATAAATAAAAAGTGAAACAAGAAACAAAAACAAAAACAAAAAAAAAAAACAAAGAAAAACTCCTTCCAGAATAGAAATAGAATATACCTGGAAAAAATGACATTGGATGACTCCCATAAAATATCCAATATCCAAACAATAGAAAGGAATAACAGTGAAGAAATAGAAAGAAATAATAGTAAAAAAAGGTTAAAGGAAATATATCAGGGTCACTAGAAGCTAAAACTCTGAATCACATCTAATTATTCACCACACGTGGTGGTAGAACAATGCAGTTAAGTGGTTGTGTAGTATAGGACTCTTAAAGCCTGATTTCAGGTATTTTTATGCTAGTAACGCAACCCCTCCAATGACTTAGTGTTTAAATTTAAATTTCTTGATTTTCCCCTCTGACCAGGAAATAAGGATCAACTATCTTACAAGGTTTTTTCAAAGACTAAGTAAGTAAATATGTATAAAACGCAAAGAGCAATCTCTGTCATCTAGGAAGTTTTAAATTGGTTTCAGCTACCATTGTCATTTATAGGCATCCAAGGCCTCGAAAAATTTACTTGTTTTCAATTCATTTTTAATGTCCTATTATAATATACTACCCATTAAAATAAAAGCATAAATCAAGAATAAGGAAAAAATAAAAAACAGGAAGCAGAGATCCAGTTCAGGAAGGAGTTGATGGGAACCCCTATGATGAGACTGAATGGAGGTCCTAACATGACAAATTAACAGTTATCCTGCAGGATTAAAAAACAGACTTCAGAATGAGGAAGAAAAGAAGAGAGCTTTAGGATGTATTTATCGAAGAAAAAATTAAACCAATGAAATATGTGATGTGTGAACATAATGAAATTATACTTCTAGAGGAGAGTTGTGGGATGAATTAATAGCAAGTAACATTTAATCGCATATAAGTAAATAAATAAAATATTAATGGGATTAAAATAAAAAGTATGAAAATAAAATAAATTAGAAATGTAAAATATCACTTTAATTAATACACTGTATGTAGTCATAACTTGTGGACATTAAATATTGATCTAGTAAAAATATTTGAGTAATTTTATTGGGACCACTGTGTTTGTGTATGTGTGTGCATTTGCACAGTAGAAGTGGTATGGTCATAGGTAAGAAAAGGAAATTCCATATTTTCATAGTAAAAATTCAGTGGATTACATCTGAAACCAAAATATTAATATATGGAGTATAAATATCTTATTAATAAATGTGTATGTAAATTCCAGAAGAAATAGCTAAAGAAATTGAAGATGTTAACCCTAGGTATCAAAATTTGGTGTAGGAAGGTTTGAGGTGGAGATACTGGTATATAGTCCTTGTTGAATCATTCAATATTTTAAACTATGCACTTGTAGAACTTTTAGTATAAAACTACAGGCCCATTGATACTGATATAGATAATTTGTGTTAATTAGAAAAGGACATTTCCTCTGGGCTGGCACGAGTGGTTACAGAGTTGGATGAAGGCTATGGGCTAGATTTTAGCCCTATTTGTACCCTCAGTCAGGGATCCTTGATCAATGGAAAACCTGCACAACCATAAATAGCAGCCTTACACCCAAAGAGTGGCATGCTATCCAGCTGTTAAAACAGACTAAATTGATACTTGATATGGAATGATGTTTACTATATTAAATACAAAAGATAATAGATTATAAAAGATTACTTGAATAATCATCTCATTTTGGTTAAAATGAACTCTTAATAACTTTTAAAATTTTAGAATTATTCTCTTTCAAAAGGTACATCTCACAATCTCACATTTTTTAGTTTTTTTTCTAAATGATAAAATTATGAGTACTTTTTATTTTCTCATTTTATATAATGAAAATACATCATTTATGTATTTTTATAGCAATATCAACCTTAAATAATAAAAAGGAAATTTTCAATACCTCAATACTGAAAATAAAATTCTCTTTATGTATTGTCTTTGGCTAAGAAGCCATGAAACAAAATGGAATATATTTTCGAAAGAGAAAATTGGAAAATCTTTAAAGAAAAACAACTGGTCGTTGCTAGGAAAACACTATTCATCACGTTTTTGATAAACTATTTCTTTTCAACTCCAGATGACAGGATGCCTAGGCAATCACTACATTTAGAGCAATAAAGAAACAAGAGAGTTAGAGGATATCGACAATCATACTCCTTCCTGGAGGACTGGAGTCACAGAGTTGTTCCTGTGAGGGCATACTCATTTGTTTGATGTTTTAAAGTGTAGATCAAGTAGCTGGGAAAACAAGGAATAGGGAATGATCGATGATGAGGTGGGTTAAGTTCTGCCCTTTCAAAATACAACCTATAAAATTTCATGAAAAAGAAACAGATCAGTATAATTTAAAGTACAGTTTATCAAGGGAAATGGTGTCCAAAATAAAGTACTGTATTATGCCAAGATTAAAGTGCAAGAAATAAGTAGAGCCTTTCTTCCCCTGACCATAAAAATATGCAAATTGTTAATGTGCACTTGATGATTTTTTACCAAAAATTTATCATTTTTACGTCAAGAGATATGCTAGAAGAAGGAATTAATTCCTCTGCAAGAATGTCAAATGCAGTTTAATAGAGGAGACTTCTATTTAGGAGGGAAGTAAAGACTTTTATGTCTATGGCCATGCTATCCTGAACAAGTCCTATCCTGTCTGATCTCAGAAGCTAAGCAGGATCAGACCTGGTTAGTACTTGGATGGGAGACCACCTAGGAAGACCAGATACTGTAGGCATAAAAAATAAACCTTAAAAAATAAGGGATTGTAAACTGATGAAGTCCTTGCAATCTGTGAGGTCAAACAAGGGTTGTCTCATCTAAAAAAAAAAAAAGAAGAAGAATTTTAAGAAGATATTGCAAGATTCTAGCTTTTAATAAATAGCCTTCATGTATTAGTGATTATGCGAATCTCATAACATTTTCCCCTACCATTATTCAGTGAAAACTAAATTTGATTAACGCAAAAAAGTGACCAAGATATCTGTGCGGAACTAAATTACAATTAAATTATATTCGAACAGTTTATCAAGAAGAATGAGAACCTGAACCAGACATGAAATGGCCAGGAGTGGATTTGCTTTGTTACTTTATCCATAACCACATCAAAGGGCAGGTTAAATCAATTTTGAACATTGAGACACCGTGGGCAATTTTAGACTGCCTGATAAAAATACTTTTCTCAGTAACATCTTCCCATTTAATAATTCTCCCATACAAAGAAGCGTTTTATTACAGTTAACCTAATATTACTATGCTGCAGAGGAATATTATTGACCCCTTTCTTAATCTCCAATGGAGAAACTGACAGATGGCTCTCTTTCTTTAAAATATAATTATTTTAACATGTGGTAACTATTATCCAATATCCCTTCAACCACCTTTGATTCAGTCTCAGTAATCCAAGTTAGTCCAACCTATCCTCAGAGGCCAAATTTTCCAGAAATTAATTATCTTTGTGGCTCTTAACTAAGCATACTTCAATTCAACCACATCTACATTTTGCTGTTGAGCTCAGAATTGAAGATATTATTCTAATAAGGGTTTAACCAGTGTTGAGTATAATGAGGGGATCTTTTTTCAATTATAGTACTTCCCAGTACAATGAGTGCTTGTAGTGTACATTGTTTTCATTCACATTGTAGTGTTTCTAATTAATAATTGATGTGATATTATATGATCTCTAGATCTTTTTCTATTCTAATTATAGATAACTTTAATGTATCAATAACTGAGATTTCACAATCTTAGAAGTATTACTTTTATGTGCTTATTTTTTTCTTGAACTTATTTTTTCTTTAAAATTTATAACATGTATTTTATCCTTTAAAATTTATAATTCCTATCTTAGTATTAGTGATGCATAAGGCATATAATCACTTAAAGAATAGAAAATAAAATCCTAATTTCTATTCCAGATTCTGACATTAATTAAGCATGGATTTTGTAAAAGATCATTTTCACAGTAACTTTTTTACCCAGTATCCTTTCCATTAAATAAGAATGTTGGAAGAAGGGACATCTAAGATTTCTGCATCTCTAAAACTCTATAATTTACAAAAAAAAATTTCTCATATCTGGGATAAATATTAAATGAATATTGAGCATGTTTTCTATGCATCTTATACTGTTCTAGACCCTGAAATAAAGCAATCAACAAAACATACAAAAAATACATTCTTCACATTCTATTTGGGGATATAAATGATAAACAATATAATAGCACTATTAGTACTAAGAAGAAAAAAGTAAAGAAGAGAATTAGGAAATAGTGAAGGAGTAGTTTTTTACAGAGTGAGCAGGGGAAGTTACACTTAGATAATGATATGAGAGCAACAACCTAAAGAAAGCAGTAAAACTGTTATCAAAGGGAATAACACTCCAGGCAGAATGCATAACAAGTATGAAAGACTTGAGGTAGGAGTGTGACTGGCATATTTAAAGAGCTGCAAAGAGGTGGTTGTGTCTGGAGCACAGTGATCGAAAGGAAGGATATTAAGAAATGATATCTGTTAGTGTCTAGTAGAGCATTGTAAAGACCTAGCTTTTACTTTAAGTCAGATTGGGACCACTGGAATGTTTTGACTGACAAGATCTAATGGTATCACTGTGATGCTCTATTAAAATAGGCCAATGTGGTGCAAGAGCAGTGGTCAGGTAGGAGGCTGTGACAGTAATTCAAATGAGAGATTATGGTAGGAGGCTGTTGCATGATAACTTGGACCAGATTAATAGAATTAGAGGTGTAAGAAGTGATTTACTTCTAAATAAACATATCTCAAAGTTACAGAAGACAGAATGTGTTGATGGTCAGATGCAGGATGTAGGAAAATGTGTACAGAATGATTATACAGTGACATGAACATATCGGTGTGGACATTCTTTTGTAAAACACTTCATATACATGAAAGATTTACATTTCCTAATAGTTTTTAAAGCTTTCATCTCATACATTACTAAAGGAAACAAAAATTTTAACATTAAACTGTGAAAGCAACATTTTCTCTGTAATTAGGTAAAATATATTATTTACTTGGAATAATTTGATTCAAATAAACTCACCTTTGTTTCTTGCTTTTAGGTGGTATATATCTATCTCTGTCTCTGTATCTACATCTAAATATCTGTATCTATCTGTATCTAACTAGGTAGAAATAAATTTAAATTCAAAACATAGTCTTGCATAACTAATAGACTGCTGAAATTAGAATTTGATTATCATCATTCTTCTCTTCAATCATCAGTGCAAAACTTTCTCCCACTCAGAGTTTCTACCTCTAAAACAAGCCTTTGTCCTCCTTTTACTGATAAGGATGCAAAACTAATCAATGGGTACGAGTTCCCTAGAGGAAAGTCGATGTTAAAACTCTTAGTTATTACTATATTGAATTTTTCTTGTCAGTTATTAGATTATTTGAAGGAATCTTCTCAGTATCTTCAGATAATTTTATTCATAGATTAAATAGTCCACCCTCTCTGGGAAAGTACTTTCAAATATTACTTGCTTTAAAAAATATGGTATATAGTTCCCATCACTAAGAAAGAAAATATGAGGCTAATATTGCTATCAATACTTTTAGACACAGGAAATTTAAGCAGCAGCTTTTCAAAAGAGATGATAAAAACTGGCCTACAGTAGTAATCATAGCACTTAAGGTTTGTTCAATTTTTTATTATTGCTTTTACTTTACACCCGCTGTGTTCATACTGTGCAGCTCTGAGAATGCATTAGCTGCAAGCACTAGTACTTCTAACGGTTCAGTTAACAACATATTCCAGTTACCAGGTGTCATCAGGGCTCAGCAGACAGTGTTAACAAAACACAGTTATTGAGAAAAGCTAGAAGATGTGCAAGAAATTTCAAGTCGATATTTTTTTGTGTGAATTCACAGATATCCTTTTATAGGTATTCTCATTAGAATCCTGGCCTTCTACTTGAGAGCTTGGCCAGAGTGCAGAGATTTTCTTTTGTATTATTGTTATTGTAAAAGTCTGCTTTTATAATAAATGATTTTAATTTTTGCTTGAAAAGATGCAGGATGCTGTGTTTCGGTTGGGCAGACAAACACAAAATACACACAGACACACACAGACACACACACACACACACACGCACACAAATCATTGCCACCATCTCCTCAATCATCACAGTTATTACTATAGTTTCATCTAACGACTCATTCTGAGCTGATATATAGCTTCACATCTTTTTTTTAGTTTTGTTGATAAGAACCATTAACAGTAATTCACTGCAGTACAAATTGTTTTATATTTCATTGTGTGTGTTTTTCTTTGATGCTCATCATAGACCAAAACATTTAACAACACCAGTGAATATGACCTATTATGCACAATATTTAAAATAAAAATGTGTTCCTTCTTGAACTGGTCACAATGAATGTAATTCCAACCATACACATTCTTTTGGTTAAATGCAGTAAAGAGGACACTTGGAAGGTATAGGCTACCGGGGCGATAGGTAACAAAAATGTATCAGGTAGTAACAGTTCATCTGTAATTATTATTATAGATGAGACGTTCCTAGGAACAAAACATAGGACAAGTTCACTTAAGTTTTCTGTTTCATCCTTTATTCGTTGTTCTTTATTATCCTCTAATTTATTGAAATTTTTAAAAATGATTTTTCTGGAAGAGGTTAAATTTGCAATTAGATTAGGTACTAAATCTAGGTTTGATATCAAGGCTTTTTAGCATGAATGTTGCTTTTGGGGGCTTGTGCTTTTCTATTTAACAATTATCCTGCCCTTTTCTCAAAATCCCATTCCCCCATCCACTTTCCCCTCAGTTTGTTCTATCTATAGATCTGTTTCTGTTTTGTTTTGTTTATTCATTTGTTTTGTGATTTTTAGATTCCACTTATAAGTGAAATCATATGGTATTAGTCTTTCTCTGATGTTTTTCACATAGTATAAAGCCCTCTAGGTCCATCCATTTTATGGCAAATGAAAAGATTTCAGTCTTTTTTTTTTATCACTGAATAATATTCAACTGTATATGTACCATATCCTTATTCACTCATCTAATGATAGATATCTAAGTTGTTTCCATATCTTGGCTATTGCTAGTAATGCTTCAATAAAATATATCTTTTCAAATTAGTATTTTTAATTTATTTGGATAAATTCCCAGAAATGGAATTGCGAGATCCTATGGCAGCTTTATTTTTAATTTTTTAAGAAATCTTTATGCTGTTTTCCCTAGTGGCTGCACTAATTTACAATCCCAACCACAGTTTATGAGGGTTTCCTTTTCTCCACATTCTTGTCAGCACTTATTATTTGTGGACTTACTGATGACAACCATTCTGACAGCTGCAAGGTGATATTTCATTGCAGTTTTGATTTGCATTTCCCTTATGATTAGTGATGTTGAGCATCTTTTCATATGGCTATTGGCTATCTGTATGTCCTCTTTGGAGAAATATCTTCAAGTCCTTGGGCCCTTTTTTTAATCGAATTGTTTTTGTGATGTTAAGTTGTATAAGTTTGTTGTATATTTTGGATATTAGCCCATTATCAGTTGAATTATTTAAAAATATTTTCTCTTTTTAAATAGGTTGTCTTTCTGTTTTGTTGATGGTTTCCTTCACTGTGTAGAAACTTTAGTTTGATGTAGTCCCATTTATTTATTTTTTCCTTTATTGCTCTTGCCCAAAAAGACATTGCAAAGATATCGCTAACAGCAATATTGAGCAGTTCAGAGCCTATGTCCTCTTTATTTATTTACTTATATAAAATTTATTGAGGTACATTGGTTAACAAAAGTATATAGGTTTCCAGTGTATAATTCTATAATATATAATCTGTGTATTGCATTGCGTTCAGCACCTAGGGTTAAATTTTTTTCCGTCACTATTTATTTGACCCCCTTTACCCTTATGTACACCCCCTTCCCTCTGGTAACCACTAAATTGTTGTTTGTGTCCATGAGTCTCTGTCTTGTTTATTTGTTGCTTTCAGATTTATATCCCACATGTAAGTAAAATCATACAGTTCTCAACTTTTTCTGTCTGACTTATTTTGCTTAACATGCTAATCTCAAGATCCATCCATGCTGTCACAAATAGCAGTATTTCATCTTATGGCTGAGTATTCCACCGTATATATCCAAATTCTTTATCCAATCATCTATCGAAGTACACTTCAGTTGTTTCCATATCTTGGCCACCGTGAATAATGCTGCTATGCGCTTTGGAGTACATATATCTTTACAGGAAAATGTTTTCAAATTTTGGTGGTAAATACCCAGAAGAGAGATTGCTGAGTCATATGGTAATTCTATTTTTAGTTTTTTGAGAAACCTTCATATTCTTTTCCACAGCGCCTGTACCAATTTACATTCCCACCAGCAGTGTATGAGGGTTCCTTTTCCCCACAACCTCTTCAACATTTGTTATTAGTTGTCCTGTTGATGATAGCCATTCTAACAGGTGTGAGGTGGTATTTCATTGTGTTTTGATTCACATTTCCCTAATAGCTAGTGAAGTGGAACATCTTTTTATATGTCAGTTGGCCATTTGTATGTCTTCTTGGGAGAAGTGTCTGTTCAGGTCCTCTGCCCATTTTTTAATTGTATTTTTTTTTCAATTTTTTTTATTGTTGAGTTGTAGGAGTTCTTTGTATATTTTTTATGTTAGTTCCTCATCAGAGGCGTTGTTTGTAAATATCTTCTCCAATTCAGTTGATTACTTCTTTGTCTTGTTGTTATTGAATTTTATTCAATGTCTCCTAAACATTTCAATCATGGAACACTATTTTGTTACATCTATCATTGTTTTAAGGAACTAATGTTTTTTAGTTCACACTTTGAGCAAACACTGTGCTGTAGTATATATTTTAATGGATGAGCTGTGAATTAGAGTCACAGGGTTGCTGGCAAAGCTACTTATTAACCATTCTTTAACCAAAGCTATTCTTTAAAGCTATTTAGCTATTGCACTGGTTGGTACCACATATTTTTTCTGGGCTACTTGTGGTTTTTTTAATTTTTTTTTTCTCTTATATTTATTGAGTACATTCTGCTAGATGCTGGGAATATAATATTGAGCAAATACAGACTTTACCCTTGTGTTCATAGAGATTAAATTTCAGTTGAAAATGAAAAATAATCTTGACTATAAAATGTCATTTCAAGAGACACCATCTGAGAAACATGTATGATTAGTCAGTAGAAAGTTGGAAGCTCTGATTCTTGAAAAGGAAATTAGGACAAGGGAGATGCAAACAAAGACAAAAGTGGGGATACATAAAGTCATCAGCATTGATGACAGAGTTTTGAAATATTACTCTTCAATGATTAGCCATCTTTGATGCTTGATTGTGACTTGTTAATATTTAAGACAAATAATTTTGATTGAATTACACAAAAATCTCAGCTGTTTAAGTTTATTAACATTCCAACTTGGAGCGCTCATGTTACTTGTGGCTCTTGCATTTGAGGTAAAGGAGCTTTCACTCTTTCTTACTTATCACTTTCCTCATGATTGTAACATTAGCTCAGCTGACTACTTCTCCCTCCCACTTGACAGACTTCTGGGAAATGAGGCCAGATTCAAGGAAGAGATGCTCTCACTGGGAGTGCAGCACATCTAAGCTTAGTGAGCACATAAACTAGTGGAGCAGAGTTATGGGCTGATATAAGAGCTGAATTGACCTTGGGTTCTATTGACTCTCTGTGTTAGTGCAGGCAACACATAATTTAAGCCACTTAGGCTATAGATTTAGTCTATGTACTGTCAAATATATATATTTTTAAAAACTTAAAAAGTTATTTACTGAAAATTTTTATTTCTATTATACTTCTAATTTTCAGAAGACATATATTTGTCCAAAATTGTCTTGTAGTAAATAAGGAATTTAAACAATTTGATTGGGCATAAAATATTTTTAATGCAGTTACCAACATCTGCTTTTGCCCAACATCCATTCTGGTTTCTCTGATAAGTGCCTTCAGTTTTTCTTTGGGGAACCACAACTAACCCCTTGAACTTACCCTTGATAAGACTAGTAATAGGTACCTGTCCATCCTCCCCTACACCAGTGATGGGGGCACATAACCCAAAAAGCATTTTTTTTAATTGACAAGAAAAAAATTACAAGTTGAGCTATAATAGCTCTGAAAGAGGATTAAAATTTTAAACAGAATAGTGAATCAAGCTCTAACTGAGAAGTAGATATTTAAATAAAGACCTGAAGAAGGTAAGGGAAGAAGACGTGGGAACATATGGGAAATTGCAATGGTACTGAGATAGACTGTGCCTGCTGGGTTCCAAAACTAGAAAGAAGTACATGTTGCAAAGAGAACAATGGTTAAGAGAATAGGAGATGATATAGGACATTGCAACAACTTTGTTGTATTTTGCTCTCAGTAATTAGGTAAGAGGTCACTGGAAAATTTTAGGCAGAGGAGTGATATAATCTGACTTCTGATTTAATGGGATCATTTGAATCTATTTGAGGGGGAAGAGGGGAAACACCTAAAATATAACAAGGGAAAATAAAGAGAAATTGTTTTAGAGAAATAATAAATTATATTATTTGTTCACATTTATTTTATCACTACCTGCTTTTATAATTTCTTTCTGTAAGTATAGTTCTCCATTGCATTGACTGTGGACTTGGCAATAGACCCGCTTTGGTCAATGAAATGAGCATATGTGACTTTTGTCATGTGGCAAAAGTCACATTTAAATAGAAGCTTTAAGTGCACCTGTGTACAGTTAGACTTTGTCAAACTACACCTTTATTCTGTCCTTAGGCTACTGTCATCTTTCATGAGATCAGCGTGCCACAGATAGTAGCTGTTTCTTCTTCCTCGACACTAGAATAAAAGAATGTGAAGCCCATACCCAGCTGTACCACAAGCCAAGTTAGGCCTAGAAAGTTCCTCAGAACCCAATAGAACTACAGGCACCCCTAATCACCAGTGGAATATAAGCTAGAATAAATATTTGTTGCTGAAAAATCATTGTTTTCTAAAGTTGTCTGTTACATAGAACCTGAATGATACCAGTTGAAATATTGGAATCACTCAGCCAAAAGAGAAGGGTGGCTTGAGCCAGGATGGCAGCAGTGAACATGGTAAGATTTTAGATATATTTAGAAGACATGGACAATAGGATATGTGGGATAATTCCTGAGGAGGAGAGAAATAAAACTTTAAGAAAATATTTGAATTTCTAGCTAGTTTATGAACTTATAATTGTAAAAATATTCAAGTATATTTCAGTTTACCAAAATAAGAAAATTATGCTATTGTCTTTCTTCAACTTTCGTACTCTGAAATAATTTATAAGCAATATCCAAATAAACATGGCTTTTGGAGTTTATTGCCATAATTTAAAAAAAAAACAAAATGAATTAAGAATCTTAACGTTTCTGCTTTCTTACTCTATGACAAAACTCATTCCGAGAAATCATTATAACAGACCTATCATTTTACTAAGACAAAGCATAGAACAAATGCATTAACACTTAAATGTATTATTCTCCAAAAATTTATATTCAAAAAATTAATGTACCCTTCACTAGTCATGTTTTTGAAAGAAGGATCATTGAAATTATATCCCTAAAAAATTTTTTCGTATTCTGACAAGTTAGAATCTCTGTCATAGTACCACTGCAATTTTTATATTCTACTCAGGTCTATTTTCTTAAGGCAAAGGAAAATGGCTGAAAATATACTCATATCTTTAGATTCCAGTAAAGAACATTTGTTCTAGAAGCATCTTATTAAACAATCCTATTTTGTTTTCATTGAATTAAATAGTTCGATGTGTTAAGTTTCTAGAAACTGCTTACCTCCTGGTCACACTGATCTATTCTAGTGATTTTCTATGCTGAACATGACCCTTTTCTTTGACTGATCAGGAGTGTGATTGTAATGGTAGCAAGACATTTTCAAAAACTCTGGGCAATGGTCTGTAAGAAAACATGCCCTTTTTTTCCTGCCTGTAATGGCCACATTGTTAATTATTTTTAACACTGCTGAAGTGCTAACTACTTCTAACACTGCTTCAATATATAAATATGAGTGTGTACACGTGTTGCGCATGTGTGTGTATGTGTGTGCATTTGATTAACTTTCTATGGAATATCGTTGGAATAACTGTGGATATAAACCAGTTGGTTTATGAGGATCAGAGCAAATGACTTCCACACACACAAAAAGAATTAAGTGCTATAATGTTTTTTAAAAAGAAGAGAATAGAAACTTATTTTTAATCACTTCCTAAATCTCAGTTCCATGGTATGTACTGTGTATAAACTTACATTTACACTTCTTAAAGGATTACTATGTGATAGTTATAATAAGCTTGATTTTTCAAATGAGGCAGGCAACTGCATTTTAGAAATATTTAATAATTCTCTAAGATGCATAACTTATAAATGGTAGTCCTTAGGTATGAACAAAGCCTGACTCCAGAGTCTCTTCTCTTTTTAAATAAACTGCATTCTAAAGAGATAATAATGCAATACCTATTCTCAAATTTCACAGAAATCAAAACCATCCAATTGGCTATTACATATTTTACAAGCCAATATCTATACAGCAAGAAAAAACAGCTCCCCTGAGGATGATTTCTTATCTATGGCTAAGGTATATTTTCTAAAGTTCTGAACATGAGAAGACATTTTATTTGTATTAAGTGGTTTAGTTTTGGAGACATAGATAATGAGCTGGGGAAAGACTGTCATTGTTGTTTTTTCAGAAAGAACATTGATAGTGCATTGCCAGCAGTTTGCCCATAGCTCGCTGCAGAAAGCAGACTCTCATAAGGTCAAATCTCGAAAGCAATGTAAAAGCAAAAATAGGAAAAGTCTGATTGATAGTGTAAGAATATCTCTTTTTTGCAATCCGTGGGTGATTTTGTGATATATTTATTTTCTGGGTTGGCTCCATTGCAGGACATTCTCAACAAATAAAACTCATCTTTGTGTTTTGCTTTTTTTTAATTAACAAAACTAATTCAAATATCATGATGAAGTTCTCTAATTCCCTCCCAACACAGTATAAATTTCAGTGGAATTATTCTGTAACTGTTTGGCAATACTAATTTAGATCTTTGTATTTCTCTTTTCTTTTTAGTATGTCATGATATTAAATAAATTCAGTCCAATGCTATTTTCAAAGACATTTAATTTTACCCAAATATGGTGTGCATATCACTCTTATTCTAAATACTTTTACTCTTTGTATGTTGGTCATTCTAACTAAAAAACTTGAAGTCTAGATAAAACTTCGGAATGAAAAAGAAGGCTTGCCTTTTCTCTACTTAACAAATAATTACAAATGATACTTCTAATACCTTTATCTGTCTTACAGTATAACTGTGAGTTATGTGTGTTTTGTAGCTTTTGACTTTTAGTAATTAATTTTTATATGGTTGACTTGTTGGCATTTTGCTTTGTTAAAAATTTGGATATTTGAATAAAATGATATTTAGGATCATAGTTTTAATTGTTATCTCTATCACTCAAATAAAGTGTAATATTTATTATCTAGTTAATAATTTCCCCAAATAGTTTAATGGTTTCTATGGAATATTTCTGAGTGAATTAAAAAAATGTCCTGAAAGTTACTGCCCATGGAAATACTAGCTTAAGTTAAATAAATTTCTTTACTGAAGGATTCTCAGAAGTTTTTAATTTACTGTGAGTGTGTATTTCTTCTAGTCCTCTTACTATAATCTGGCATACAATTTGAGAAACACTTTTATTTTCAGATTGATTTATATCAGCAATTCAGGTAATTCATCTTATAAAAAATAGTTTTCTTTAATATTTGAATGACTGTGAGGAATGAGTGAAGAAAATATCCATAATAATTGTTTATTTCAGAGAACTTGTAGAAGAATGGCTGGCTTTCTCTTGGATGTTTCAACATCTCAAAATAGCTAATAGTAGTGGGTTAAAAGTTTTAAGATTCCTGTGTTACCTTCTAAATCAACCGGAAAACAGTAGAAGTCGTTTTATTATTAATGGATGCAACAAGGAATGCTTAGAAGTGAAGCATCTTCTAATGCCTGTTCCTGAGATTTGGCAAGTGCAGGCAAGATGTTTGAGCTTTGTTTTGTTTTTTGTGGATTGCTTTTTCTTTTCTCCTCCCATAGGGCACTGCGAAGGAACTATTCTTCTCCCAGGACAATGAAGTTCCCTAAGGGGAAACATTTCACCCTTTCCATAAGTGAAAGTAGAAAAAGTCTGAAAATGAAAATGAGAAGAAAGATTATAGCATTTCACTCGAGGTTTACCATGACAGGAGAGTATAGAAACTAGAGGGGAACACAAGGGAAATCAGGAGAGACATTATAATTTTCTTGATAATTTCATGATTATTCATTTAAATCTTTAAGTATTTAGGGACCCACCACAGAGAAAAAAAAGTGCATGTAAAATATACTCACTTTCACAGTGCTCCTGTATTTCTCGAAGCTCATTCAAGCTTAGGGGGTCTATGAACTTCATGTTAAAACCCCCAATGTAGAAGAAATATGGAAAAAATATATATATAAGTTATTATAAGGGAGAAAAAGCAGTAAAAATTCTGAGTGAGTGCAAAGAGAATTAGCTGAAAATAAATATGTACTTGCTGGAGGTGGGGGGTGAAGGAAGAAAAGATGGAAAAGAGAAAACAGAAAAATAAGTATGAAGTATTACCAAGGTTAAAAAAATTTCTGGAGCAGCAGGAAAAAATGTTGGAAATGTCCTCATATACAGTAAGACTATACATACTCTAGTATTATAAGGAGCCAACATAGATTATAAAATATAATTTGATGATATTCAAAAGTGTAGGATAGTTTAAAACATTGGGGCAAGAGTGAAAATGCTAAATTCCTGAATCACTTAAAACTCATCATAACTTACCAATTCTGTATTATATAAGGAATGAGTATTATGAAGGAAATGCAGTTATAGAAAATTATATTAGCCTTGAAATTGAGCTTTTGAAGTATTTAGAACACTATTTTTTTCATATAATTATTAATATGTCTGAATTTAACTACTACTTTATTATTAAGATGAATAATTATTTTGTTTGTCCTCTTTGCATTGTGAATTGTTCCTTTTCCTGACTTTTTGGGGATTATTTAAATTATCTTTTTCTTTTTCTTTTTTTCTTTTTTCTATTTTCATTTCATTTGTTTACTGGGCTTTTTTGTATATATTTCTGTATTTTTAACTTCTTTGTTATATATAATCTCTCTCTTCACAGACTACCTAATGTTAATATTGTAGAACTTCTGTAGTCATGAACTTTTTGGAACCTGTTTTTTTCAGCCTCCATACATCTGCTTCTACATCAACCTTCCTATGCACCTCTCAAGGAAGCTTTCAGAACTGCTCCCTGTGTATCATCCTACTTTATTCATTTGTTTGTTTATTTGTTTTTTGTTTTACCACCTGCCTTTCTCATAGAATTCAAAACTAAGATGGTCTGAGACAAAACTAAAAGCAGCCTGGAAATAAGTGAAATTCTTTCCATCACATTAGGAGTTAAATGAAATTTATGGTTAAATTTGCAATATAATTATCACTTAAAAATTGCATCAGTGGAGATCTTTATTCCAAATTCTAATACAATTAGTTACAAATAACATTTGAAAGCACTATTAATATTTTTAAGTTTGGAATTTGCTAGCATTTTATTTACTAGTTGCATCACATCATTCTCCCTAAAATCTTTATTAGATTGAAAATTCTTCATATAGATTTATAAAGTAAGAATTCTATAAGTTATCAAATTGAGAATTTGCGGAGGTCAAGAAGAAATTCGTGAATAGAATATCAAATTATTACCCCAGTAACACATGAAAAAAACACCCATCGGAAACCAAGATATAGAAATGTTTGTGGATATAGAGAGCCTGGTTCTCATTCAGTTGCGTGAATGTGCTTACTTTTTCAATAATATTGAACTATGCTTTTAGTTCTGGATCTAAGAGGTGGTAGTTTCTGGGTTATTTAAAAGTTCCTAATGGCTGAAACATGGTTAAGTAGAAAAGGCAGTCACACATGGGTACTTGAATGGTTGTTTCCTTTGAATATTATAAACATCTAAAGTTATACATTTCAACTACAATCTTACACCATTTCTCAAACAATCTCCCAGTGAAATGCCTTCTCAGGAAGAATAGAAAGCCCCATGCAAGAATGTACACTTCCACTTCTTTTTTATTTCTGTGAGACAAATGTTATAATTAATTCTCGTGAATGAATAAAAAAAGTTTTCTGCATGTATATGTGTATGTGTGTGTTCACGTGCATATTTGGGTGTGGGGGGGTAAATAAGTCACAATTTTCTTATGAAGGAAACATCTTAATTTCTCTTCAAAGTGAACAATGTCTCTCAATGATATTTCCACTATTGTTAACTGATTCTCTTTCTTGCATGATGTTAAGGTAACATTTATAGCCAAGGGGCAGCATAGTTTCTGCAAGTTGTTTAATGTTTTCTGTGTTTTCAGGTATAAATATACATACGTGCATACACAGAGCCTTATTTCAGTATGTTTGCTTCAAAGTTCTAATTGATATTGCATTCATTTTTAATATGATACTACATCATAATTGATACAGGTTTTCACAAGTGATTTCCTTATCTTCTTGACTTGCAATCTGTCCAAAGACAGCATATTAAGGCGTACTAAGAATCCATCGAGAATCGTGAAATGTGTCTAGTTCGAATGTAGTTATGCTTTGGCAATTGCTGTTTTAAAAGAGCAAAGTTTATGGATGTCAGTGACATTACCCATTAGATAAAAACAATTTTTGGTGTGCTGTGTTTTAGTATTGAAGTAAAGAAATGTGTATCACGTGAGCATCTCTCAAACTATTAGTTCAAAACCAGCATTCTGAAAGTTCTTTCTGTATAACTAAATTTTAACTAGATTTAGTATTAAGTTAGAAAAGTGTTTGAACTCTAGACCTTTTCCTTTCCAAATTATATAGTTTTAATGATTATTCAACTTTTAATTAAATGTTTAAGCAATTTATTCTCAATAAGTATTGTAACTATTAAGATTAATCATAACGTAATAGCTTTTAAATTAACAGGGCCTTTGGTTTAACAAATCTTTGTGCAGTAGGGCAGAAATAATTACATTTTATTTCTCTTAAATGTGTTAGTAATTAACATTTCTATTTTTATATGTGAAATAAATGCTTTGATTTAAATATAAAAGGACATTAACAAAGACCGCAATACTATAATTTAAACTGAAGTTGCACAATATACCTATTCATTTGTTAACATTAAACTTTTCATTAAACCTTTAACCATATTTGTGATTTTCAGAAGATGACAGGATTTTCTTCACGAAAAAAATATATATATATATTCAGACTATGTTCTAGAAACTGATGTATAAAACTCTGAAATAAAGTAAACTAAGGTTGAAAAGTATAAATAGGGACTGAAAAATATATAGATGTAAACAGATTCAGAGTATATTTCAGTGCAACAACCTGAAAGCACCTTTATACACTTTACACAATAGTTTATTGATCAAAATGGCCAGACACATTTTAGATAGTAAAACTACAACATGAATTATAGGCTAGCACCATACTCCATCACTGGAAAAGATACTGAAGTATTACTAAATGTCATCTTGGGATTTTTGAGCATAGCTACTATGGATTGCCAATCAGAAGTTCAGTATGTCAGACCAGTGTGAACTAAATTTTACTCATATGACAATTGATTAAATTTGCTAAGTGAATGAAGATAACTAATTGTTTTCCTAAGCAATCAAAAGCAATATTATAAATAAAAAAATAAAATTAGAGTTGTAGGTCTTATAATTCAACTCATATATAAAGTTTTCAGTGTCTCTAATAACTAAAGACCTGAATTAAAACAATATATTCCTGAGTTTGATAGATACTACTAATTGTCTGCTTCAGTTGGTATTTCTGATTAAAATATTCAAAGTGATCATATTAATTCTCTGGATTTTTTAAAAAACTTAGTCAAATTAGAATACATTTTAAAACAACAAACAAAATATTCTATATATTATTCTTTAAAAAATGTTCAACTTTTTTTATTTCTAAATCTGTACAAAATGGCACAGTAATTTTCATAGATTCAGAATCAGTCATAAATATGAATCAAAATGCTTTTTCATGACTTTTGAGAGAAACCACTTAAGTAATAAAAATATAATCAGAGTAAAAATGTCATTCTTGCCAACATTTGGCTTATGGGCTCACACTCTTCTCAACATTTCTGTTTTTATTGGCAATAAAAAGAAGATCATTTAAATATAAAAATATGAAGTACTATAGTTAGGCTTATTCTGGAAGATTATAATATAACTGCTTGTATGTTTAAAACTTAAATATTTCTCTTAAAGTTTCATTCCAACAAGACTACCCTACAAGACTACCCAACCTATCTATTCAGGTAATTCATTAAATCCAGGGGGAATAAAATCAGTTAGCTTAGATTTTGCCACAAAAAGAATAAAATAACTTGTTGCTTAAATTTGCTTTTATTTTAGCTTCTTTTTTAGCCTAACAGAGATAAAAGATAAATAAAAAAAGTCCTTATATAATATGAAATAGTAAAACAAGTTTTTTTAGATTGATAACTTATTTTAAAATAATAAATTTATCAAGAAATTGTGACATGAAGTAAGAAACTTGGAGTTAGATGTCAGAAAATAAATTAAACATTTTAGTTAGGTCATAGGTAAAACAAGTTCTTGGCTTGGTATTATCTCCCATTAGAGTATAATTTAGAGATAAGGGGCAATAAAAATGTTTTTTCCTCCTATTTATTTTTTTATTTCAGTTTAGCCTTATAAAGTTTACATATATTTCCTGTGAAGTTGCTTACATTTTAAATTTTAAATTGATAATGCCGTTGATAGGTTTTAACCAATGAATGTTGATGAGAAAATGGGGGATACATAAAGAGAGATTTAAAATAACTGAAATGTCTTTGCTAATTCTCCCATTGAAGTAACAAAAGGGGGTATGTTGCCCCTCCCTAAAATCTGGGATGAATTTAGTGACTCGTTAGATTAATAAAATGTAGTGGGGACCAGGCAATAGAAAGTCGTGCAGCTTTATACCAAGGCTCATGGAGCACTCTCCCTTTGAGCTATCATAAAAAGTGTCCAAAAACCCCACTGGTGGCCATTTCAAGTCTACTATGGCTTCAGGCAAAAGACTCTTCTATTAGGGTTTTCCTTGCTAGGCCTTTCCATCTGATTCTTATAGTTTCTATTTCTCTCTTAATATTCCTCATCCATTCATTCATGTTACCCATCTTTCCTATTAATTTTAACAATAAATATAACTATTTTAATATTATTATTTGGTAGTGGGTTGTGGTTAATCTCTGGGTCAGGTTGATTTGATTGCTTTTTTCTTGACGATATGTAGGGGTATAATTTTTTCTTATTTTCTTGTATGTCTCACAGAAAGTATGTTATTCATTTATCAATTGCTGAACATTATATGTGAAACAGTAAATGCTGAGGTAAATAATCTGTATCTTGATATGAGAATTCTTCATCTTCTCTCAGGATGTGAAATTGGGAGTTAACATAGCCTGGGCAAGGGATGAAATTTATTTGGATTTGATTTTGATTTTGATTTTGATTATCATTAATGTCAGTGATTCCAGTCTTCAAATTCCTCCAGTGGCAAGCTGTTATCTCCTTATGTGTAGGGTAATAACTTCGGTGTCAGAGGGTTTTTCAGTTTTAGTTTTCAACACCCAATTTCACCTCTTTTGTTTATGAAAACTTGAGAGATGGTCTCTCTTCATGGCCCTGCCCCTCCTCATCCTTAGACTTCTGTGTTGGCTCATGTTAGGTATATGGGGTGTTCTTTGTTCTGTTTCAGCTTCCATCTGAAGGAGGCGTTTTTTACCTGAGCCAAAATTGTAGGAGCTTCCTCAATGTTTTTCCCCCTCGTAATGGAAACCAATTTTTGCTCTATGCCTGTAGTTAGTTTTAGACAGGAATTCCCTTTCTCTCTCTCAGTGGAATAAGACCTATTCTTGGTAACAGTATAGTATCTTGGGCCTAAGGTGGTTTTCTACTTCTTTTTCAAGAAGAAAGGGCTTAATTTTTCTACTCTTCCTCTAGCCATCATGTGTTTGTCTTTGCCCAGGGAGCAGCTTTGCCATCTGTCTTTCCATGTATTAAGGTTCTACAAGAGAAGAGTCCAGAGAAATAAGTGGTGCTATATGCCTGTGTCCCCATGACCACTGATCACTTCCTGCACGCTTGCCATTACATACAGGGGCGGTCCTCAGTTTTTTCTCTTGCCTTCAGTATTACTTGTAATAACCTAGTAGAGATATGTAGGAAAAAGCTTATGAGCGAGAACAGTTTCATTTACGTCTATGGTCCCCATCTATACCATACTTGGCCTTTCATTAAAGTTTTGCTGATTTTATTTCTCATCCACTTATATAGTGAATTGTACCTCTTCTGCTTGTGTGCTTTGTACTACAGGTGATACAATTTGAGCATTCAACTCTTTTTTAATTTGTTCCTCTTTGGAATTTAGTTTACTTGGTTGCTTGTGCCTTCAGCTCCCTGATGATTTGAATGAAAGTATTGACATTCTAGTTTATCTGGGTTTTTCTCATTGTTATTATGAATACAACATTCTTTAAAGCTTTATTATCCTAAGTGAAAATGGAAGACAAATATGTTTGTTTTTGTACATGTATGCAGAAAGTAATTCTGAAACTATTTATGAAGTCTAATAGAACTGAGCAAATGAATAAGTGTACATCATTGTTGGAGCCAGAATTCTCACTGTGGAGCAACAGGGAAGACAAGTAAAAACCCTCTAGGAATGGAATCATGGCTTGTTGCTGAATCTTTTCCCAGAAAAATATAAATTAGCAAAATAGAAACATTTGGCAACCATTTTAATACATAAAATTATGTACTTTATGACACTCTAGAATTCTATAATATTTAACAGTGAGATTCACTAAAAATAATTAATATTAACATAATATTTGAGAAAATAAACTATTCCATAGTCACCTGTTCTTAAATATTTCCTTGAATACCAGAAATAAATAATATAACTTATCAAAGCAAAAAATTGCAAAATTAAAATATATTATTGGATGAAAGAATAAGGCATTTTTTTTGTATTTGTTATGCCAAATATTTTTAAAGGATAAACATGTAATCATTTATATATATATCATATATATATAAATCATTAATATATAATTATGTAAATATTATTTTTGACAAAATACTACTCTTCCTTAGATTTTCTACCAGGAAAACCATTATTCTACCATTCGAATGCATTTAATTCATTGGAATGTAGTGAGATTAGAAAAGAGAAGAGTGAATGTACCTGAACAAAACTTTTAAATTAGATAATTCTTTTGCCTTCTTTGTGAATTGTTTTTCAGCAGTATACATTTTGAGATTTCACTTTAGACTTGAAATGAAAGTGAAAGAATCTGTTCTTACAAGATTTACAGACAATTCTACTAACTCAAGTGGTCTGGATAGTTGATACAAGTACCTGGATTTCTTCACTTTTTCTAAAAGCTTCCTCTGTCTCCACTAAAATCTCCATTGTTTTGCGGGTCATCTAGCTTGTAACTACGGTTTTTGTGACTCCATTCACTCTCAATCTCTCACACCTGCTTTCTTATTATAAATTTTTCAGTCTGCCTTCGCCAAAGTAGGAGACTTTACACTCTGCAAAAAATCAGTCAGAACGCTTTTTTGATTAATGTAACCTCTTTTCTGGATTCTTAGTGTTTGATCTCCCTAATCTCTAACCTGTTCAAACTCATTTGCATCTTCTTTTTCTGTTGATCTGATCACTGTAGAGGTTTTAGTTAAAAGAATCATGTCCAAGTAAAACTGGCAATCTCTATGATTAGCTTTTATTGCACATCACACCACTTCTTGTAATCTCTTTTGCCTATTTCTTCTTTTAAAATACTTTTCTACTTATCTGGTAGAGCTATTGTGAGAACATTATTTTGTTGGGAACTATTTTGTACAATACATCATGTCCTTGGGAAAAAGTGCTTTCTTTATATGGTTCATTTTGGGAGAAGATCAAAGTTTTAGTAAAATATTATGTATGTATCCTTGAGCATTTGAAAAGAATGCGTATCCGGCTATTGTTGAATGGAGTGTTTTAAAAATGTGAATTAGTTCAAGTTTGTTGTTATTCGGGGCATCTACATATTTACTGGTTTTCTGCCCACCTGTTTTATCAATTACTTGCAATTTCCAACTATAATTGTGAGTATATCTATTTTTCCTTTTTGTCTCATGTGTTTTAAAGCTCATGTGTTTTGAAGCTGTGTAATTAGATACATACACAATCAGTATTGTTGTCTTTTTGAAGAACTGACCCTTATATCAGTTTGTAATGTCTCTTTATTCCCGATAATATTAATTTTTTCTGAAATCGGTACAACTAGTCCTTCTCTTTTTGATTACTATTTACATAGTATATCTTTTTATATCTTTTTTTATTTTTAAATTGTCTATGTTTTTAATCTGGAGAGGGTTTCATTGAAACAAAATCTTAATATGTTGATCAGTTTATGGGGCATTCATCAGTATCTGCCCTAAGTAAATATATACTCTGTTTCTAATCACAGGTATCTGGCCTGTTCTGAATGCGACTTTAATTGTTTGTCCTGTGACCTCAGTTCTTTGATGGATTCAAGAAAGATAATTAATTTATCATCTGTCCTACTTTGTTTCTGATTGTAAAGGGGAAATGATGCCTTTTCCAGCTCTCTGCATCTAAGTTATTTTATACCTTTAAAATATACATATATGCATATATATGTGTATATATATGAGTATATATATATATATTGTTGTTGTTGTTACCAGCATATATTTACTGAGTTGTTCAAGCATAGTGAAAGTTAATAACATCTCGATTTCACAACATCTCCACAAGGTAAGTCGAATTGGTAAAATTCTCAGTTGTGCAAGAGAAACAGCTCTAGAGAAGCTCAGCAACTTGTCTAGTCACAGTAGAGACAGCAGTCGGGACGCTACTTTGGTCTGAATACCACCCCAGCATTGTGATGCCTGCAAAAATGGCTTGGATGTTGTAGAAAACTACAAAAACAATGCACAAGTAAAATGCAAACTTGTTTAAGTCCAGTTCCACTGAAATCAGGAAAATCCACTGTGTTTTGAATAAGAGTCAAATCACTGTTTATGGAAACAAATTTGAATACATCATTAGATTCCAGAAATTCCATGTAATCATAGTTTGCTGTTATTATAGTTAATAAATGTCCACTTTAATGAAATTCTTCGTCTATATCTGTTACGATGATCATATAATTTAAAAAATCAATTCTGATCACTTAATGTGGTGACTTACTCTATTCAAATATTAAACTTATCTCACATTCTTGGAATTTTTAAAAAACACATAGTTGTGATATATTACACAGTTTTTAGACATTTTAAGAGCTATTATACATTTTTTCAATATTATCTTACTAAAAATTAATGAGAGAGGTTTTTTCTGCACCTTTTTT
This sequence comes from Pteropus alecto, assembly GCF_000325575.1. NCBI lineage: Eukaryota > Metazoa > Chordata > Mammalia > Chiroptera > Pteropodidae > Pteropus > Pteropus alecto. Next base: position 7,968,863 of record NW_006441071.1, read on the forward strand.
ATTTCAATATATTCTTCTCAAGTTTTGAGATTTCGGTCATGCTGACCTAATAAAATGAGTTGGAAAGTTTTCTCCTCTTCTCTAGAAGAGTTTGTGTAAATTGGTGTTAATTATTTCTTTCTCAGATGTTTGGTCGAATTGGATGATACAGTATTGTGTATCTGAATTTTTTGTGTGTGTGAAAATATTTTAAATATACAACTTATAGATACAAAACTATCTCTAGTATATGTTTTAATGGATTTTAAGTGTTTTTCTAAAAATGTCCTGATTTCATTTATTTTTTATTTCATTTAAATATACTTATTCATAATATTATACAATTTTCTGTTTAATGCTTGAAAATTGAACAGTGGTGATCTCTTTTTCTATCCTGCCATTCTCTTTTTTTTAATCGATTGTATAGGTTTATGAATTTTATTGGTTTCTTCAAAGAACCAACTTTTGGCTTTGTTGATACTTGTATTATATGTTTGTTTTACAGTTTATTATTTTCTACCTTTTGGTATTTTACATATTCTAGTTCCTTTGATTCTTAAAATCAATATACAAGTCATTGGTTTTCAACTATTTTTTTATAAATTTAATTTAAGAATATAAATTTCTCTTCAAACACTTCATTTGGAGCATTGCATGTTTTGATATAACATGTTTTCATTATGAGTCCAATAAAAATATTGTCTAATTCTAATTGTTATTGATTCTTCAGTTCACGAATGATTTATAGGTAAATTATTCAGGGATACTTTTGCTAAAATTTTCTCACTGATTGCTGTTATATCAAGAGTAGAGAGACATAATTCTCACTATGTCTTTAATCCTTTGAAATTAGATGAAATTGGCTTTTGGTCCTATACTGTTGTTCATTTGGACACATGTTCCACATGAACATGAAAAGAAAGTTCATTCTGCAATTGCTTTGTTCTAAATGAAAATTCAGTAAAAACTTTTGTCAAAGTATTTAAATCCTCTATCTGCTTACAGATTTTTGGATAATTTTTCCATACATTCTCAAGAAAATTGTGTTCAAATCTAATATTGTTGTTAATTTTTCTGTTTCACCTGATCATGTAAAGGTATATTTTTATATTTTATATTTTTACAGGAGTAAAAAAGTTATACTTTGTATATTTTAAGTCTTTACACAAATTTAAAATTGCACAAATTTAAAAAAGTTATACTTTGTACATTTTAAATTTTTACACAAATTTAAAATTTCTGTATATACTTGGAGGGATGTTTTTATCTTTATGAAAATATATTTCCATGTCTTAGAATGATTTTGCCTTAACATTTAGTTTGTCTCATTTTGATGTTTTTTACAAGATATTTTCTGTTAGTTTGTCTGTGATATAACTTATTCTACACTTTTACTTTCAAACCTTTTCTTTTCTTACTTTTAAGATATTTCCTTTTAAGCATTATAAAATTTCCTTAATAAGGAAGATAACATTTTTTAAAACTGGAATAAATTTCTATTTAATGTAATTCATGATTTATTTTAGTTTAAATCAATAATCTTTGTCTCACCTATTTTCATGTGCTTTTGTTCTTTCCTTGACTATTTTTGGCCTAGCTAAGTTTTTTTAATCATTACTGATTTTCTTCTTTATTTGATATACAGTCTTTATTTGGTATACGATTCCTTTAGTATAGTCTTTATTTGGTATATGATTCCCTTGATTCCTTTTTCTTTCCTCTGGCTCTTCACCTAGCCATTACATTAATGCTAACTGCATTCCCTATGCCATGCTTCTCATCCCCATGACCATCTATCAACTACTAATTTGTAATTTTTTACCCTTCACCCCATTCTCCCAGACCCCAATCCCCTCCCTTCTGTCAGTCACCAGATTGTCCTTTATGTTTGTGAGTTTGTTTTTGATTAGTTTGTTCTTTTTGTTAGTTAGATTACACATATAAGTGAAATCATATGCTATTTACTTTTCTCTGTCTGACTTATTTCACTCAGTATAATAACCTCTAGGACCATCCCTATTGTTGCAAATGGTAGGATTTCCTTTTATTAATGGCTGAGTATTATTCCAGTGTATATATGAACCATAACTTCTTTATCCAATCATCTGTTCATAAGTATTTAGGCTGCTTCCATATCTTGACTATTGTAAAGTGTGCTGCCGTGAACGTAGGGGTGCATAGATCTTTACAAATTGTTATTTTGGTTTTCTTTTGATACATACCCAAAGTGCAATTGCTGAGTCAATAGGTATACCCATTTTTAATTTCTTGAGAAACTCCAGTTTTCCTTAGTGGCTGTACCAATTTGCAATCCCACCAACAGTGTAGGAGAGTTCTCTTTTCTGCACATCATTGCCAACATTTGTTGTTTTTTGATTTATTGATGATAGCCATTCTCACAAGAGTGAAGTGATACCTCATTGTGGTTTTAATTTGCATTTCTCTAATAATTAGTGACCTTGAACATCTTTTCATATGTCTATTGGCCATTTGTATTTCCTTTTTCGAGAAATAGCCATTCAGGTCTTCTGCCCATTTTTTAAATAGGGTTCTTTGGGATTTTGTTTGTTTCTTTGTTTGTTATTGAGCTGTATGAGTTCTTTATATATTTTAGATATTAACCTCTTATCAGATGTATCATAAGTGAATATCTTCTCCCATTAAATTGGCTGTCTTTGTGTTTTGTCCACGGTTTCTCTTTCTGTGCAAAAAAATTTTAGTTTGATACCATCCCATTTATTTATTTTTTCTTTTATTTCCCTTGCCTGAAGAGATATGTCTAAAAGTAAATAACTAGTAGCAATATCAAAAAGATTACTACTTATGCTTTCTTCTAGAAGATTTATGATTTCGGTCTTACATTTAAGTCTTTAATTCATTTTAAGTCTATTCTTGTATACGGTGTAAAAAGGTGGTCCAGTTTCTTTATTTTTGCATGTATCTGTCCAATTTTCCCAGCACCATTTACTGAAGAGACTGTCTTAACCGCATTGTATATTCTTGGCTCCTTTGTCATATATTAAGTTAGTGTATAGGTGTAGATTTATTTCTGGCTATCTATTCTGTTCCATTGATTAATGTATCTGGGGCTTTTCTTAAATAATCAATTAATTATTTTATTTATTTTTTATGGTGACATTGAGTAACAAAATGCAGTAAGTTTCAGCTGTACACTTTAAAATAAGGCATATATTTGTTTACACTGTGTGTTCACCTCCCATAGTTACATTTCTTTCAGTCACCACATATTTGACCCCCGTTACCCCTTCTACCTCTTCCCCAACCTCCACCTGCTACTCTCTGGTAACCACTAGTCCATGCTCATGAGTCTCTGCTTGTCCTGTTCACTTGTTGCTTTTAGGTTTATATCCCACATATAAGTGATATTATGTGATTTTCAACTTTTCCTGTCTGGCTTATTTTGCTTAGCATTATCTCGAGGTCTATCCAGATAGTCACAAATGGCAGTATTTCATCTCTTCTTATGGCTGAGTAATATTCCATTGTATATATGTAGCACTGCTTCTTTAGCCAATCATCTATTGTGGACACTTCAGTTGCTTGCATGTCCTGGCTACTGTGAATAATGCTGCTATGAACATCGGTGTGCAAATATCTTTTTGGATATGGGTTTTCAAGACTTTGGGGTAAATACCCAGTAGAAGGATTGCTGAATCATATGGTAGATCAATTTGTAGTTTTTTGAAGAACCTCCATACTGTTTTCCATAGTTGCTGTACCAATTTGCAGTCCCACCAGAAGTGTATGAGGGTTCCTTTTTCTCCACATCTCTCCAACATTTGTTATTTTTTGTCCTGTTGATTATAGCTATTCAAACAGGTGTGCAATGGTATCTCATTGTGCTTTTGATTTGCATTTCCATAATAGCTATCAATGTTGAGCATCTTTTCAAATGTTTGTTGACCATTTGTATGTCTTCTAGGAAGAAGTGCCTGTTCAGGTCTTCTGCCCATTTTTTGATTGGATTGTTTGTTTTTGTTGTTGTTGTTATTGATATATGAGTTCTTTGTATACTTTGGATATTAGGCGGTTATCAGAGGTGTTGCTTGAAAATATATTTTTTCATTCATATGGTTATCTTTTTACTTTGTTGATGGTTTCTTTTGCTGAGCCACAAGCTTTGTAGTTTGATGTAGTCTCATTCATTTATTTTAGCTTTTATTTCCTTGCTTTTGAGGTCAAATTCATAAAATCCTCTTTCAGTCCAAGGTCTTTGAGTTTAGTTCCAATGTTTTTTTCTATGCATTTTATAGTTTCAAGTCTTATATTCAGGTCCTTAATCCATTTTGAGTTAATTTTGGTGTGTGGTGATAGACAACAGTCTAGTTTCATTCTTTTGTAGGTGGCTTTGCAGTTTTCCCATCACCATTTATTGCAGAGGCTTTCCTTTCTCCACTGTATGTTTCTGGCGTTTTTGTCAAAAATTATTTGCCCATAAATATGGGTTTACTTCTGGACTCTCGATTCTGTCCTACTGGTCCATGTATCTCTTTTTCTGCCAATACCATGCTGTTTATATTATTTTTGCTATGTAGTATAATTTGAAGTCAGACAGAGTGATGTCTCCTGCCTCATTCTTTTTTCTCGGGATGGCTTTGGCAATTCGGGGTCTTTAGTGCTTCCATACAAATCTGATGATTTTTTGTTCTATTTCTTTAAAAAATGCCGATGAGAATTTGATGGGGATTGCATTAAGTCTGTATAATACTTTAGGTAATATGGTCGTTTTAACTATGTTAATTCTTCCAATCCAAGAACACGAAATATCTTTTTTGGTATTCCCTTTTACTTAATAGTTTGAATATTTGATTCCTTCCATTTCTGCCTTGTAAGGTTTGTGTTGAGAGTTCTGAAGATAATCTAATGAATTTTCCTTTATAGGTTACTGTCTTCTCCCTTGCTGCCCTGATAATTCTTTGTCATTGATTTTTGATAATTTTAATACAATGTGTCTTGGTAAAGGCCTTTTTGGGCTTAGATAATTAGGTGTTCCATTGACTTCTTGAATTCCAAGCTCCAGCTCATTCCTTAGACTTGGGAATTTCTCTTCCACTATTTGTCTAAAAATACTTTCTTATCCTGGCTCTTTTTCTTCCTCTTCCCATGAGAATTCTCATTATTCTTATGTTTCTTCTCCTGATGGTATCAGCTAGTTCTTGAATTTCTCTTTCATTATTTTCCTTCTTCGTTTTTTCTGTTCTTCCTTCTGATTTATTTCTAGATTTCTGTCTTTGATATCACTGATTCTTTCCTCCATTTGGTTGACTCTATTTCCAAAGCTTGCTCTTTCATTTTTAAGCTCTTGCAGTGTGTTCTTTATCTCCAGAAGTTCTATTTGGTTCTTTTTGAGGGTTTCCATCTTATTGCTAAAGAACTCATTCTGCTCATCTAGTTGTTTTGTCAATTCTTGAAATTGTTGATATGAATCATTTCGGATCTCACTGAGTTTTTTCAGAAGTACCATCCTGAATTCTCTGTCATTTAAGTTGCATATTTCTATGCAAAAATCTGGAGATTTTTCTCTTTCTTTCTGAGACGCCTTTTCGCCTCAGTTTGTTCATGGTATTTAATGGACTATTTCTCTGCTTGGGCATTAATGGAAGTGTATTCTTCTTTTTTTCCAGATAGAAGATTTTTTTTTTTTTTTTTTAAATAAAGGTCTCTCTTTAGCTTGTTGCAAAGAAGGTAATTTTCTTTTGGTTTCTAGTAGGTGGCATCTAAGCCGTTTGGATCCCTGCTATGTATAAAGCCTTAATAATCTCCCTCCTTTTTTTATAGATGTTTAAACACTCTCACTACCCTCAGTTTCAGTCCCTGTCACTGTTAGCAATCGTTTCCATAGCATTTGCTCAGATTGTCTGGGACTCTGTGGTGTTTGGTCTCAGGGAATATTGGGGAGGAGCTCTCTATTTGAGGGTGGGGCTGTGGCTCAGCCTCAGTTTTGCAACCGCAGCTGGTAAAAATCAATTGTTTCTCTGCCGACCCTGTTTCTCTGTTCTCTGCCCTAATGACTGGGCCCTGATGTCGGCCGCATTGAGCTCACAACTCTTCCAGGCTGGCCTGTTCAGAGAACTTGCCACATCTTCTATTTTCACCCTCCTCCTACAAGGAGCTCTGGCTATAAGAGGAAATTTCTTTGTTTCTCCCAGTCCACTGTTCAACACCCGTGGTTCTGACCAGTGGTAGCTCTTATGTGCAGATCCCATGCTCAGGCTTCCTGGTATACAGTTTAGGTGGTTTCTTTGTTTTTTTTTTGTTGTTGTTGTTGTTTGTTTTTTGTTTTTTTGAGATTTGGATGTTCAGCTTGCTGTTGTCTCAAGGGGAGAGATCTGGGGACATCTCTCATTTCTTCATGTTTCTCCTAACTCTCTAATGTATCTATTTTTTTGCTTGTACCATGCTGTTTTGATTATCATAGCCTTGTAGTATAGTTTAATATTAGGTAGTGTGATACCTCCAACTTTGTTCTTTTTCAAGATTGCTGTGGATATTCAGTGCCTTTAATGGTTCCATATAAATTTTAGAATTATTTATTCTAGCTCTCTGAAAAATGCCATTGGCATTTTGATAGGTATTGCATTGAATCTATAGATTGCTTTGGGTAGTATGGCCATTTTAATGATGTTGATTCTTCCTACCCAAGAGCACGGTATGAACTTCAATTTATTTGTATATTCTTCAATTTCTTTTTTCAATGACATAATTTTCTGAAAACAAGTCTTTTACCTCCTTGGTTAATTTGATTCCCAGGTATTTAATTGGTTTTCATGCAATTGTAAATGGAATTGTTTCCTTAATTTCTCTTTCCAAAAGTTCATCATTGGTATATAAAAATGTCATATAAAATGACTTCTGAATATTAATTTTGTATCCTGCTATTATACTGAATTCATTCATCAATTTTTAACAGTTTTTTGGTGGAATCTTTAGGGTTCTCTGTATATAGTGTCATGTCATCAGCAAATAACAAGAATTTACCTTCTTCCTTTGCAATTAGGATACATTTTATTTCTCTTTCTCATCTTATTGTTGTGGTTAAGACTTCCAATACAAGAGGAGTGATGAAAGTGGGCATCCTTGTCTTGTTCCTGATCTTAAGGAAAACACTTTTAGCCTTTTTCTATTGAGTATGATGTTAGCTTTAGGTTTGTCATATATGGCCTTTATTGTGTTGAGGTATGTTCCCTCTATTTCCACTTTGCTGAGAGTTTTTATCATAAATGGATGCTGGATTTTGTCAAATGCTTCTTCTGCATCTATTGATATGATCATATGGTTTTTATCTTTCAGTTTGTCAATGTGATGTGTCACATTAATTGATTTGCAAATATTGTACCAACCTTACATCCCAGGAAAAAGTCCAACTTGGTCACGGTGTATATTTTTAATGTACTGCTGAACTCGGTTCAACATTTTGATTATATCATTTTATTGTCTTCAGGTTACCATCATTTTGGGGGGAACTTCTACTGTCAAAATTACTTTTGCTCCTTTGAAGATAACATATTTTTTGTCCTCTCCTGATGCTTTTATATTTTTTTATTTGTTTTTGATTTTAGAAGTTTTAGTCTGATGGTTCCAACAGCAGCTTTCTTTGGATTTATTTCATCTAGTGTTTGTGGAACTCTCAAATTTGTGGTTTTATATCTATAATGATTTTGGAAAAATTTTGGCTATTATATCTTCTAATGGTATATCTTCTTTATATTTCCTTTTCTCATTTGAGATTCCATTTATATTTATGTCAAAATTTTTCACCATTTTTCCTTATATATATTATGTTCTTGTAAGTACATTTTGATCTTTAGTCTCTATATCTGAATATTTTCGATTTGGATATTTTCTATTGATTCAGCGATCTCTTCTTCTTTTACATCTAATTTGCTATTAAGTCTTCTAGTGTTTTCTGAATGCCATATGTTGTAGTCTTCGATTCTATAATTTCCATTTAATAGGTTTTTGTTTTTTATAGTTCCCACCTTTTTAAGTGAAAATATCTCCTTGTCATCTATTTTTTTTCTCTGATAACTACAATTTTTGGACCATCTCTTTGTCAGATTTTATTGTTGGTTTGTTTTTCCCCTTTTATTTATTTGATTTCATCTTCTAGTATCCCCATCATTTTCTTAAACTATTGTTGATAATTTAAAATAAAAGCAAATTGAATAAATTGAGACTCCAAATACAGTTATCTTCATCTTGAAAATATCAATATGTAATGTTAGAACAGAAGCAGAATAGTTTATTTCACTTTGAAATTGAATTTGGTCAAAGATGTTACTCAGTCTTTTGTGAAGTCTAGTCTATTTCCAGTTGACTCTTACTCTTTGAAACACTGTGTGAGATCGTGTGTGCATATGTTTGTGTCATTTATCAAAACCTTCACTACATGATGGGCTCTGAAGCACTTTTTTAAAAAATATCCTCAGCACTATGAAACTCCTGAAAACTCTCATCAGCTTCCTAGTGTACTAGCTATCTCTTTCACTGGTGTTAAGTCTATTGTAGCAGCACCACTTAGAAATCAGTAAATGCCTTGACTTTAAAAAGTTCCTTCAACTGTTGGGTTCACTTCAAAGTGCTTTCTTCCACTCTAACATATTATTAGTCCTTCATGTCCTGACCGACCTGGTAGCCCAGAAATATATTTTGTCCTTCTGCTCCAATGGACTATGGAAAGTCAACTGCTACTTATCAGCTATAGCCATCACTTTCTGATTGTATTTATTAGCTTTTCTGGATGCTGCTTTCAAAAAGGTAAATGTCTTGTGGGGGAAGACATTCAATAATTTTGATCTACTTCAATATTATTCTCTTCTCTTGCGATTTTCACCCTTCAAACCCTAGATATTGTGATGTACCTCTGATGTCTTCAAAGAGATGCTTTTTGCATTTCATAGTTATCAACAATGGTGATTTGATGTGCAAAAAGCTAATATGCCACTATCCCATCAGTTTTTCTCTTCTTATTTTTTATTCTATGTATTGATTTCTATATACACAGCTTGATTTTTACCACTAATTTTTATAGTATCTGCATTACAGACTTTCACATATTTTACTTTATTTTTATATTTACACTCTTCAAAATATAAATAGGAAGTTACATGTCAGAAAAATCAATTGTCTTGACTATTAAATTAAATCAAATTAACTGAATATATAATGAGGCTGTATGGTAATATTGTTCTTCATGGGAACTATTTTCACTAATCCAAAATTACCTTTTCTACCCTTTCCCTTGGCTCTCTCCTCAATATGTTTGTAAAAAACTTTATATATATATTTTTTGATACTAATGAATAAAATTTTGGGGCCATCTTCTGCTCAATAGTGAAGTCAATTTTGCTCATGCTGCTGTGCAATCTCAGAAAAAGCAGAAATGAAGAAGTAGAGAATTGTTATTGCTTTTTACTTTTAGTTAGGAGGTATGCTTATCGGTGAACTTTGTTAAAGGACAGGGACAAAAGAAATGGCATGGTGTCTGCTGTTATTTTAGTGTCATTGTGACCAGTGCCAATGTGACTAGAAAGTGAAACTGTCTTTCCAGTAGACAAGAGAAAAGGGTAGAAAAATAATACTAACATTACAACGCCCTACGGGATTTTATCAAGCAGGAAAGAAATTTTAGGTTCATACTTTTATAATACCTTGCCCTTATTTTTTATTTTACCTCAGACCTTATCTGTTTGGGCAGATTTAACTCCAGAAGGCTAAAATGCAAACAAAGCAAAACAAAACACACTTCCAGCTCCGGAAAGTTTCTCTTTTTTTAATGTTTATAATGCTCTTATTACTGATTAAATTTTAGTTCATAATGTCACTATGGCTACTTGACAGAACATTTTATTCTTTGAAGAATAGAAAAATGATGGAGAAGGGATATACAAATTTTAAATGCAATTATGAATGACCTTGAAATACTGAATTGGCATACTGCAGAATCAATAGTCAGAGAGGATTCAGACATGTGTCCAATGAGGTAAAAAGGAACTTCATGAAGAAACAGAGATTTGAAGGGAGGAAAGTGACTAGCAGAAAAGAGGGAGGATGAGCAAGAAGATTAAACCAAAATGATACTGACGTGGCTGTGCCAGACTGTTTGTGCTTCTTTTGAGACTGAAATTTGATTCCCACAAAAATGGATGTTGCAGCTTTGGCCAATTAAAAGACAAAAACAAAAACAAAAAACCTGTAATAATTTTATTTTCTTCTAGCCATATAAAGGTACTTAAACACCAGTCAGCTAGTCAGAGATAATCAAACATGAACATACAGTTTATTGACAAGAGAGAAAAATATTAAAAAAATAAAGCAATAGGAAAAAAAATCATACTTACATATGTGAAAATTTATAGATGGAATACAAGTTACAGAAGACATTTTACTCTATGAAAGTCTGAGATGAGCCATCCTCATGTAATATGTAATGCATAAAATTTTATTTTTGTTTTCAAATGAGTAAACTGTTATTTATACATTATTAATATCAATTTCTTACAGAGAAAAGTTACATTTTTATTTCTATTTTTGGCAAATTAATTTGAGTTCTTGGAATATATTACAATGAAGAATATACCAACCCCCCAGGAGAAATAAATATTCAATGTATTTCAGCAACTTATTCTCTACTTTTTGCATTGTGGTAAAATAAACATAAAATTTACCATCTTAACCATTTTAAGTATGCAGTTTTGAATGTATTAATATATTGATAATATTGTACTACCATCCCTGCCATCTATGTCCAGGATTCTTCATATTTTAAAATGAAAACTCTATCTTCATTCAACAAAAATTTCCCATTTTTACCTCCCACAGGTTTTGAAAAACACCATTTTACTCTGCCTCTATGATTTTGATTACTTCTAATTACCTCATATAAGAGGAATCGCATAGTAATTTTCTCTTTGTGTCTGGCTTATTCCACTTAGCATAATGTCCTCAAGATTCATTCCTTTTTTAAGGCTGAATAATATTCTATTATATGTAGATCCCAAATTTTGTTTTTGTGATTCATCTATTGATGGACCCTTGGGTTGCTTCCACACATTGCAAATAATGCTGCTATGAACATAGATGTGCAAATATATCTTTGAGACTCAACTTTCAATTCTTTTGAGTGTGTACCCAGAGAATTGCTTGATAATATGGTAATTCAATTTTAAATTTTTGAGAATTTTAACTGTTTTCCATAGTTGCTGTACCATTTTACTTTCTTATCGTCAATGCATAAGACTTCTAATTTCTTCACATTTTGCCAGCACTGATTTTCTTTTTTGTTGTTGTTTTAATAGTAGCTATTCTAATGGGTGTAAGGTGGTATTTCATTGTAGTTTTGATTTGCACTTCCCTAATGATTAGTGATGTTGAGCATCCTTTCATTTTCTTATTGGCCATTTGAATATCTTCTTTGAAGAACTGTCTATCCAAGTCCCTTGTCCATTATTGAATTGGGTTGTTTGTTGTTGTTGTATTATTGATGGAGTTTTAGGAATTTTCTATATTTTTCTGATATAAATTCCTTATTGGATGTGTCTTTGGATCTAATATGAGTATTTGTTACACAGCACATTGTTGGATCCTGTATTTTGTTTGTTTATTTTACTTTATTTTTACATTGTTTCAATCTTTGTGTTTTGATTAGAGCGCTTAATCCATTTACATTTAAAATAATTACTGATAAGAATGTATTTGTCATTTTCCTATTTGTTTCCATATGTCTTATAGCTTTTCTCCTTCATTAACTGCATTGCTTTCTTCTTTTGTATTTACTTAAATTTTGGCGGGGGAGTGAAAAATTTAAATTCATTTCTCATTTCTATTTATTTGAGTATATTTTATAGCCATTTACCTTATGGTTACTATGGAGATTACATTTAACATTCCAAAGTTATAACACTCCAATTTGAATTTCTACCAGCTTAACTTCAATAGCACATAAAAACTCTGCTTCTTTCGATTATCAATGTTACAAAATTACACCTTTATATATCGTGTGCCCAACAACATAAACTAATAATTCTTTTAAGTGCATTTATCTTTTAAATTATGCAAAAAAAATGTAGAATCACAAACCAAAGTTACAATATTACTAGCTTTTTGACTAATGGTATGTAACTCCACCAAAAGTGGAGTTACATACCATTGTTGCAATCACATAAGTTTTATAATTGCCCATATGTTTACCTTCACAGAGATCTTTATTTTTCATGTGGTTTTTAGTTAATGTCTAGTGTTCTTTCATTTCAGATTGAAGGACTCCCTATTTTAAAGCATTTCTTTCAGGGCAGATCTAATGGCAACAAACTCCCTCAGGTTTTGTTTATCTGGGAATGTGTTAATTTCTCCTTCATTTACAAAGGGCAGTTTTGCCAAATATAGGATTCTTGGCCGACAATTTTTTTCTTTTAGCACTTTGAATACATTGGCCCACTGCTTTTATATCTCCACAGTTTCTGATGAAAAATCTTCTCACCCACATTCCTAGCTTCTGGGCCCTTCCTGCATCAAGCCAGCAAGTAGGATCAAGTCCTTTTCCTAAACTATGACTTCTCCTTTTGACTCATCTCCCTGCCTCTTTTTATGACACATTTTTCTGACCGACCTAGCTGGAAAATTTTCTCTGCTTTTAATAGCTCAGATGATTACATTGGACCCACCCAGATAATCCTGGATAGTATCCCTATTTTAATGTCTATAACCTTAATTTCATCTGCCAAGTCCCTTTTGCAATGTAACCTAACATATCGGCAGGCATGACCTCAAGGGGCAAAGATTATTTTTATAAATTCTGTCTACCTCGTGCATCATACCTGAACCTAATGAATACATTTTTACTGTAAAGCAAGTTAATGAAGATCTACAAGAAACTAAGGAAAATTCCAGTGATAAAATTTATACAAAGATGGGACATTAAATAGAGGATATAATAAATAATAACTTGTTTTTCAGATTACATTATTTATCTTAATTAGATTTTTGGCAAAGGCGTGGTAGCAAAAAAGTTAAGATTAAACTTACCTACAAAAACCTAGACACCAGTCATTCTCACAGAGATTCATGTGTTTTATATAGCAGATGTTCCGATAGAAATGTTGGTATCCTATGATGAATTAGAAAATGTTGGCCTGTATTCGCACAGAGAAATCATCAACATGACACGTGCAGAAATGAACAACTAATTATCTTTGCAGATATAACACACATGTTAAATTTTGTCAAATGCTTTAACAAATATTCAAACAATTTTGGAGGATATTTTAAAATATTTTCACATTGAATGAGCTAAGTATACAAAATCTGATATAATCCCCATAAATGTTATTGTTTCTTTGAACTCATTGCTTCTTTGAAATTGTGATGAAATCGTGTCTAGTTTTGATTGAATTAGTTAACTAACTAAATTTTAGTAAGAAAATCAATTTAATGAAATAATTATAGATTTCTAAATGTTTTTCCTTTCTCCTAGAAATCTAGGTGTTTTTAATATAATCACAATTATTTCTCATTATCTTAATTACTTTTTTCTAGTTATAAAGTATTACCTTCCAATTGTAGAAAAAGTTTAAAATTATAGATGCTTAAAAAAAGAAAAATTACATACATCTTCATGTATATGTGTGCAGGTGTGTTTCTACCATTGAGCGGTAACTATTTCTAATATTTCCTTCTTATCAATTTTTGTCTATTTTTTGCATAAATAATTTCAAACTGCTCTTAAAATTTTATGTCAAACTTATTAAAAACTAACATTACGATGTAAAAAAATGCACTTTGTTCTTTAACATTTTAGACAATATTCTATCTTAGAGTATTTACTTATCATATTTTCAACTATTTACCAATAAACATTATTTCTATTTAATGTTGATAATATTCACATTCTATGCAATATAGAGATAAAAAAGATAAAGTTTGTTGTTTTCATTCTCACGGCCAACCAATAGCCAAATTCTATTACAAGCTGGATTGTATTATATGGTAGATAGTGAGTTGTCTTCATTTCAAAAAGTATTAAAAATTGAGTACATGCAGTTTTATCTTTTAGTGCCTCATTCTCCCAAAGTCTAGTTCTAATGACCCAAGGCTCAAATTCTACCAGTTCCCAGAAATGATGTGTTTGCTTCCAGAGACGTTCTTTTCTTCAATCACTTTGTCTGACTGGTCAAAAGTCCTGGATCAGTAATCACTAACATTTTATTTTCTGGGGGCTCCTTTGTAAATATCCCTTGCAGTTCTGTCTGACTGACATCCTATCTATCCTTTATACACTTGTCTTTTTTAATACTAACCACAGAATAACATCTTGAAATACTTTTGTGCTAATAATTAATTTACTATATGCTTTCCTTAGGTGACAGCCTATATAACCAACAGTCCTCTATCACTTTGCTTGTATGATGTTACTATTTCCTGAGCTCCAAGTTATTTTGTTGCTTTAGTCCTAACTGGAATGCTTGCTGAGATACTCATTTACCTGAAAGTCTTATATTCCTACTTCTTTTGTACCTGCTCTACATGTCTTATTTCTCTCGTTCCAGCAAGTTATTTTTCTCCATGGTAGTTAAATTCTACTCATTCTTCACCTGTATCATTGTCTCAGTCTCTGTTGACCTTAGAACACTGTCTCAGTTATAATTTTACCTTTATTTGTATGATTATTTGATCCATAGCCCTTTCCTCTCATTTGACTATTATCTTCATGAGGGTGCAATTCCCTTCTGCTTCTACTTACACTATTTCTTGGCTGCATATCCTATGATCAGGGTATAGAAATAAACTAAGTATACAAAATCTGATTGAAATAAGAAGTTAATGAATACAAACTCTGTTGAGCCAAAAAGCTGACAGTTATTTTTGTAAAAGTAATATTTATATATAATATATATGTATTTATATTATATATAATAGAATGTTATTATATATACTCTAAATAGCATTCTATTATCTTGCACAATTTATTACTACAAAGAACATGAAAAAGCATTATGCATACCTATTATGCACAGACACTAACTGTGTTAGGTATTTTACATGCATTTTATTATTTATAGCACATAGGACCCCTTGTCAGATTGTTTTACTACTTTTCACATGGAAAATTAACCCTGATAATTTGATTAAAGAGCTTGTTCAAGGTCATATATATATATTGAGTGGTAGATTTGAACATAATTACATCCAGAACTAGAATTGAAACTTTGCGCATGCACTATACTGTACCTAAAATAGGGAGCAAAATATGTTTAATAAAAATACATATTATAATATCCTTAGCAGAAGAGAAAAGTGACTCATTTGGACTTCTGATTAGCCAGCTTCATTTTGCTTTCTAATTTTTACAAGAGAGTTAAATATGAACACTTTATAATCACATTTCACAGGGGAAAAATATCATCTTTTAATTCGCATAGGTCCGCAGTTTACAGAATGCTGGAACCCAATAATAAAGTGACCCTGAATCCAAAGTTTGCAAAGAGCAATATGAGATGAGGCGGATTCCTTCTCTAAAGAAAGATGCTCAAAAGAAACAAGACTCCTCAGGCTACAAAAAGGATTACTCTCAAAAATACCTCACTAAAAGGGACTTTTATTCCAATGGGAACTCTGTATTTAAGATTTCCTTTTCTCATGAAACAGCCATGGAGAAAAGTTGAAAGGCACTGGTCCTTCTAATTAGAGGTCTTGCATTCTAGGATAATTGACTTTCTTGCTCTGCATCCTGGCTTTCTTAAAAATAAAGCTGAAAAATCAACTCGTAGGATTTAGTAAAAATTAAAATACTTAATGTTAAAATGTTTTGCATTATTATTAATAAATGCTTAACACAAGCTAGGTAATTTATTAGCAACATTAACATCAACCATATTGTAAGCACTTATTTTCAAATGAGTTATTTTGCTAAATAAGATGGAAGGTCCGAAGAAACTGGAATCATAGCCAGGCTATCGAGGTTTATGTAATCTACTTGGGAAAAGAAACAAGAAAACAGACTAGAGACTTAACAGAACCAAATAGAAATGCTGACAAGCTAAAATATTTAATCAATGACCACAGCATTATCAATCAGGAAAAAATATCACTTTGTGCTGATAAATGAGAGGAAAACAACTCAACTAAATTCTCAAAATGTGACCGAGTATTGGGTCTGCTCACAAATTTCTTTTATATGTAGGCTGGAAAAAATAAAGTGGCTCTATTCGTTCTCCCCTGTTACCTCTATATGTACAGATTGTTGCTATTTTCCCAATCATAGTACCTTACATTTTATTTTAAACTTTATAGATTTCGAAATATTGTTTATGAAATTTTTCTTATTGAAGTCTCACAAGGAAATAGCATGGAACTATGATTTCGATTAGGAAGCAGAAGCACAAAGAACAATTGTGGTTGTGGTAGACCACAAGGCAGAACTCTAAACTTCAAATCATCAAACTTTAATCTCATGATCATTAGTTGAATTTCCGGTATTGTTCCTTCCCATGAGTTGCTCATTATTGCTCCAAGTTTATAATCATAACCCTTAAAATCTTGTTTAAATGCTCAATTGACTTCACCAGTCTTACTTGCCCTTGAAACAAAATGACTCCCCCTCCTTCAATGATGACATTTGTTTAATTCACCACTGATAATGTACTCTTAGGATCCTAGGAGACATTAGACAGTTTCTAGCAAACTGTTTGACATAACGAAGTTGTTTAAGATGTCTACATATAATGTCCATTATCATTAAGGTTCAAAGTTTAAGTAAATGACACCGAGATACAATTTAATGGCAAAGCTAAAACTTGTTTGCAAGCCCTGGAGACACAGTCTAAACATTTTAACTAATCACCATTCTACCATGTTTTGGATAGCCAGGTTCTCAGATGAAGTCTAATCCCTTGCTGCTTTCCCAGGGGAGTGGTTTGGGGGAGGAGAGTGACAATTGCATCATCTTTAGATACTTAAATTGTGCACAAAGCCTAATGTATAGTAGTATGAGAGCTAGAGGCAACTGAGAATGTAATAGGGATGGGAAGGCTAGAATGATCTGGAAAAGATATACTTGGATATTTAGGTTGCTACAGCCAGACAAAATACAAAAGGAAAGAAAGTACATTGGTCACTGCGTTATTCCCTCATTGATTTTTCCTGCCAGTTCCTTTCAGCTCATTGATTTCCATTGCTGATTGAGTCATGTTCATCTGCTGCTGGGAGGTCACTTCATTTCCCTTTTGCTCATTTTTTTCTGCCTACTCGGCACTCCTCTACACGTGCGTGTCACTTTCACTAATATCAATTGTCTGCTGTCAACAGAGTGATATACTTTTTGCACAGTGGGCCATGAGACTCAGGGTGGATGGCTCAGGCAGTCACTGCATAAAATAACCAGAGCATACTCACAGACCCATGTACTCTGCAGTCACTTGGGAGTTTTTAGTTCCTCTATATTAAATTTAAAGGTATGCAATGTGCATGTTCCCTAGTGGTCACAGGCAATATACCCGATGCCTGACAGGAGTAAATAATGTCCTGATCTCTCTGAAAACAGCTGATATCACAGTGTTGAGAGTCACAAAAACAAAAACAAAACAAACAAACAAACAAACAAAAAACACTACCTTAAGGACACAACTGTCTTTTTTGTGCCACACTAGTCCTTTCATTCAGCAGCCATATGAGATCTTATGGTCACTAAGAACTGTTCAATAGGTGAAGGAAATAGATATATGTTTACAGTGATAGCATTTTGTATAATCCGTTTCAGCAATTTGGATTACATTTACTAGCAAACCCATTTCAAAATACGGTTAAATATTTTCATCAACGTATCACAGGAGTGTGGATATGTAGATTAGGCATAAACATTTTAATTCATGGTGTACTTTAATCACAGATACAATCCTTAGAAAAATAAAGCTGATTGGATAGCTGTACAGTTTTATGTTATGCAAATTCTAAATGCATTAGGGACAAAGCTGGCTCTATTCATTCCCAAGCTAAAATCACAAACATCCACAAAGAAGACAACAAAAGCTTCTTTAAGACCACAGAGCTACTGCCTTTAATGAGATTTTTTTTTCAGGTTTGTTTAAACATTAAAGATTATGCCTTTGAATTTTTTATACCACTTGAAGATGTCATTTAGTTTGTATTTATATTTAGTAATTGGCCATGCAGGTTTTGATTTTACAATTTATTATGCAACATTCAACAAGACTAACAGTATTAAATACTAATCAACTTTTAATAAGAATTATAAATGTTATCTCCTTGCTCAAACAAGAAAAGGAATCACTGCAATCAATCAGGTATTCTAATCAATTTTCAAAATGAAATTAACCATGCATCATGTAGAAAAAAAAACCTTCAGGAATAGAATAGTATACTATGCCTTTGCTACAGCAGATAAGCTGTTTCATAAAATATTAATAGGATATTTAGTTTCTGCATGATCTAGTCACTCTGATGAGTTTTCAAGAGTTACTGAGATTTAGTCTTAGATGTCTTTTCAGAGACTTGAAGGGGGATTACAAAAGGTCAATAGATCTATGTTATGAGAATGTGATATAATATCTGCAATTTTTCTCCGCTTTAGTTCTTATACAAATTATATTATGAAATGAATTTCAATTGCTTTAGCATTCACCCACTTCCTAAAATAGTATGAACCATCAAAAATTTAACACAGGTATATTTATGAAAACAAATTCTCCTATTAATAAGAAAATAATTTAA
>NW_006441071.1:7987625-8033349 GCF_000325575.1 Pteropus alecto
TTCTCAGATAATGTCGTTATATGAAAGTGAGTCATCCAGTTTATTCAACCAATATGGAATGCAAGATCATCTTGTGTCAAGCAATATCCTGGCACTGAGAACATGAATGTAAAACAAATTCATAGACTTTAAAGAACTTAAGTCCCATGAAGGATACAGGTAACAATAAAAAATAAAGTTGCTAATTGCAATGACTTTGCTAATTATGCATATCTGACTGGTTAAAGAGAGCTGGTTTCTATAAATTTTTCACAGAGAATTAGGTCTTAGTTGTTAATAAAATAGTAATGTTAAAAATAAAGATAACTTCTATTGAATAATGTTAAATGCTAGTTGTTCTACATACTTTACATATACTATATTCTTTTTTTTCTCAAAATAAATGGGCTTAGTGTTACAATTATATTTATATTTATTTTAAAAATGGGGAAAACTGAGATTTATAAAGTCTGAATAACCTGTTCAAAGTCACACAGTTACTAATTGGTGAATCTGGTATAGCAAAACCATGAATTTGACCCTAAGTCATCTATATGCTTAACTGCTTTGCTGAGATGTAGTTAAATTCAAAGTTTGAAAGCCCCCATTTAATTTGACCTTTTCTTTGAAGCATAAGTCCATGAGAAATACTCTGAGATACCACTTAGCATTATTTTCAAATGATTAAACAGGTATCTAACAATGTGATGCATATTTTAAATGAGTTGTTTTATTATTAAGAAATAAAAAGACACCTGAAATTGACATTTGACATTAATGTTGCTAACTATCCAAATAACAAATATGCTTTGCTGGTGCTATATGCTTTATGTAGAATTCTACAAAAAAAAAAAAAGGAGCTTTGAATAAGAGAGCAAGCATACTTGACAGCATATCAAATATTAGTTTTTAAGGATACACACTTGACATGATAATAGTTGAACAAGAACAAACAATAATCACTATTACATGACATGAAGATACCTTTTGAAAAGACTCCTCCAAATCACTGAGTCATGGATAATAACTAAAGCCCTCAGAAATCCTTTAAAACTGCTTCTAAATATTTTCTGATGCTATCATTTTATAAACAGAATCATTTTTAATATTATTATTTAGAACAAGTAGCCATATCCACAAGTAATAATTCAATGTAAAGCATTGGTAAGTAGAGGAGAAAGAATTAACATTTACACATATTATCTCAACTTCAAAATCAACCTTGACATCATTATCTCCACTTATTTAGATATGGAACATTGGATGGCAGAGGTTAATGAATAAGCCAGAGTCCCGTTACACAACCTATTTTCAGGGAAACTGGAATGTATCTTTTAAGACTTATGACCCTAAACTTTATACATTATTTTGTGCAACATATTGCTTCCTAAGCTTCTTTGAAATTATCCAGAATATTTAGGGTTGTTTATAAGACAAAATTGAGCATTAAATGTTCCATAATGTCCAGATTCTAAAGATCTTATATCTGAACAAGTACATTTTATATATATATAAAATATAGTTATATAGTTACTAATATATAGTTACTAATATAGTTACTAATATATAGTAACTAATAATAGTTACTAAAAAAAAAAATGAATTGCAGGCATCAGCTCTACCAAATAAAATGTAATATCTACCAGGCATGTTCACATTTATATCCTACCTCCATCCATGCCCACTACTCACACAGGAAGTACTTGTAGCTTCAGTGTGTAGGTAGTTCTATAATTCACTCCTAGGTAACTAATTTCTCTCTCTCTCTCTCTTTCCTGATTTATTTCCATTAACAATGACCCATACTCATGTTTCTCCTGCCCTTGTTACTTTTCATCTACCTTTACATATGTAGCCTGATTATCATGGTGATAGAAAATAAATAAACCAATAAGTAATTTAACTTCAGATAGTGAAAAATGCTGTGAAAAGAATAAAGTTGCTTGAATGTACAGAATAATTGAGGATGGGCTATCTCAGATATGCCTGTCAAGGAAGTCTTCTTCTGAAAAAAATATATTTAAACTGAGACTCACATGACGAGAAGTAATGATCTTCAAGGAGCTTGTTTTAAATGATGTTCTAAAAATAAAATCACTATGTGTAAAGTCTCTGAAGCAATAACAAGTTTGGTCTGCAAGGATGACATCAATCAAGAAAATCTGAACATTTTTATACAATAAATTATGTTAATGGCGATACTGTTAATAGAGTTGGGGACTAAGATCAGGGCCAATTTGACATTAGTAGGAGTTGAATATATGGTTCTGACTTAGCCCTATTAGATTAGAAATACCTATTAGATATCCAAGTGGAAATATCAAAAATGAGCTATGTTATGTGATTCTGGTGCTCAGTGGAAAGGTCAGACCTTGAGATATAAACTTAGGAATTTTCAGTCTATAGATGAAATGTGTCACCATGAAGCAGGATGTGGTCCTAAGGGGACATAATATAAATTTAAAAAATATGTGGGTTAAGGAAAATGATTAAAAATACTTTGATCTTCAGAGGCAAAGCAAAGGAGGACAAACCATAAAGAGAGACTCAGAAGGAAAACTGGGAGTAGGAATACAATTAGGTGAAAGTAATATGCTGAAAACCAGGCAGAGAATGTGTCCAAGAAAGCAGGCATGGGCAGTTGTGTTATATGAAGTTAAGAAGTTAAATAAGTATGAATATGGGCTATTAGATTTGACACAAAGGTAGCTGTTAGTGATGCTGACAAGAATAGTTTCATTGAACTGATAAGATGGTTGACAAAGCCAAAGGGAAAAAAATAGTGCTTAAAAAAAGAAAGCTTAATGGCATGTAAAAAATAACATAACTAAAATATATTTCACATGCATAGAAATTGGCCAGTATCAAAAGAAAGGTTAGATAAAAGGTGCAAAAAATTAAACTATATTATTAAAAAGAAAGAACACCTACAGACACAAGACATTTTAAATAAAATATTATAACATGGGTGTGAGAACACAGAGTCTCTCGTGGAGTAATGATTAAATTGTAGATTAGTAGTCATTTTGGAGAGAAATTTGGCAGCAGTTACAATTTGTATACATGTATATGTATGCATATGTGTGTCAGTAAGTTAGTTAACTAGTTAGTCAGTTAGTTATAATGACTTTTCTCCCAGTGAAACTCCTGGACATATAGTAGGGAAATTCTCAAGTAGGTTCAAAAATGAAGGGATGTGAAAAAGAGTTATCTTCTATTTTCATGCATGAGGACAACAAAGATGAGGGGGCTCTAGGTGTGTATCACTGGGATATATGAATAATTATTGTGATGGGAAAAACACTGTGGAATTTCATGTAACAATTATTTCAACTAAAGCCTGGATGTTTAATAGAAACATGGATAATTATTAACAACATAGATAGAAGGAAAAAAATGAGGAACACAATGTAGACTATAAAACATACCATAAATGTGGACTAAAAGTATATGCATAATAAATCACTACAAGTTTTATGAGAATATACACTCAAAGATATATTTCAATTTCAGTGATTGGTAAGAGAGGGATAGATAAATGGAGATGAGGAAGTTACATAAGATATATTAGAGGATCAGTGCTGATAGTGTGACGTAAATTGGGGAATAGAATTAGCACAATGTCCAGCACTTGATTTCCAAAAAGAAATAAATTGAGAATTTTGCCAAGCGAACATAGCAGAATTAATAACACCTTTAAAAAGTTGTGTTACAAGAAAAGAAACTGCAAACCAATATCTCCCATAAACACAAAAACACAGATCCTCAATAAAATATTAGCAAAATAAATTCAAAAGTGTATATAATAAGTATTACACATCATGAAAAAGTAAGATTTATTCCAGGTATGTTGGCTGTTTCAAGATTTGAAAATACATTAATGTAATCTATCGTATCAACAAGCTAAAGAAGAGAAACAAATACATGATCATATTAATAGATGCAGAAAAAGTGTTTGACAAAATCCAACACCTGTTCATGATAAAAATACTTAGTAAGCTAAGAATTAAGGAGACATTTTCAACTTGATAAAGAATATCTACACAAAAACTAAAGTTAATGATCAGAACTTGATGTGTTCTCACTAAGAATAGGAACAAGGCTAGAATGTCCCTCTCACTACTCTTTTTAACATGTACTGGAAGTTCTACCTTATGTAATAAGATGAGAAAAATAAAAGACATACATATTGCAAAGAAAGAAATAAAACTGTCTTTGTTCACAGATAACATGATCATCTATGTAAAAAATCTGAAAGAATGAATAACAACTAAAAACTCATGGAACTAATAGAATATATGGCAAAGTTGCAGGATACAAGATTAATATACAAAAGTCAATCACTTTTCTACATTCCAACAATGAACACATGAAATTTGAACTTAAAAACACCATTTACATTAGCACCCCTAACATGACATACTTAGATATACATTTAACAATAAATGTAGTATATATATATACTATATATATATAAATGTACTATATATATATGTGTACACATATGTTCATAGCAGCATGATTCATGACCACTAAAATGTCTATCAGTTGATAAATGGAGAAGAAATGTACTATCTATCTATCTATCTATCTATATATATATGGAAAACTACCAAACTCCAGTGAACTCAATCAGAGAATAAATTAGAGATAGTCCATGTTCATGTATAAAAAGACTCAACATTTCAAGATGTCAGTTATTCTCAAACTTATCTCTAGTTTCAGTGCAATCCCAATCAAAATCCAAGCAAGTTATTTTCTGGGTATCACCAAACTGATATGGAGAGGTAAAAGACACAGAGTAGCCAAAAATACTGATGAAGAAGAACAAAGTTGAAGGACTGACATTACTCAACTTCAAGACTTACTATAAAACTGCAGTAATCAAGACAGTGTGGAGTTTATGAAAGAGTAGACAAATAGATCAATAGAGCAGAATATAAAGCCCAGCATAGACCAAAATAAAAATAGTCTACTGATCTTTGACAGAGGAGCAAAGGCAATACAATGAGCAAAGATAGTCTCTTCAACAAATGGTGCTGAAACAACTAGACGTCAGTATGCAAAAAGATGAATCATCATCTAGACACAGATCTTACATTCTCCCTAAAAAATACTTCAAATGGATCTAGAAATAAATGTAAAATACAAAACTATAAAATTCCTACAAGATAATACAGAAGAAAATCTAGATGACCTTGGGTCGTTTAGAGAGAATACCAAAGGTATGATCCACAAAAATGAAAATCAGTAGGCTATACTTCATTAAAATTAAAATCTTCTGCTCTGTAAAATAAAATGTCAAGAGAGTGAGAATATTAACCACAGAGTGGGAGAAAATATTTGCAAAACACACCTCTGATAAATGGCTATTATCCAAATATACAAATAACTCAAACTCAACAATAAGAAAACAACTTAATTAAACATGGATAAAGGCCTTAACTGACACCTCATCAAAGATGATATATAGATGGCAAATAAGCATATATAAAGATGCTCCATATCATATGTCATCAGGGAAATGCAAATTAAAGCAACACTGAGATACTACTACACATCTATTAGAATGGCCAAAATTCAGAACACTGACAACATTGAGTGCTGGTGAGGGTGTGGAACAATAGGAGCTCTTCTTTATTGTTGATGGGAATATAAAATGTTACACTCATTTTGCAAGACGGATTGATGATTTCTTATAAACTACACATATTTTTTCCATATGATCTAGCAGTCATCCTTCTTGATATTTGCCCAAAAGAACTGAAATCTTATGTCCACACAAAAAACTTCATGAGGATGTTTATAGCAGCTTTATTCATAATTGCCAAAATTTGGAAGCAACCAGGATATTCTTTGGTAGGTGAATGGACCATAAACTGTTTACATCTAGACAATAGAATAGTATGCAATGCTAAAAATAAATGAGCTATAAAATCATGAAAGACATGGAAAAAATTTAAATTCATATTACTAAGTGAAAGAAGCCAACTTGAAAAAGCTTAATACTGTATGATTCCAATGCTATCACATTCTGAAAAAAGCCAAACTAAGGAGACAGTAAAAAGATTAGTGGTTGTTAAAGATGGGGAGGGATAAAAAGGCGGAATAAAGATAAAAATACTGTGTATGGTACTGTAATGATGGATACATGTCATTATACATTTGTCCAAATCTGTAGAATGTACAATATTGAGTGAACAATAATGTAAACTATGGATTTGTGATGATTATGGTGTCAAATAGGTTTATCGGTTGTAACAAGTGTACCAGTCTAATGAGTCATGATGATAATGAAAGAAGCTCTTTGTGGTGGTGGTGGTGGTAAGTGGAGTATATTGGAAATTTCTGTACCTCTTCGTCAATTTTGCTACAAACTTAAAACTGCTCTAAAAGATGAAGTCTTAAATAAAAAGAGAGCACTCAAGAGGAAAAAGAAATAATGAAATGGGTTAAGGCAGTTTTGGGTCCAAAGATGATCATGATTTTCAATGGGACATTTTTGGGGGAGTTGGTATACAGAAAAACAACACTAAGGGGACAGACAGAGTTCAAGAGAGGGGGAAATGGTGATGCAGGTTTCAGGGAGGTAGCTATAGCAGAGTTCAACTGATAAAATAATTTAAGATTTAGTTTAAAACTAGCACGTGATAAGAGTAAGGATAACGGGAAGAAAATGGAAGATTGTGAGCACTGATGCAGATAGGAAATAGAAAAAGTATTGGGAGGATGAAATAGTTATCTTCTGTTCTATTTTCTTAATAGACACGGATCAGTACATCAGCTAAGACTAGCAAGTGGGGAATAAATGTTAAGAAATGAGAGGTGAAGAGAAGATGTGAATTTAAAGAGAAAACATGAGATATGAGAAATTAAATATCCAAAGGAAATTTTGTAGGTTTAGGCCTTATTCTTCGTTGTTTTTTATTTCTTCTTTCCAGACACATTTGTGTTATTTCAATACAGATAAGAGGTAGGCAGAAGTTGACTTGCATGAGACTTGGCTTTTTTCCAGGTGAAAATATAAACACATTCAGTGCTTGTATTTCTATATCTCTTAGCAAAATTGAATATATTTGACCACAACCCTCTTTCAGAAGTCTATTCCCTAGGCTTTGAGTACACCACAATGTTCATTCTCAATTTTCTTTTGAAGTTCTTTCCACTCTATCTAAAAATTCAATGTTGGACTTCCTCAGTATTTAATCTTAGTTTTCTCACTATAAACTTTTTTCCATAGACTATTTACTCCCATAATATCAGGTACCATCTATCTATACAAATTGCTTTCTATTTTCACACCTCCATACCCAATGTTTCTTCTAAGTCCCAGACCTCAGACTCAGCTGCCTCCTTTACATTTGAATGTATAATAGGATCCTCAAACTTAACATGTTCAAACTGAATCCATCTTTTCACCAAAAACTTGCTCTTTCTCTACATTACATTTCAATAAATGTTGTTATTATCCATCCTGTGATAAAAAATCAGAAAACTGGGTACAAATTCCTAACTCTTATCTCTTTTCTAACCCACCACATCCAATCAATCAAGTCTCATCTATTCTTCTTTCCAAGTATTTCTCTAATCTAATCAGTTTTCATATTGTCCTAAACATTATAATAGCTTGGGGAGCATTTTAAAAGTATGTACTTGCCTGCGTCCCATCTCTAGAGATTCTAATTCAATCGATCTGAAGTAGGTCCCAGGCATTGAATAAATAGTAATAACTTTAAAACTCAAGGAAATTCTAATATATAACACCAAGACATTCTAATAATATATTATTGAGAACTACTGCTAAAATTAATTCACTTCTCACTCTTCCAACTTTTCACATCCTAATACAACCTAATACAGACTAAAATAATCTCATTCTTGGATTGCTGCAATAACATCTTAAGGAGACTCCTTGCTTCTACTATGTTTACTTTCTTTTCCTTGCAGCAGGTGTGCTTTCATTTTCTTTGTCTTTTTAACTCATGTCTGATCACGACCATGCTTAATACCCTTTAGTTACTTTCCACTGTACTTAGGTTAAAGATTAAAACTTTATGTTTGTTTTAAATAGGTGTAATTTAGCTTTTACCTAATTCCTCAGATTCATACCTTGCCACAACCTCCTCCATTCTTTACATTCCAATCACATGATCCTTCTTCAAATGTGCCATATTATTTTCCTGTTTTGGAAAGGACTTGCCCATGCCAGTTTTTCAACCTGGTTCACTGATGCTCCCCCACCCATATGTCTGCCTAGCTAACTGCCTAGACAAGGTTAGACCTTCTGTTTTGCATTCCTTTAGTACTTTCCCCTGGCTTACATACTGCAAAGTTTTCATCACACAGAATATATTTGTATTATGGTTAATGTTAGCACAAACTTACTGAGCCTTACAGTGTGCCAAACACTGTGCTAAGTACTTTACAAACATAATCTCTCGTGAGCCACGAAATAATGCTTTAAGGGATATACTATCAATATTCCCAATTTAAAGATGAGTAAACTGAGGTACAAAAATGTTAACTGCCTTACCCAAGGTTACATGGCTAGTAAGCAATGGGGATAAAATTTTAACTTAGGACATTTGACTTCAGATCACAACCCCTAAATTCAAATGCACGATTATATGTTTTTTAAATTAACAGCTTTATAGATATTTGATTGATATACAAAAAATTACACGTATTTAATGTATATAATTTGATATTTGGACATATGCATACATCCATGAAACCACCACCATATCAAGGTGATAAACATTACCATCACCTCCAAAAGATTCTTGTAACTCTTTGCTACATATGTGTGATAAGAATACTTAACATGAGATCTACATTCTTAACAAATGTATTAAGTGCACAATGCAGTTTGTTAAACTGTAGGCACTATGCTGTATAGCAGATCTACAGAACATACTCATTTTGCAAAACTAAAAATTTATACCCATTGAAAACTTCCTATTTATTCTTCCTCCACAACCCCTGGCACTCAATATTCTATTCTCTGCTTTTATGAGTTTGACTATTTTATATACCTCATATAAGTGGACTCGTTCAAGATTTGTCCTTCTGTAACTGACTTATTTTAGTTAGCATGATGTCTTCAAGGTTGATCCATGTTGTTGCACATTACAGAATTTCCTTCTTTTTAAAGACTGAATAACACTCCATTGTATGTATGAACCACAATTTTTTATCCATTAATTTTTAATAAACATCTAGGTATTTTCTTTACCTTAGTCATAGTGAGTAAGTATGTAATGAACACAGATGTGCAGATATCTGTTCAAGATACTAGTTTTAATCATTTTAGACATTTATACTCAAAAGTAGAATTGCTGAATATGATAGTTCTATTTTTAATATTTTGAGGAATCTTCATACGTTTTTCAATAATGGATGTACCAATTTACGTTCCCCAACATAGTATACAGGTGTTTCAATTTCTTTATATCATAGCTAAAACTTATCTTTTTTGTTTGTTTGTTTCTGATAATAGCCATTCTAATAGGTATGAGGTAATAGCTCACTATGGTTTTGATTTGCATTTCCCTAGCAACTACTGATGTTGAGCACCTTTTCATATAACTGTTCACCATTTGTATGTCTTATTTGGAAAAGTTCCTATTCAAGTTCTTTGCCCATTTTTTATTGAAATTGTGTTAAATCTTGCTGGTTTTCATACAAATTTTATATGTTAATTAGTAACATCAAAAATAAAATGCTAATACCTGTTTTTTCTTATTAATAATTAACAAAAATACACTAAGTGATATTATTGGGCCATAGATCACATTGCATAAAAACCAAATTAATATCAGCCATAATCCTGGAAAAGCACTCCCAGTAGTATCCTTTCAACTCTATATTTACCATAATTACCAAAAGAAAATAATTAAATATCAAGAATGTATGGTTCTCATTACTCTCTCTTATCAAGCTATGTCAGCTTCAAAGTTCAATCAGCAATTGGACAACAGTAGGTCTTCTCAAGAAAGTCCATAGTTACAATATAGGTATGTACTGTTCCCAAGTTCAACTTAAACAAAGCTTGTGAGTGGATGACTATACAACCACCACCAACAATAACCAAACAACAGCTAGACCCTTACTATGTGCCAGGCAGTGTACTGTCTTGAAAGCTTTAATTCATTTAATGCAACAACATCGAGGTATGTACCATTATAATCTACATCTTACAGGTGTGGATGGAAACTCTTATAGTCAGTAATGTATTTGAAATCACACAACTCATAACTGGCAGAGCCAGAGCCATAAATCCAGAGATTCTGACTTTAAATGCCATGCTTATTTTTACACTGTCATGCACACTTCCAATGAAGATGTGAGTTCTGGATGGTATGGTGAACTCTATGGGAACAGATAGATTTTACTGAGGATACTGGGAGTGTAAGGAATTCATAAACACCTGAAAGTAAATGGTAACACAGTGAAAAAATTTCAGTACGAAGATTAAGAAATTGGAAGTTGGCTCTAAATCTGTTTCCCACAGGCTTAAAATTAGATCTAAATTCAACTGACATTTTCATATGATCTCTTGTAGAGTTATGTTTTATGTATATATTCTTTCTCTGCAAGAAGTACCTGTCCTAATTAAGGGCAAGGGGTCATTTGTTTCCCTTTTCACCCTACCATGTAGCTCCTTGATTTATATTCTTGCTACAGGAGGTTATAGAAATTAATTCATGCCATGCCCTACATATATAGGCCATGAGACAAAATGAATATCAGGTATTTATACTTTGCTGACCTTAAAATTAAGGGAGAATTTAAGGAGCAATGGTGTAGGCAACTTACAGAATATATTATCATGCTTTTAATAAAAATCTAACCAAACAAAGATATACTGATCCTGATGTTTTATGATCTAAGGTTATAGAAAATATAGTCTTTAATATCCTAATTGATTTTTTAAAGTGTCCTGTTTTATCTCAGTTTGCCTACACCGGCACTGCACATAATGAATTGTATTTTCATGACTGAATTTGCAATTGTTTCCCTCTTTCATACAATTAGGCACAGAAGACTGACATTAGTAAGGTATTTTCAAAGTAACTTTATATATTTTGTGGAATAAATGGATGAGAAACAAGATGTTAGAAACAGACATATGTAACAGTTTTGTGATTTAATTGAAAATTTCAAAGTTTATTTGTTAATTCATCTAAATGTGTCTTAATTTTAATTACCTTCCATTATTCTGAAATTTTAAAGGGTGAAAATAGCAATTCTTGCTTAAAATATGTTAAGGAAAGCATATACAGGTACTAATGATAAAGGCACATTATTGAAGCCGTATAACCTCTTGTTTCCTGTAGTGTCTGCTTTTCCAAAATGCCTCAAATTACTAGTCTAACATTCAGGGGGCAGTTCTGACAATGTAAAGATTGATACCCATTCATTGTTCTGTCATCACTATCAAAATAGAAACCAACTCATTCGAGATAAATAAGTATGTGAGCAGGGATTGTGATTTTCATCTACATAAAGCACCATACTGCACTGATATAGTTAAATACCTTTTAATATATCCTTATCAAAAATAATAACTAAGAACCTAATAGAACATAAAAGAAAAACAAAAGAACTTCACATAGTAATGGATTCAATTGTCTTAAAACTACTGTTTAAAATTTCTACACATTCTTAATGTGTCACTGTTATTTCTCTTGATGAATACTACAACTTTTGTCAGCTAGCTTCCTTGTTCATGTTTTCAGAAAATTAATTTGTTATTGGTTTTTACTTCCCTGAAGCAAGAAATGTACCTGTTGTTATGATATTATCATGAAAATTTATGCCCAGTATCTAATTAATTTGAAGAAAATTTTAGACAACACTTTTCAAAGCAACATTTTTCATAGGAAGGGCTATTAAGCATTTTAATATCTGTTCTCAACCCATTTGGAACATGGGCAAAATAATCGCCCACTTTGATTTACAGGGATTTGCTTTAAGAACAGGGACTTCACAAAGACATTGGCTTTCAAACAGATTTCCAATTCTTACATACTAGGAGGAACTGAAGACCCCATACCTTATCAACAATAAATTACTCTCCTGTTAAACTGGCTGCTAAACAAGGAGCTACAGTCCTATTAAAATCCAATTAAACATGCATCACATTTGATAGATATAATTAGAACAACTGTAGAGGGTAATGGCTTCAACCACTGTAGCAGGAAGAACTGTAGATTAGTGTTAAAAGAGAAAATAATAGACAATATGCTGGGGATTTATTTCTGCAATGATACCTTCTTTATTGTGGCAATTTTATTTATTATCTTTTAACTATTTTTAATAGTTTTTCTAACTTGTTGGGGAGGGTTTGCATAGCTTTCATGTTTGCTTCGACCAATAAGGATAGTGTATCTGCTTTCACAGGGTAAATCAAACTGTAGAAATAAAATAGCATATCTTACAAAATAGTCTAAAGCTTGTGGGATTTAAAAATATTTTTAAATCATTTGTTTCAAGTTTTTAAATGTCTTCATTGCATCATATACAAGTTAGGTGGAGCTCTCTCTATATTGTCTTTTTCTCACAAGGATGTAATCACTAAGAATTACTAACCTAGAGATTATAACAGGTAGATATGCAGTCATTGGTTTCCTTATATACACATCTATTCTCCCATAGTGGCTGTTGACAGTCTATTTGCTTAATCATTCTCAGTGGTTCTTAGCAATAATTTGTACTCCTTGTCTTCTATTTTTGCTAATTAAAATTTAGAGGAATGTTTTTCGACTTTATAAATATCATTTTATATCGGAGTTTAAGGGAAATATTCTAAGCAGAGCTATGACCAATGCATAGTATATTTTTGTAAAGGATGACAGATACTGTAAATGTAATCACGTAATACTATAAATATAAATAGAATATTAAACATCAGTTTACTTACACTGACTTGGTAAAATTAAAATTGAATATTCAGATAATAAATATACTATGAGACATCAGGGACATATCAAAGAGAATGATACTTGATCATTTTTGCGTCCCTCTCACTAGTTAAATATCAGTGTATTTTTACCTATTAGGTTTATAATACTTTTTAAACTTTATAATCTTTTTAAACTTTAAACTTTTAAACTTTATAATCTTTTTAAACTTTATAATCTTTTTAAACTTTTTAAACTTTATAAACTTTTTAAACTTTATAATCTTTTTAAACTTCTTTGTAATTGTGGTCCCCTCTTCAAGGATGTGAATAGTTAGGTCTTGGTCCAGTTAACAGCTCCTAGCCTGCTTATCTCTTCATTGACACACTGAATGGGGGAAAAATGGACAGAAAGAAATTAGAACTTGAGAGTCTGGAATCTAAGACTTGGGCATCATCATTCTTCCTCTCTTCTCTGTAAACCTTATCTTCTGTTTCTCCACAATTTGCCTCCTTTTTCTTAATGGATAAATTAGTGCTCAGACAAAAAAAAAAAAGCCATAGGCAACTCTCAAGTCATTCCAGTATAACTAGACAAAGGAAAAGAAATTTCTCTATCAACTCCCTGTAGAAAAGCTCCTGAAAAAGGACTCAGATTGGCCCTATTTGGCTCTAGTACACAATCACTGTGACCATGATAGACTCAAACCTTGTCCCACACCCACTCATCAGGAAGAAGGAAGATGTCATTACTGAAAGTTGGATTGTGGACAGGGGTATAAGTACAAGGCAGACGGAAACAGTAGATACATCAGGTCTATTCCATGAAATTGCTGCCAGGTAATCTTTGAAACTTCCTTGTTTTCAGAGACTCTCTGGGCCTCCTCATGGCCGCAGGCAGCTTCTAGGCTTCTGGCAAACCTCTGGTTAGTAATTAAACCTTTCCTGATTCCTTAAGTAAGAAGGGAAGTGAAGAGAAGTTACTCTGTTTTCCTGGACTTTCTGTCTTTCTCAATTCTATTTTTCCCCTTACTCTCCATAGATAACTTTTTGCTCTACTGTTTTGTCATCTAATTGTCAGTGTTCTTCAACTACCTCTATATTTCTATAATAAAACCTCTTCACATTAGTTTTAACAAATGTACAATTATATTTTCTGCCAGTTTCACTTGAAAAATGTTAACCAAAAGTGGCAAATTTATTGTTAACGTCAAGAAATATCCATATTGGGTTTTCTTTACACAATTTCCCTCCAAAATCTCAAGTACATACAGAATTTCTTGAGTCTTTGGATTCCATCAAAGAATAAGCTCCTATGGTAAGGGTACGTCTATATATTTAGAGCTTTAGAAATTTAAATGTGCAATGTAAAATTTTAGAGACTATAGAGTCATTAATATTTTATTAAATATTTAATAGAATAATTAGGTAGACACAACTCCTTAAATGTAATAATTCCTTTTGAACTATTTTGTTTTTTTTTTTAATGACCTTAAAGGCTACATCGACCCTATAACTTGTCCACTATTTTTAATTCTGTCTAGAATTATTGTATTATAAGGATATTTTATGTTATGGTATTTGAATATTTTTGATGATTTGTGTTTTATAGCATCAGAAATGTGAAAGAATTAAAGATCAGAAATAAATCTTGAAAGATTCATTCTTGCCTTTAAGAGGAAAAGTGCATTCAGTTTGCAAAATATTTCAGAATGACATAGTAACATAATTTGCTTATGCCCATGAATTTTAGATTTATAGAAATGCATGAAATTTATATTTTATTCTTCGTTTGTATTTGATTGTGTGTATTGATCAAATATGCCCTTACTTTAAATTAATATCTATTATTTACAAAATTCAGTGGGAACTCTAAACATATGACTTTAAACGTAAAAACATTTATGAAAAATACTTTGGCAGGGTAATGTTAAAAATGTATTTTGTGAAAATAATTTACAGAAAAACTAAGACTCTCAGTTCTAAACTGATAAAGATACTAATGCATTCTAAGATTTATAAATCAAATTTGTAGTTCCATTCTTGGCAAATAATAGAAAGCTGGCTTATAGAAAAGCAGTTTTGTGAAATCATATGTAAAATTAGGCATGATTTCAATCTAAAATTAAAAATTGTAACATGAATGCTTCTAAATAATTAAAACTAAAAAATATACAAACCCTTTTAACACTTGGTGTTTCTCTTTCTAGTAAGCTGATGAAACTTGCAGAATTCGCGTCAGTGGTTTAAAAAAAAATAGTATTTAATTTCCTTATTGTATAATCTGTACTGTCAAAATTGACATACAGAAAGTTGCAAACAAGCATTTGCTAAATGGTCTATGATCTAATTTTCTTGTAGTCGACCTCTAGTCTAGGAGAATATTAAAGGAAACAGGAAACAAAAATAAAACCGGAATTTTATGTAAACTTATATGAACTATTTAAGCTATAAGATGAACCTATGTAGAATTTTTACTTTTTTTCTTAACATATTTTTGCCTGTACTCATTAAGTATTAACAATAAAGTGACGGTGGTGGTGATGGAGATACAGTGGTCAATGTAATAATAACATTATGTATAGATATGATATGTGAATTTATAAGATATATATAGATGTGTTTATATATATGTACAATCAAGTAGATTTATTTCCAATTTTATTTTCCCTTATTCTGATAATAAAAATTAATAGTCATTATAGAAAATATATAAAGTGGATGACATTTATAAAATAAATTAGCAATTGATTCTATGTTTATCTTTGATAATTAATTCCTATGTTTGATAGTTTCATAATCACAATCGATGTTTGGGGACACATGCTAAAATTGTTTTGCATAATATTTCATACACTATTTTTTGACAATGTTTCAAGCTTAAGTAAGTTTTAAACATTTTACCGTAATATTAAATATTGAGTGAAAGTATGTGTTAATGACTGTTTAGTAGGCTATCCTCTGACTATAATATAATTTATTTTATTCAATTACCTGTTTTACTTCTTTACTTTCTTCATTTTATGTTTCTACTACTTTAAGTAGAGTGGAGTTATAATCACTGTTTATTTTTTATGCTCCATCTCTGATTATTTCATTGAGCTATATTGCTAAAAATTAATTAAAAGAGTAAAAGCTTAAAAGTATAGAAACAATTTTAAGGTTTTTATTATATATTTGTAATGTGGTGTTAAGAAAAATTTTGAGTTCAATTTTCTCCTTGCTTTTAAGCTGAGAAAAATGTTCTTTTTTTTTTTTTTACAAAAATTAGTATTTACTTTATAAATTTTAGTATGGAGAGAATCACAGCCTTTTAGTAGATAGTTTTCAAAATTTAAATTATCTTCCTAATTCTCATATTGGTATACAGAAAAGTTTTAAAACTCTCGTGCAGTGAGTAGAACATTTTGTTTAGGAATTGAGAGAGCACTGGATAATGAAAAGAGTAGAGAATTAGTATTAATTTTTAGTAAAATATCTACCAATTCTTATTAATTCTCAATCAACACTTAGAATGGCCTATGTTATTCCCTCTCTCTGAGAAAATTTGATTAATATTCATCTATTTACTCATCATTTATTTGCATATTGAAACAGTTTTGTTGGTCAGTATTCACGCCATTTAGATTTTGGCCTCCTTTTAATCAACCAGAGTGAACTTTTAAAATATAAACAACATGGTAAACATTTCACTGCTAAAACTTCTTTATATCTCTCAAAATAAAATATATACACATGCCTATGCCTATAAGACCTTCATGATCCATCTACAACAAGCTAAATGTGCTCTGAGTTCAAAACCTTTTTTTCTTATTTTTCCTTCAGCAGATTTATCTCAAAAAATGTTCACATGTCTTACTGCATCACTTAATAGATGTCTTGATCAAATGCTACCTTCTCAATGAGACTTTTGCTACCCATCCTATTTAAAATATTATTGTTCCCCACAACAAATTCTCTTCTCTTTCCCAGAATTTTTTTTCTTCACCTTCTTTACCAGTATTTGTTGGTACATGTTTATGCATTTGGTTTCTGTTTGTTTTTCATACTAAAATGTAAAGTCCATTACATCAGGGACTTTTTAATTGTTTATGTCTACATCCGTAATACTCAGAGCATGCCCCGCATATGATGGTTTTTCAATAAAGATGTTTCAAAGATGAATATTTAAATCCATATGTTCAAAAAGTTATTAATCCATCTAAGGCTTTACTCATTTGTAAAATTGGTATAATGAAAGCAATATCTACTCCAGTAAAATTTAGTGAAGATCAAATAATGAATGTTAAATTATCTTGAAAATCAAAAGGACAATTGTGTTTTTCTGAGAAAGTCTAAACCTTTTGGAGGTCAGTTTTTGCTAAATTCATTTAGTTTCCTACATTTTTTTTTATATTTGGAGACGTTTCTCCTCTCTTTCAATATCAAGAAGTGACACAATGATATGACTTAATTAATTATAGATTATAAAATAAGTACAGTACTAGTAATCCATATATATTCTTATGGAAATGACCTCATCTATCAATCACAGAAAGGAAAATTAATAGAGTGACCTTAGACACCTTTATAAAGCCTTAAATTATAGTAAATAGAATAAGTAAATAGAAACTCTGTAGTATGCTCTGTTAGAAACAGCAAATGAAAATTTAATATCAACAAAGTATTTTTCATCAATATTTTAAATACCTCCATTATGTAACTATTATTCCTGAAATTTATGGTAACTATGGTTCTCTATAAATAGGAGAGTTGTGCCAAAACAATAAAAATAAAAAATGAAAAGTCAGTCTGCTATAACTGCTAAGTTTCTATAACTGCTAAGTTTCATCATCTTTATAAGTTCAACCCTCACGAAAATATTCATTATATGAATCAATTCTTCTAATAAACAATGGACTACTTATTAATAAAAACTAAAATAGCTATTCTGGCATAGAAACTTTATATTTATTTCTCAAAGTATTTCAAACACCAGATATCAGGAAATAAAATGATAACAATTTAGCTGTCTTGGGGGCAGAAGCTCCACCTACCTCTTCTGTGAGATTTAAGTCAATTAGCTGGCTTAAATGACTTAAAGCTAATGTAATTTCTTAGGAGAGGATAAATTCCCTAAGTTAATATATCTTCTTTATTTTATACTTAAGTTAGTGTTTGTATCTAAAAAATAAAGCTGTCAAATAACTCATATATTCATAGTTCTCTTTGCAATATAAGAATAAAGATTATTTTTCCAAAGTTATAAAAATGATTTATATTTAGAAACTCATTTACATTATTTACTTTCATCTGAAGTAAACTTTTATCAGAAATACTTAGATATAACTTTGCATAATATGTAGCACCTATAATATCCATTAAATTTTTCCCCAGAACTATAAATATTTCTTATTTTACATTTAAGTACATCAAATGTTAAAATTACTGTAAAATGTACTAAAATTATGTTTTTAGTATTATAATTGTTTAAGTTGACAATTAACATAAATATAATATAAAAACATCCCTTATTTAAAGACATCAATATGGTAATCACTGTAACTTCAAAATATGATTATGTGTTCAATTTATTTTCAGTGAATTTATTTAAACCCTTAGCTATGATTTTCCCACTAAGAATTATGCAAAATGTCAACCCTTCAGCAAAGAGAAAATTAAAATATAACTATGTAATTCCAAAGAGAATTATTCAATTTATTTCTTTTCTTTCAGTAGTATTCCAATGACAAAATAAATAAATAAATAAACACACACACACACACACACACACACACACGCACACATATATAGAAGACCTGCTGAGAAGTACTTTCATCAGTTATGTTTAGGTGTTTCACATTAAATCTTGGATTAAACATATAATTGCTATAACCTATAACCACATGTAGCAATATTAGAATTTAGTATCATAACTGTAAGGAAAAATTGCTAAAAAGTATAAATACTTAAGTGTTATTAAGCTTACAGTTAATCACAATGAGTCAAGATTAGGAAAAGACAAGGTACATTATAAGCATATTTTAGTGTTTACTGCTACCAGGGCTAATGAGTTACTTGTGCATCTTGAAGCTGATTTACTCTTGTTTCTTGCCTATTTCTTATTACATGAGACCAAAATCAACTTGTCTTATATCTAATTTTTTTCATTAATAGATAATATCAGAGGGAAATCCTGTGACTTTTAGTAGCCAGTTGTTAAGTGGCAAAACTGTAGTTGGTGCTCCGGAATGTAAACATTCTAAGTCTGTGATATGCAGGCTGAAAATCAGGCTGCCTAAACTTGTAAAAGAAATGTCACTGTAGAATACAATGGCAAATATAGCTGTAATAAAGAGTTGGACTCCATTTCTTTCTTTATCACCTTCCTTTATTAAATAAAACCTACATTTAATTCAAAGATGTATAAAGTACTTCCTATTTCAAATACTATTTTTAGTAAAATTATAAATTTATTTGCTCAACTAATAAAAATTGGCTTATTTTAACTTCAAAATATGACTATGGCAAAACAAATGAGCAAACCTTTTATATGTTTTTGGGGAAATTCTGGTGTCATTCACTAGGAGAAACAAATCATTTGTTTATCTATTACTTTATACATTCATTAATTCAGTAGATATGTATTAACTGTCTACCACATGCCAGGTACTAAATCCTTAGGTAGGAGGGACTGAAAGATAACTAATATATATCTCTAGATTTCAAGAAGTTCACAAGGTAATATTAGGCAAACCTATGAACCAAACGATGTCCTAAAATGTCCGCAACAAAAGCACCATGGTGGAAGTTTGTATGGAATACAAGAGAGAGAGTAATTGCTCTGGGGAGGGGGTTAGAAAAGATGGCAGGGAGAGGATGTTTGAGATGAATATTAAACATGGAATGGGTATTTGTTAGATGACTGGAGAATGAGAAGGGGATGTCTAGGCAGGTAAATCTGCAGGGAGAGAAAAGCTATGGCAGGAACAGGGCCAGCTGGTGCAGGGTGGGGGATTGGCAGAGGCCAGCTGACCATAATGAGGAGCTCTAGTTTTATATAAGAGGCAAGAGAGTTGCTGCATGGGTTCAAGAGAAGATGTATTTTGGGACGTTCCAGTAGCAATATGCAGATGGATTAGGCGGCAAGAGTGGAGGCAGGGAGGCCAGTTAGGAGGCTACAGAAGTCGGACTCCATTTTTGATTTTTGAGTACTGACAGCTTTTAAGTTGTATCTCTTACATATCCTCTTTTACCCCATATCTTTGCAAGTTTAGGCACTCTCCCGTTTGCCACCATTGTGAAATTTAAACTATGTGCAAGAATGGTCATGCTCTCTAATCACAATAAAAATGCCAAGTCAGTCTCCTTTCCTTGCTCTCTCAAGTTCATTTTCAGAACTACTCAGAACCACTCTGCTCTCCTCAGAAAAACTCATTATGTGCATAATGAACCTCTCCATACTCTCTTGGTGTATGTGTAGAATCATCAGGCTTGACATTCAAACCAAATTTGGGGAGTCCTTCTTGCTTCTACAGTGTGGCTTTAAAAACATCTTTCTTTTATAGAAGCGGTCTTAATTTGCATTAAGTCTTTTTCTTCCTTTCTCTAGGCAACTGATTCTCAGTACCTAGGAATTTTCTTAATAATTTGTCTCACACCGGTATAACAAAATTGATCTCAACTTGCAGCCACACATACAACTCCAGTTTAATGAGAGTAGATATGCTTTGGAACAGAATTTAAAGAATTTTTTAATCACTTATAAATGTGTAGGTGAGCAAAATAAATTTATCTTGGGACATAAATAAATACTGATGTGTTAAAGTACATCACTTTTACATCTGTCCACTCATGTATATTTCCCATCAACACTTTTCAGAACCATTTCTGTGTAGACACTCAGTGTTTTCATGCCATTCCCTAAACAGAAGCATTTCCATTGGGATTTAAAATGTCTCATGATATAGTCAAATGCATGCACCTTGAAACTGGAAAATAAATAAAAAGAAATATCTAATATAAAGTGAAGAATTGGTAAATGTTGGAATTTCAGGGACACTAGTATTTGGGCAAAGCTTCTTTTTGAGTTTGATCACATAGTCAATGACCTAATCAACCAACACAGAGCATTTCTTACCAATCAACTTTACCAAATTTATAAAAATGCAGTATTTTTTTCCAAAGAAAATTATGAAAAGACATGGAATAATAATTAATATAGCATGTGTGCTAATAGAAGTATTTAATTAAGATATTCATTGGAATTTAAGTTACCTGAGTAAAAGAAGCGTATACCATTAAATTAGGGAATCATTGTACAGGTGGTCATTGTTACTGATGATGATACACTGGCCCTGGTAGAAAGCTAGGGCAGCATTGAGTGTGACCTTAGAAGACATGGAGACCTAGACTGCAGTCTTTACTGACTAGTGTAAAATAGAAGACAAATTACTATTTCTGTCCAATTTTCCTCACCTGTAAAATGGAGGAATAATATTGAATTCCTATAGCTATTAACAGGATTAATGCACTTAATACAGGACTGTAACAGTTATAATTTCTCTATTTGCCCTTATCTTACTCAGTGGAAATCATCTATGTGCATTTTGTGTCTTTCTTACTAGACTAAAAGCTTTTTGGGACAAGCATTATATCTTTTTGTCACTTTATTCCTAGCAAAAACTCCTTCTAGGAATATCTGAGGCAATCAGTAAATACGTGATGGTTTAGTTATTCAAAATGGTGACAATTTCAAATCAAGCTTACATTGGTCTACTTTTTTAAACTGATTTTAGTAAAGTTCCTGACATTTTCCAATAATTGTGCATCAACTTTACCAGGAGACTTTATTTCTCCTACACATTTTGATATCTACTTCTTCACTATAAAATATGTAAAGCAGTGTTGATTGGGGTAATTTCTTGGTGGTATAACTAACCCTTAGAAAAATAAAAAGATGGGTCTATTAGTTCAGATAACAGTGGACCACCAACTGAAAAGCTAGATGGTTATGATATTCTCTAAAATCCTATAAGTCAAATTCAAATTAGCAGGTTAAACACTAAAGTTTTCACTTTAAGCTATATTACTAGTCCAATTAGTTTTATAAATGAGATGTTTTAATATGCATTCATAAATGTTGCCTGCAAATATTTTTGGAAGTGTTACTTAAACCCAGTTTTTGAAAAGTAATTTAGATAATCGTATAAATAAAATTGTTGAAAAAATGTAGCTTTCTAACATCCTCCCCCCAATTTTAATCCAAGGGAAATTATGTAAACATTTTAATGTAATATTTGGTAAAATGGCTTCGAAAAAGTAGAAACATTAAGATATTTATTTAAATGTTGTAAACATTTATTGCGCTCCTATCTCATGCCATAAACTATGAATAAGATTCAATCCTGGCCCTGAAGGAACTCACAAGCATATTTATAGATAAAAACAACTTGAGAAATAAATTAATAGAACTATGCATTAACTGCTTTAGTATATAAAAGCAGAGGCTCAGAAAATTATTTCTGCCATTTGAAAGGAAGAGCCACGAAAGTCATGATAAGGGGCTTAGGTTTGAAATTAATCTAGAAAAATAAATAGAGATTTGAGACCAAGAACATTTGGAAAAGGAGGAATATGTACAATGTTTAACAAAATGCGAAAGAGTGATTTCCCTGGGAAGAATAACAAGTAGTGCATTATGTTAGGAGCATAAAAAAAGAAGTGTCAGAGAAGAGAGGTGTGAAATGAGAACAGAAAAGTAGACCAGGATCTGACAACACACCTTGTATTCCAAGCTAGGAAGTTTAGAACTAAAACTATAAGTTGAATTGAACTCCATTATATTGAAGAAATTTAAGAATAGGACAGATAGAAATAGATCTGCATTTTAGGATATTCTCTAGTTACAGTATGGGGAATGGGTTAGGGCATGAGAAATGTGTAGTCAGGAGTAATAAAGCAGATACACTAGTCTAGGAAAGATGATCGGATTTGAGTATTAATAAAGTAGTAGTTGGGTTGGAGATGAGGAAACAGATATGAGAGATATTTAAGGACTGAAAAGAGACATGGACAATAATAGCTAGTAAAGGAGTGCAATGATTAGCTAGTTTATAGCTTCGGCAAAAGGGTGGGCATAATAATCTTTAGTGTTTTTACATCATAATATTTATGGGCTTTCTCTAATAACACGAAGCTGCCATTGTGGGAAAATATGTTCACATATCTTTAATGAAATTCAAGAAGTGAAATATCTATTTCTATGAAGAAGGTTAAAAAAGAGTATGACACAAATATAGAGGACAATCTGGTGACGACCAGAGTGGAAGGGATTAGGGGGCTGGGAGAATGAGGTGAAGGGTTAAAGAAGTACAAATTAGCGTTAGATGATCATTGGGATGGGGAGCAGGGCATAGGGAATGCAGTTAGCATTAATGTAGTGGCTAGGTGTAGAGCCAGAAGAGAGAAGGAACAATTAGGGGATCGTTATATAAACTATATAAATGTCTAACCAATGTACTGTATGCTTGAAACTAAAAATTAAAAAAAATAAATGAAGGCGAAATACATTTTTTTTTCAAACAAACAAACTAAAACAATTGTCACCAGTTGATCTGAACTACAAGAAACAGCCTAGGTACTTAAATAAAAATTATGCAAAGCAAAATCCCCAGCCAAGCCTCACAGATTTGTAAGATTATAAAACATATGCTTTTTTTTTTTTGGACACTAAAATGTTTTGCTTGTTTTCTACTATATATACCATGGCCTTGATAACATTAAAGTGATGGTGAAATATAAATTAAATTAGGAATAGCAGAGTTTGTAAGTAAGATCTTGAGGTTAGTCATAAATGTAGGAGATTAAACATAAAGCAATTGATTATATTAACATTTATCAGATTTATAAATTGAGTTTTCAGAATCAAAGTGTAGATAGGTGACATGGATGGATGTTAACCAAATTCATGAAAACAGACCTAATAGTGCAGAAAAAATAAACAAAAAGCAGCAGAGAAAACTGCTGATAATAAAAGCCTTAAATACATTGACACTTACTTTTGTAAATTTGGACTTTACCTTGAAGGAAACGGTTTGTCATCAGAGAGGTTAAATAGAGAAATGACACGATAAGAGCTGCGTTTTGAAAGAAAAAGAAACATTCCATAGCTCAGTTAATTGATGAAGAATAAAGATAAGATGATTATTAATAAATTTCTTTGTTCTTTGCTTTATTCAGTAAATATTTATCCAGAAATTACATTTTAAAAACACATGTTACTCTTGACATGTCCTCCTTTGGCTGTCCTAAAATTATTTCATAGACAAATGGTCAAGATTTGGAATTATACTTTATATAGTATACCCTGAAGACATATACATTTCATTGCTTTAAGGCTCCTAAACAGATCTAGAGGAGATATATTTTTTTATGGAGAGAAAATGCTTCTAAAAGTTGCACATCCTTGAAACTTGACATATTTGTTCTACAGGATACCTCAGAATACAATATCTTGCCAATCAATTTATATATTCTCAGCAATTACATAGTGTTAATAACTATAAAGGACATAAGCTATATTGCTGACCTCAAAATATTTAGAATCAAGGGAGAGACTGGGACAAAATATCTGCAAAGATATTTCTTTAAAAATTAAATACCTTACACAACACTGATAAACAATGCTTAATGGCCACATGTTGCTTTCTCTTGAGGATCATTCTTATTTTTGGAATGTGTTCTTGAATGAAACTTCAATTCAATTTTCCTTTTTTATGTTTCATGTGTAAGTGCTCTACTCCATACAAAATCTTAATTTTCTTCATCTTTACGCTTATTACAGATCAATTATCTAGTTCTTCTTTTTTTATTAAACTACTTCAAAATGCTGAATTTTTAATAGGATTTTTTTCTGCAATATTTCACTACTTAGTGAAAAATACTA
The DNA here is from genome assembly GCF_000325575.1 of Pteropus alecto. Taxonomy (NCBI): domain Eukaryota; kingdom Metazoa; phylum Chordata; class Mammalia; order Chiroptera; family Pteropodidae; genus Pteropus; species Pteropus alecto. The sequence continues at coordinate 8,012,435 of NW_006441071.1, forward strand.
GCAACAACAAAATATTATATTTTATATTACCCACATAGTACAGTAAATTTTTTGAACCTAGGTCAGGAAATACTTCTCTTGTTGAATCATTCAATTAATAATGAAAAGATTAGGCATATATTTTGAAAGTCAAAAATAATACTATGTCTATTGACCGATCACAGTCTGCTCACTTACTCATAGAAGAGGTAGAGGAAATAAACCATCTGTTATTTGGATGCATATAACAAGAGACAAGAAGAAAACGGCAAGATAATATCTCACAAATGGCATTGCAAGGATTTTAACACTACAGAAACTTGGTCCTTTAAAATAATTGGATGGCTGCAGAACATTCTAGATAGACTGTTGACCTTACCTGAGTAAATAGAGAAGAGAATAAAGGAAAAAAAAAAAAGAAACACAGGGTATAGAAAATGACCTCAAGTTGAATAAAACAGGAAATCTTCTTATCTGAAATTGCCCTGTAATCCCTAATTGATTGGAGCAAAAGAAAGATTTCTATTTTATACTTTATTTTTCCCCCAATATGTAACAATTTAATACCACTTTAAATTATTGCACCTACAGTAATATTTTTCCTATTAAACCTCATTCAGCTGCATGGTTGCCTATTCTATATTATCACCAGGTTGTAAGTCTGTAATATAAAATGTCATTTTTTACTCTAGTTTCTTCTACACAGTATAGTTTTTTTTTTTTGAATAGCCTGCAAACTGTAGTAGTTTTCCCTTCATTAAGATTAATGATTATCATTAATTTTATCCTAATTTAATGCTGACATTTACCCTGAAAATGGGTTAGAATTAGAATGTAAAACAAAAATTGTGAAAAACAGAAAGGAAGAAATTGAAAATCTTTTGAATACAGCGAATCTGAACGTGTATCAATGAAATATATCATGTACAGAAACTACTTTTTTGAGTTAAATTCTAAAAGATATTTTTAAAAAATTTCAGTTCTATGAGTTCTATTTTTTGCAAGTAATATGACTGATTTTTTAAAATTACATCTCTGATAAGTACTAACAATTGCAAAACTAAATATATGCAAATATTTTATCATCATCAGGCAACACAATTTTATTGCCACCTAAAAAGTGTACTGACCTGAACTAAATGCTAAGAAGCAGATATTTTGATATAAATTACTGTTATATTCTTAAATATGTTTAATCTTTAATTTTACCACTTGTAAAAAATTAAACACTGATTAGTTTTAAATGATAATGATAAATCTGTCTAAAGAGCTTTCTGAAATATAAGAGAAAAAATGATATAATCATTATAGTTTGGTAATTATCAATTAATATATTTATTTCTAAAAAGTGGACATCCAGATGTGAAATAGCATAACTCTCTAATGACAAAAACCATAAAATTAAAGATCTGTCCTATTGACTTAATTAAATTTTCAATTATTTATAGAAATACTCAAAATTATTTTAACAGCTCTTTGCTTCGAAATTCTCATATTGGACATACATTTTAAAACAGTCTTGCTCACTTTTATCCTGCAAGAATTTATATATTACCTTCTATCTTTAAATTATAAAAAAAGCAGTGTTCCTCCCATTTTTCAATTTATTACACTGACACCTTTGTTTGTTTTTAGTATTTTCAGACCTGTGTCACTTCCTAATACTAAATCAAACAGGCATAGATATCTATTAGCTTTCAATTAGTCAAGCAGCTCTTAAGTTCTCCTCTCTTCTGTGAATCTTAACAAAAATCCTTCAGCAAATGTTTTTAACAATTTTCTAAAGAGGATATGTTTCTCTTCCATTGTGTTCATCAGTTTGGAATTATTGGTTTAAGTCTCTATTTCTACTAGACTATAGGTTCCTATAGGAGAGATTATATCTTTGTTATTCTCAGATATGTCCACAATACCTAGATTATGCCTAAAAAATAGTAGATGCCCCATAAATTAAATAAAGTATATTGATAACTCATCCACATCAAGTTTACCAAGTGTGGAAATGACTAGTAAATTTGGAATTTTACAATTTTGTGAATTACATTGTCAGTTTACGTCATTACAACAAGAATATAAAACTATTCTCTTTAGTTTTCAAATATTTCTTCTTGCCAAATGACTGACTGAGATTCTAGTCTTTTACAGTGATAAACCCAACGGGAGCTGAGAAAATAGTGCAAAGAGAAAAATAAGCCTCCTTGGATCTTACCATTCTCTGTCCACCATTAATTTTCCTTCTTCAGTATTTGCATTCTCCGCAGCTTATTTCTTTTGTAAATCTCAGTTATGTGATTAGCTATGATCTTACTTCAGTTTTCATCGAGATGTTCAGAATCCACAGTACAAGAAATAACCTGAATTATTTTTAAAATTTTTAACTATATAACCTATTTAAAAGTGTGGAAATCAAAAAATGTATTAATTTAAATGTAGTTTGTGAATTGGTTATGAACCACTTATTTAGCAGATTCTTTCAAATTTATTTTAAATTGAAGTGCTTTGCGTTTATAATTAGTTAATCAATTCTAAGGATGTTGGAGAATCATAGTGATGGTCATACACTGAAACTAATATTGTTTCTAGTGAGTTAGTTTACCCATAAATGCATATGTATGTGCCCTAGTTAATACTCCTTCACAACCTAGTATTTATCAAAACATCAACAAATTAGCAGGTTGTGTTCTGGTGCTGCTGTCCCCAACACAATAATTTATTTGCTTTATAGTCAAACTGTTTCAAGGGTTTATAGTGTATAAAAAGAAATTTAAAAACAATTGCCCCTGGGAAAACATAAGGTGTGCATCATTTAGATCGGCTCAACAGAAGGTTTGGATATATTAAGAAGTCCTAATGACAGCAGATCGATTATTAGTTAAATACAGATTATGAATCAGTGTTAGTGTGTCAATCTGTTAACTTAGTAAACAATATCCTGTTGATCTACATTAGGTTTCTATCACTCATAGTCATGTAAACTGTCCATCAGAAATAAATTAATAAATGAGTAAATAAATAAAAAAGTCAGTAACCTATGTGATCAGACTCAACTACAGTGAATGTATATATTTAGGTCTTTAGCCGATATTACTTATTGTTGGCTTGATATTCAACATTCTTAGAAAGATGTATAGCTTATTAAATTTAAAGAAAAAGAGTTTGGGAAAATCAAAAAATAACACAGTAGTTGCAGATGTTTTAGAACCCAAAGCCCAAAACTACTAATCATTTCGGTGCTTATTACAAATAGAGTCTATATCCAAAAAGGTATTTGAATGAATGACTTCTTCATTAATACACAAAATCACTGCATTACTGCTAATATTTAAGTCATTATATTTTTAAAATGCATTTTTAAAAATATAAATTTTTATATAAGAGCTCTAAATATTCACATTTCATTTACTACCTGCAGGCCATCAATTATGTCTCCAGCTATCTATAACTTCTACCCGTTATTACCTTCTTAGGCTGGGAAGACAAAGTCTGAAATTCACTGCCATATGGTAAGTTGGAAAGAAATTCGATGTCTTGAAAGAATTATTGACATTTGCTTTTATATTGTTTTTTTTTACATTTTTACCACAGTTGTACACAATATTTATATTAGGATGACTACATTGTGAAACCACAAAGGGATTATAAATGTCCTAGAACACCTCAATACTTTAAAGAGGATAATCTTACAAAGTAAGAATCTTGGTCTCTAAGCCCTAAGAGATGTTATACAACAGAATTATTATCAAAAGCAATGACAAATAGCTACATAAAGCCAAGTCTTACATAAAAAATAGACTCCATCCATCATTACAATAGAGCTACTAAACACCTACGGTTTAGTTCCTGATGAGCAGTAGCATATTAATTAAGTAGCCTCACACCCTCCAGGGCTCCCTTACATAGAAGCTAATTGCTAAATGCTGGATTAACTGGGGAATGGCAAAATTCAATTCATGAATATATATTGAGTGCTTACTATGTGACCAGCAGTGTGCTAAAGAAATCAAGATAAGAGATCAGCCTAAAATCCATAATCAAAATATGTGCTCATGGTCTAATATACATGTAATTACACACTTTGGGGAACTAGAAGAGTGACTAAAACTTCATTAGAAGTCTATAGTTGTGCATTAGAGACATGTCCTACATGATGTCCTCTCTGTGGAATCGATTTCTAACTTAAGATTATCCAAAGAAGTGAAATTGGCCCTCAAAAATGGATAGACTATAGGAGTCTTCACACGTGTAAGATGTATCCGAGCTTCCTAAAGAATGTTGAAGTTGAGGAGAAATAAGACATCTGGTTTATTCCTCCATAATTATTTAACCAAAGAAAAGATGTCAAATAAATAAATTTATGAATTTAACCAATTAATGGTAGACCAGAACAAGTCTAGGCCTCCAAATTTACAATTCAGAGCTCATTCTACCAAAATATAACCTTTAATTGTTTCCTAAGAGGATAACATCTAAAATCGACTGACTTTGAATGTAAGATCAAAAATTCATAAGAATTAGATGACATTGTGAGGTCACAATGAACAGGTCTTAGAACTAGCTCTTAAGCCTTGGAGAGATCGTTCTCAAAACATAGTTAAAAAATATTTTCAAAATTCTTTGAATCCATAATAACCCCAGAACTGTTACTTTTCAATGATTATACTATAAAAGCTTATAAAAAAAGAATTAAAAAGTACAGAATAAATAGGAATATGGTTTTTATAAAACAGACTTTTAACTAAAGTTATATTTTTTTAATTTGTTTTATATTCTGACAGTGACTTAAAATCAATCTACTATATATGTGCTACAATTAAATATCAGTTAGAGTTCTATATTTATCTGCCACATTATGCTTCTCACACTTATTACAGTAGATATTTTTGTTGTATTGCTCTGTTACTTTTCTTCAATCCAAGAACAGGGAAATAGTGAGTGATTTGGCTAAGTAGTTATTGTATATACTAATAGGACTTATATTTTTCATAGTTATTTCCCAGATTACTATAGATCTACTCTGAAGAACACTTCAAAATGCATGGCTGACAACTAGAATTTTCTCTATTCCTAAAAAACATATATCATTATGAGAGGGCCTTTTTTGTAGAATATTCAACCATGAAGTGAGAGAAAACTAATACTTTGGTTTATCACTTACCTTGATATTAAAAATAAAAATCTCAATATTTGCAAATCATATAGATTTATTTTCATGGAGAATAATGAAAAATAGAATTGACTTAATCCAGATGCTTTATGTCTTAATGAGAAACTGTAATAGAAGCTAAGCCATTAGCAGTTTTAGAAGTTTAGATACAATTTATAAATACAGATGTATGCGAATTAAACCCCAATTTTATAGGAGTTTTTGTAGTGTAAGTCAGGGAATTGTTAATACCATCTGCATAACCTACTAGATCACAAAATATAGAAGCAATGGTTAAGTCATATGGCCAGAAACTTTTCTGAAGAAGTTGATTGTATAAATTATGTCTGAGTGAACAGGTAAATTGAAACATATAGGGAAATGGGGAAAAAAATGACTCTTTAACATTGTTTATAGGATTACTTAAATGCTTAAAACAAAACACAATCACCTGTGTGTGCATGTATGTGTGTGTATCTATATATTTTATATACTATAAATTGTAAAATATTTCACAAATATTAACAGGAAGGTTAGTGTCTGCTGTTTTTAGAGAGACATACAAATCTATAGTTCACATTACCAAATAATGATTTTGGACAATGTCTTCTACTCTAAAACAAAGTAAATCAAAGAAATTTGTTAGAACTGTTTTATTGATTGTATATCCACACCCTCAAGTCCTTATTTATAATATTTATCTTTTTGTCAGATATTGAGAGAAATGTCTTCTGGTTTTTAAAATTTAGAATATGCAGAAAAAGAAAAGAAAATTTTACATCCAATTTTTTATGACTAATCTTAAGCAATCCTTAGCTGCACAATTTCCTATTATTTGATCTCTTGACATTTTTATGGGAAGCAATCCACATTTTATCAAACTTTCTTTGAAAATATAATTTTAAATTTTGACATAATATTCCATTAAAATAAGTATCATTATTTAGGTTATCCAATATTTGCTATTTTAAAGGCTATCATATATATTCTATGTATATTAATTACATGAGTCAATGGTCATTTTTGTAACTTAACTTTTAAGCAAGAAGTTAATGTTTTGGTGGGTATTGCCATCGATGGCTTTTCTTAGGTATTAAAGGAAGAATTAACTGGTATACAAACTGATTCCTTGTCATTACCCACAAATTTTTAAAAAGTGTCTCAATGCCCCCCAAAATATCTCTTATGAGAAAATATGGAACCAATGAAGACACTAAGATTTGGGCTTTATATAGAACAAGTAAGCATGAAGGGCATACACAGGATGTTCTCAGCAGCTGATATCTAGGGGTTAGAAAGGCAGAACTCATAGCTACCATATGCACTATTTATTGAGTTCCCAAAATGGACCAGGACTATATGCAAGGCCTTCACACATTGTTTTCAAAGAATTGTTCTAACTTTGTAAACCCAAAGAGTTGCTGCCTTATATTAGAAAGTTTGCTATTCCATGCTCTGATCTATGGGGTAGAAATTGAAAGAGAACAGAAGGGTTTCTTGTCATTTTTCTCATGAGTGGAATTCTCTTTCATGAAATAAAGTATTATTAGATCACCAGGATCCCCTCCCTTCAATTTAGTTACATTGAACTAATATTCCATGGGATTTCTCCTATATTCTGATAAAAAAGATTGTCTCTTCATCTTTCTTTTCAGAACCAATTTGTTTTTTAGCCTTTTTTATGTCTTTAAAAACATAATTATTGTAAGGTAGTAACTCTTTATCGGGATCTACTAGACAAATGTTATTTTAATTTAGAGAATCAAATATGACTTAACTTTTACTACTTGTGCAAAAGCAATTATAATTGATTTGAAATAGTCATTCTTATTAGGAAAAGTATTTGAAAAATCACTCTGCTTTGGCAAGCACATCACTTCATTGTTGGGAGGTCAAGATACTATTAAAGTCAATGGGGTGATTCTGAGAAAGATGGCGGAGTGAGAGACCTCCTCCGATCACTCTCCTTGACACAACAATAAGCTGAACATCTAAAATTGAACAAAGACCACTCAAACTGCATACCAGCACGTCTGAACATGGGATCTGTGCATGGGAGCTACCACAGGTCAGAATCTTGGGTGTTGGGCAGTAGACTCGGAGGAATAAAGACACTGCTTCTTGCGGTCTCTGGAGCTCCCTGTAGGAGGAGGGAAAAGGGTGAAGGTGTGACAACTTCCCTGAACAACTCTGCCTGGATGTGCTGGGACTTCTACGCAACCGGCAGCAGGCCCAGTCATCAGAGCAGAAAACAGAGAAGCTGAACAAGGCTGCAGAGAAACAACAGTTGATTTTTACTGGCCACGGTTACAAAACCAAAGCTGAGCCGCAGCACCCAACACCTAAACCAGAAGGCCCCTGACCCGATACCCTCTGAAACTGAACACCGCAGAGCCCCAAGGGAATCTGAGCAAATGCTGTGGAGACTGAAGCTACCTCTCACAGCCTCTGGTGCTCCCTGCAGGAGAAGGTGGAGGGGAGGAGGTGCAGCGACTTCCCTGAACAGCCCTGCCTGAAAGTGCTGTGACATCTACACAACCAGCAGCAGGGCCCAGTCATCAAGACAGAAAGCAGAGAAGCAGGCTGGGACCGCAGAGAAGCAGGCTGGGACCGCAGAGAAACAACAGTTGATTATTACCTGCCCCGATTGCAAAACTGAGGCTGAGCCACAGTGCCCAACCCCCAAACCAGACAACCCCTCCCCTGATACCCTCTGAGACTGATCACTGTGGAGCCCCAGGGGAATCTGAGCAAATGCTGCCAAGACTATCGCTGACACTGACAGGGACTGAAACTGAGGGTAGCGAGTGTGATTAAATATCTACAAGAAAATCAAAAAGGTATTATTTAAGCTTTTTATAAAGCAGTGATCCAAGAGGCTTAGACGTCACCTACTGGAAATGAAAAGAAACACATCTTTTTTGCACAGGCTAAAGAGAGATCTTTATATTATAAATCTTCTTTCTGGAAAAACAGCAGAATACACTTCAATTAATGCCTATGCAGAGAAATATCCCATTAAACACCATGAACAACCAAGGTGGCAAGGCATCTCAGAAAGAAAGAGAAAAATCTACAGAAAATGAGCTTACAGACATAGAAATATGCAACTTAAATGACAGGGAGTTCAGGATGGTACTTCTGAAAAAACTCAATGAGTGCCGAAATGAGTAATATCAATAATTTCAGGAATTGAAAAAAACAACTAGATGAATGGAGTAAAGAGATTGAAATCCTCAAAATAACAAAAACAAAAACAAAAAACAACAAAAAAAAACCGAATAGATCTTCTGGAATTAAAATACACACTGCAATGATTGAAAAATGAAATAGCAAAGTTGGGAAATAGAGTTGACCAAATGGAGGAAAGGATCAATGATATTGAAGACAGAAATCTAGAAATAAATCAGAAGGAAAGAGAAAGAAACCGAATAATGGAAAATAGTGAAAGAGAAATACAAGAACTAACTGATACCATGAGGAGAGGAAACCTAAGAATAATGGGCATTATCGAAGGCAAGGAACAGTATCAGGGACTAGAAAGCATTTCAGACAAGTCTTAGTGGACGAGAATTTTTCAAATCTAAGGAATGAGCTGGAGCTTGGAATTCAAGAAGTCAACAGAACACCCAATTATCTCAACTCAAAAAGGCCTAAACCAAGACACATTGTATTAAAATTATGAAAAATTAACGACAAAGATAGAATTCTCAGGGCAGCCAGGGAAAAGAAGACGAGAAGCTATAAAGAAAAAACAATTAGATTATCGGACCTCTTGGCGCAGAACTTACAAGCCAGAAAATAATGGAATCAAATATTTAAACTATTAAGTGAAAGGAACAACCAGGCAAGAATAATGTATCTTGATAAGCTCTCCTTTAGATATGAAGGAGAAATTAAGATCTTTCCAGACATACAAAAATTGAGGGAATTCTCTCCTACGAGGCCTGCACTGTAGGAAATAGTGGAAGGGGTCAGCTCACCTAAAATGAAATGACAAAAAAAAAAAAATTACAGAATTAGGAGTAAAGTGATAGGCAAATAGAAGCAGAGAAGTTCAATCCTTACTAAGAATAGGGCATTAAAAGATTAAATAATAAGAAGAGAATTGCTACAGATATATAGATAGCAAGATAATAATGAACGTTCAGTATACATAGGAATAAATTGAGATAACGATGGCTGAAAAGGGAAGGATTCACAGATCCAAATTTGCAAAGGGGAAAGGAGATAGGGCACATGCAGAAGAAAATAGATGACAGTATATATCTATATCTATTTCTATATCTATATCTATATATGTATATATAATAACTATTCTTTTCATATTCGTAATGGTAACCAAACACCAAAGATTCAGAACTGAAGTATAAAACATAAAACAAGAAGAATCAGAGTGAAAACCCACAAAAGCCAAACAAAATAAAGAAAACAGAGACACGAGGACAAGGAAGCAATGGAAACATCAAGCTACTACAAAACAAAAGATAAAATGGCTATAAGAATATTTCAATATTCACCCTAAATGAAAATGGAATGAACTCATCAATAAGAAGGCACAGAGTTGCAGATGAATCAAAAAACAAAACCCAACCGTATGCTGCCTCCAGGAGACACATCTCAGCTCCAAAGACAAATATAGACTCAAAGTGAAAGGATGGAAAAAGATATTTCAAGCAAATGGCATTCTGAGAAAAGCAGGAGTAGCAGTACTAATATCAGATGAAACAGACTTCAAAATAAAAAAGATAAAGAAAGATACTGAAGGACACTTCATAATGATAAAGAGAATCATACACCAAGAAGACATAACACTTATTAATATCTATGCTCCCAATCAGGGAGCCCCAAAATATGTAAAGCAATTACTAACAGAGCTAAAGGGAGAAACAGACCAAAACACTATTGTACTAGGGGACCTAAATACCCCACTGTCGAATATGGATAGATCATCCAAACAGAAAATCAATATGGAAATAACATCTTTAAATGGCACTTTAGACCAACTGGACATAATTGACATTTACAGAACTTTCCATCCCCAAACAGCTGCTTATACATTCTTCTCTAGTGCACATGGAACAATCTCAAGAATCAACCACATACTGGGACACAGAAATAGCCTCAATAAATATAAGAGAGTTAAAATCATACCAATCATATTCTCTGATCATAACACTTTGAAACTAAGATCAACTGCAAAAAGAGATCAAGAAGAACCACAAAATCATAGAGATTAAACAACATGATACTAAAGAATAACTGGGTCAGAGAAGAAATAAAAAAGAGAGATCAACAGACACATAGAAACAAATGATAATGATAGTAGAACATAGCAAAACTTTTGGGACACAACAAAAGTGGTCATAAAAGGAAAGTTCATATCATGACAGGCCTATCTCCAAAAACAAGAATGATCCCAAATAAACAACTTTCATCTTAAAAAACTAGGAAAGGAATAAAAAATGAAGCCTAGAGTCAAAAGATAGAAAGAAATAGTCAAAATTAGAGCAGAAATAAATGAAATTGAAAATAGAAAAACAATAGGAAAAATAAATGCAACAAAGAGCTGAGAAGATTCTTTGAGAAAGTTAATAAAATTGACAAACTCCTGGCTAGACTCACTAAAGAAAAAAGAGAATGGACACAAACAAATCAGGAGCGAAAGAGGGGAAATTACAAATGACATCGCAGAAAAACAAAGGATCATAGAAGAATACTATGAAAAAGTACATAACACTAAATTTAATAACCTAAAAGAAATAGACCAGTACTTAGGGAAATACAAGCTTCCCACACTGAATCAAGAAGAACTGGAAAATCTAAATAGACCAATCAGCAGTATGGAAATTGAAACAATCATCAAAAACCTATCAAAAAGTAAAACCAGATGGCTTTACCAGTGAATTCTACCAATCGTTTAATACCTATTTAATACTTAAAGAATAGATTTAATACCTATTCTCTTCAAACTCTTCCAACAAATCGAAGAGTAGGCAATACTTCCCAACTCATTTTATGAGGCCAATATCATCCTGATACCAAAACCTGGTAAAGATAACACACAAAAAGAAAACTACAAACTGATATCTCTCATGAACACGGTTGCAAAAATCCTAAATAAGATACTGGTGAATCGAATACAGCAACATATTAAAAAGATTACACACCACAATCAAGTGAGCATCATCCCAGGGGCAAAGGGATGGTTCATCATCATACGCAAAACGATTAATGTAATACATCACAAAAACAAAAAAATAATAATCATATGCTTATATCAAGATGTAGAAAAAGCCTTCGACAAGAGACAGCATTCATTTTTTATCAAACACGTAACAAAATCAGTATAGAAGGAAGATACCTTAACTTAATAAAGGCCACCTATGAAAAATCCTCAGCCAACATTATACTTAATTGTGAAAAACTATAAACCTTCCCTCTAAGATCAGGAACAAGGCAAGGCTGTCCACTATCGCCACTGTTATTCAGCATAACATTGGAGGTCCAAGCGAGTGCAATCAGACAAGAGAAAGATATAAAAGGCATCCAAATAGGAAACGAAAAAGTCACACTGTCACTATTTGCAGATGACATGATTCTCTATATAGAAAACCCTAAAGACTCCACAGGAACACTACTAGAAACAATAAGCAAATAGAATAAATTTTCTGGATACAAAATCAACATTCAAAAATCCATATCATTCCTATTCTCTAATAGTGAAGTGCCAGAAAAAGAAGTGGAGAAAATAATTGCAAAAGGTTGCAATTGCAATGAAAGGAATAAAATACCTAGGAATAAATTTAACAAATCATATGCAAGACTTATATAATTAAAATGACAAGACCATATTAAAAGAAATCAAAGAAGATACAAAGAAATGGAAAGATATTCTGTGTTCTTGGATTGGAAAAATCAATATAGTTAAAAAGGCCACATTACCTAAAGTATTGTACAGACTTAATGCAATCCCCATCAAAATCCCATCGGCATTTTTTAAAGAAATAGAACAAAAAAATCATCAGATTTGTATGGAAGCACAAAAGACCCCGAATTGCCAAAGCCATCCTGAGAACAAAGAACGAGGCTGGAGGCATCACTCTGCCCGACTTCAAATTATACTACAAAGTAACAATAATCAAAACAGCATGGTATTGGCAACAAAACAGACACACGGACCAGTGGAATAGAATCAAGAATCCAAAAGTAAACCCATATTTATATGGGCTAATAATTTTTGACCAAAAAAGCCAAAAATATAAGTGGAGAAAGGAAAGCCTCTTCAATAAATGATGCTGGGAAAACTGGAAGGCCACCTGCAAAAGAATGAAACTAGACTGTTGTCTATCACCACACACCAAAATTAACTCAAAATGGATTAAGGACCTGAATATAAGACCTGAAACAATAAAATGCATAGAAGAAAACATAGGAATGAAACTCAAGGACCTTGGACTTAAAGAGGATTTTGTGAACTCGACTTCAAAAGCAAGGGAAGTAAAAGCCAAAATAAATGAATGGCCTACATCAAACTAAAAAGCTTCTTCTCAGCAAAAGAAACCATCAACAAGGTAAAGAGACAACCATCAGAATGGGAAAATATATTTGCAAGCAATGCTTCCAATAACGGGTTAATATCCGAAATGTACAAAGAACTCATACGACTCAATAACAACAACAACAAAAAACAAAAGATGCAATCAAAAAATGGGCAGAGATCTGAAAAGGCACTTCTTCTTAGAAGGACATACAATAGCCAGCAAACATTTGAAAAGATGCTCCACATCACTAGCTATTATGGAAATGCACATCAAAATCACAATGAGATACCATCTCACGCCTGTTAGAATAGCTATAATCAACAGGACAAGTAGTAACAAATGTTAGATAGGATGCAGAAAAAAAGGAACCCTCATACACTGCTGGTGGGACTCTAAACAGGTACAGCCACTTTGGAAAACAGTATGGAGTTTCCTCAAAAAACTAAGAATTGATCTACCATATGATCCAGCAATCCCTCTATTGGGTATTTACCCCAAAGACTTGAAAACCTATATTCGAAATGATATTTGTACACCGATGTTTATAGCAGCATTATTCTCAGCGGCCAGGACATGGAAGCAACCGAAGTGTCCATGTTGCGACAACATGGATGGACCTCGAGATACTCATGCTAAGTGACATAAGCCAGACAGAAAAAGTTGAAAATCACATGATATCACTTATTTGTGGAATGTAAACCCAAAAGCAACAAATGAACAGGGCAAACAAATAGAGACTCATGGATATGGACTATGTACTAGTGGTTACCAGAGGGTAGGGGGTGTGGGAGGAGATGGGAGGTGGACAAGTAAAGGGGTTCAAATATAGGGAGGTAGAGGGAGGGTGAATTTGGTAAAGTGGATTAAATATATGGTAGCTGAAGGAAACTGGATGTTGGGTCATAAACACACAATAGAATATAAATATCAAATTATAATGTACACCTGAAAATTATATAATTGTATTAACCAATGTTACCACAATAAACTTAAAAAAAACAGTATTTAATAAATAAGTGAGGGTTACATAAAAAAATAAATAAAATCAATTGTATTTTATTAATTTAATGTAGTTATGCAACAACAGAAGTTAAAGAAAGAAACACTGTATATAAAAAACACATCTGGGTTTTATTGTTTTCTCAGAAACTGATACCAGTTCTGATGTTTTTTCAATGGATTTTTGTTCTTTAAGAATGGGAAGCTTGTATACTTCAAGTATTTTATCTAACTCAGCATTATTACAAGGAAAGAAATACCAGAAAAGTGAATAAGAAATATATTTACAATGATGTAGAAGATGAGGAAAAGCCTTCCAGAAACGATATAATTGTTCTAATATTAAACTCTTGTTACATGTAATATAATTGTCTACAAAAAAGAAAAGTCTCCCAGCTTCTGAATAAATTCTGTTAAGTATCAATAACATGTTAAAATTTAGCATTCTTATAAAGTACTTTTTGTTACTCCTGATGATTACTAAACAGAGATCAGAAAATAAATCACACTTCCACCTAATATAAATTCAAATAATGTATCATTGTGAAATAAAAAATGTCAGTTCATGATGCTAAATTAAGCTTTTTCTTGCTTTTTGCTTTGCTAAAAAATTATAGATCTAGTTCCTCGTATTGGGGTTACTCAAAATAAAACACAGGCAATTTTTCTTTGCTTTCTATGTCATCTGAGGATTGAAAACATTATACAGGACAAATATTCTGTAAATTAGGTAAGTACTTTATCAGTAAATATATGTAAAAATATGTATATGGAATTCTGGGAAGAAAGAGAAAAAAGTGCAGCACAATTTTAGATCTTTGCTAATTTTCATATAAAATTAGACATAGGACCTAGATGGCAAAAACAAAAATACATGTAAAATATTTGTAATTAAATTGTATTATCATTGTTTATTTTATGGGCAAGATAGCTGAGAGATAAAGGAGATAAGTAACCTGCCCACAGTTACCTAGTGTACAAGTCTATTAAAAGAGGGGTAATTTTAAGACATATATTTATCTTCTATGCCTGTTCTAAAAAATGCCCAACTCTATATACAATGATATTTAGTTGTGCAAACGACTACACTGATTTTTTATCTTAGTGTTCCAGGTAGAGATGGATGGTCTAGGTGATTAAACTAAACAGAACTGAACCCTTAACAATGTATGATCTTTTCAGTTCACTTTCTGCTGCATGAAAGCCAAGTAGCACTCGATGGAGTATACTTTCAAAAAAGGCATATCCAAGCATTAATACATATATTTTTCTATACTTTAATTTCCCTTGTGCAAACAAATATCAGCAGAGTGGTCAATCCCCATGACTCCTGAAGAGAACAAGAGGATTAATTCATAAATACGCAGTTCTGTCTTGCCCTCTTTACTTAATTCTAAGAACACCATCTCTTCTCCACACATAGACTCCATTTAGGTTAAGCATTTACTTTTCATCTTTAGGTTAGATAGCATCTCCACTATCCTGCTCACATGTCCAAATGCGGATCCCCTATTTATTCTTCTATGACTAATTACCTTCTACTCCAGACTAGACTCTAAGCTGCAATTTTCTTGTAAGGAAAAATTGTGGGAAATTTTCAAATTTGGTGAGTGACTGACCAGCTTCACCTTCTAGGTTATCTCTACCTTTGTCATTAACTAGGTTATTTATAGCTGTAGAAATAGAAAATAGCTTGTAGAATGCTGGTATAATGCAAAATTGTATCTAGTACTATGCAATTTATTATCACCCTGTGAATATTAACTAGTTTTGCCATCCAGTTATAAATAAATTTCAGTATTCCTTTCTGATTATCAATGTGTAGCAGTTTGAAATCTGCTTTGACTTAGTTGTAATATCTTATTGATTTCCATACTAATTAATGAGTTAAATAAAATAAATAAAACCAAGTATTGATAAAGTCATTTTAAAGCTATATAAGAGCTGTTATTTTATGTACTTATAAATTTTAATCTTTAGGAAAATTCTACATCTTCATTGTACTGTTCCATTTTCAGAAAATGAAAAATTTCTAGCAGAGTAAAAGTGTCATCTAAATACTGAATTAATTAAATAATTAATTCCAGGTCAATTTCTTGAAATATAGTACTACTAAACTGTGTTATGGACAGAGGTTATTGCATAGTTTTAGACAGAAACTTAGACCTAAGTCAAAATGAACTCAAGTAAAAAATATTCATATCCTTAATTAGTAAAAAGGAATCTCAGACACTTGATTGGTTTTAGACTCTCTTCCCAAAGCCAAACGAACTTGGGCAGATCTTGACTAAAGGAAGAACTAGACTTCTCAATACTTGAGTCTTCACAAATACGATTTCAGAATGTCAGGATTTATTCAGTAAATAAATATTTGTTTTTATATATTAAACTAGGTCCACTGCTAAAACAGAATGATAAAAAGATGAACAAAGCCTGTCCTAATAGGATTTTAGTGAAAACAAGATCTCATCAATACCTAGAGCAATGGGTGACAAATGTTATTAGAGCTCATATGAAAGCACTGAGGACGACCTAACCTAGTAATGAGTTGAGACCAATAAATAAGCAAACAAACAAACAAATAAATAAATAAATAGGTAGACTAAGTTTGGTATGTAGACAAGAAAATTACAAGCAGGATTGAAGCTATGTGTGAAGTTTATTAGTATGAAAGTTTTATACTGAAACAAAATCTCGTGTGCATGCTCCTGGTATAGTAGATCTCTCAGACAGTTCTTCAACTAGCTAATTGAGAATGTAGGCATATTTCATCTTGAAATCTTACAGTTTTCATTTTGTGGTCTCCAGAGTCACCATGAAAGGGAAAACAAGAGCATGGAGGATTTTAAGCCCACACCATGAAGTAGTATACATCACTTCCACCCAGATTCTGTTAGCCAAAATTCTGTGCAGCTGGGAAATTTTATTTAAATATATGTCTAGAAGAAAAGACTAGTTAGGTGAGTACAGATCTCTGTTTCTGTTACATCAGTTGTTTTCAATTCAGTTTAAGGAGTATAGACTACAATTTAAGGAGTATAGTACCACAAACACTATTGGTTCAGCAACTAAGATCTATCTACATTCCCCTTTCCCCGTGACAACCTGTATTACAGAGGCTGAAGAAACTAATACTCTACTGGTAAGGCTTCCTTGGACTTAAGGATGACAGCATGACTCAGTTTTTGCTAGTGGATGATGAGGCATGTTCCTAGATGGGCAGGGCTTCTAGAAAAGATTCTGATTTATTATAAGAAAAATAGATCTGCCTACATACATGCTTTTTGCATTTTTCTGAATGGAGTCTAAAATCTTTGTTACTTAGAAAGAATACTAAATTCAATCTGGAGATGTTAATCCAGGCTCTTCTCCAGATTGAACCATGAGAAAACTAAGAAGCAGAACCAGATAACTGAGAAAAAAATGAGCCCCTAGATTTTAACTTACCATCCATCAAATTTTCTGTTACTTAACTTTTTCTGAAATGTATATGCAATCTCTAATTTTTATTTTTTAGTTAGAAAAGAGAATAGTTTACATAAATTTACTTTGTATTAATATTCTTCAAGTCAATTTATTTATTAGAGTGAAAAATTCTGCATTTTAAATGGAACACAAATCTTTACTCACCTAATATATTTTATGAGTACTCAAAACTTTGAGTCAAAAGTGTATAAAATATTATTTTAACTATAACGATAGTTAATTTAAAAATATATACATTAACAACATGCAATATGATCATCCGATATTTGTATGCATTGTGAAATGATTACTGTAACCCAGTTAATTAACACTTCTATCATCTCATACAGTTAAACATTTTTTCTGTGTGTATACATTTTCTTTATCCATCCATCCAATAATGGACACTTATGTTGTCTCCATATCTTGACTGTTATAAATAATACTGTAATGAACAAGAAGGTGCAGATATCATTTTAAGATAGTGATTTCATCTTATTTGGATAAATACCCAAAGTGGAATTGCTTGGCAGCTCAAAGTGGAATCGTATGGCAGCTCTATTTGTAATTTTTTTTGAAGAACTTCTATACCATTTTTCATAGTGGGAGTACCAGTATACATTCCCAAGAACAGTGCTGAAGGACACTGTTTACTCTGCATCCTTGCCAACACTTATTATTTCTTGTCATTTTGATAATAGCTATTCTAACAAGTGTGAGGTGAAATCTCTATGTTGTTTTCATTTGCATTCCCTGATGATTAGTGATGATGAGCAATTTCTCATGTACCTGTTGGCTGTTTGTATATTTTCTTTGGAAAAATGTCTGTTCAAGTCCTTTGCCTGTATTTAAGTTGGATTTTTTTTTTCTATTAAATTGAGTTTCTTATTTCTTTTGGATATTAATGCCTTATCAGATATGATTTGAAAATATTTTCTCTCATTCTGTAGGTTGCCTTTCCATTGTATTGATGGTTTCCTTTGCTGTGCAGAGCTTTTTAAATCAATATTGTCCCACTTAATTATTTTTACTTTTGATGTCTGTGTTTTGGTGTCATATCCAAAAAATTATTGCCAGTACAATATCAAGGCGTTTTTTCCTATGATTTCTTCTAGGAATTTTATGGTTTCAGGTCTTCAATTTAAGCCTTTAATCTAATAATACTTATTTTTAAAGGGAAAATGTTTAACAATTAAGAATATGATTATATCTTACATATTTTAAGAAAATACTAAAAATGATTTTTACTCTACATAACAAAAATTACTTTCTATTGACAGATATACATATACATATGTATATATATATTTTTTTTTCCAGTATAAGTTCACTTTATTAAATCTATTTAGATACTGATGTTTTGACATGGAATTTATTTTTATTCTTTATTTAAGTTACCATTAGAATTGCATGATCCTAGAAACTCTTGTAGGTAAACAAATAATGCATGATGAAAGGTGCTAGAACACTAAAAATAACTTGTATTCATTGACTATGTAGAGGTGCTTCATGAAGGCTCATTTTTAAATAGAGCACAATTCAAAATTATGAACTACCTAGACAATAATTTTTTATATATGTCAGATGATGTAATTATCTTAGTTCGCTAATTGTCTTTAAGGAAAACATCTCTTTAAACTAAATTCTTTATAGGTACAAATGAAAAATATCCTTTTATTTCTCCCTAACTGTGAAACAGAAGTCTGAATATCTTAATTTGGATTTTCAATGACATATTTATTTCTCAAATTAAATTTTATCATTGTTTCTGAAAGCTTTCTATAAACTACTGAGCTTAGAAAACAGTTGAACTCTGCAAAGGAAAAATAAACTCTGTACTTTGCAAGGATTTGTGAGGATGTTCTCTCTGTGATTATGAGTATGTATTTGGAAGAGTTAATTCATAAAAGCAAGAGATAATGACTGCTTCTTTAAGCTTTTTGAAAAAGTAAAATTTATATGAACAAGGTGTATTATGTTACCTGTAAGAGTGGCTCAGGTGATATGCTGAAATATTTACTCTTCAATGTTTATCCAATTTGCAAAATATATAAATATCAAAAATGAGACCAAAGAAAGTATTTCTTAAGGAAACTTTCACAATTGGTCCCCTATTCTAGTATTTAGATGAATTCAACTATTTCTACTACCCCTTCATGTGGTATCATATCACTAATTGAACTATGAAAGTGTGTATTTTGTTCTTCATAATTTTAAACTAGAATGGTTTGCTTTAGATGTAATTACTTTAGAGATTCTAACATATTAATTTGCTTCCCCAAAATTCTCTTCTATATGACCAAGTGCTGGAAATGTCACACAATTGGACAGATACTGGGAAGTTGGATCTCATTAAAGTGCTTTACTGAATGCTGAGATAAATCATTTGATTTCAGCATCTTTGTGATTGATGTAAATGACAAACCTAGTAAGTTTTTCACTATGTTTTATATTGCAAAGTCCACCAATTTAATACAATCAAATATTTTTTAGCCCAGTAAACTTTCTTCCCATCTCATTGGCCTATGGCACCCATTGATTGATGCATAGTATACAGTCAATTTACCTTAAAAAAAAAAAAAAAGGTCATCACTTATTTCAGTATATGTTTTTCTTTTATTGGGACTTTCCTTTGACGTGTCCTGGGGGGTCTTTAATATCTCATCTTATCTTATCTATTCTTTCCTGGATTGCCTGCAATTCAGTTGCAAAATACTCATTTTCTCCTAACATTTTTTTCTTAACTTCTCCCAGACTGAACTATATCAATGCCTTTTTCCCTGGCACTTTTAGGAATGTGATGAATAAAGTTGCCTTTCTGCAGTAGTAACAGTCTGTTTTCTCTGTTTCTCTTAGAATTCCTTTTAATCTTGGTTATGCAGTCAAAGAATTCAGACAAGCAAGTTTTGTGTGTGTCACTGATGCATAAATATTTAACTTAGGAAACTTTGGATGGAGACTTGGCAGGAGTCCCAAGGTTCAGAATATTAACATATGTCTATTAGTTTGAGGATGGAAAAGCAGCATGACATTCTATAATTTAAGCCGCTCCTAAGAATTTTTTTTTCTCATTTTCTCATAATTGTGAGAGTCAGCAACAATATTCCTATAATAAACCTTTTCCCTGGTCTAGAGCCAATAAATATTTACAGATAGGCAGAACCTTAGCTATCATTTAGCTGGGAATTTTTCAATGTGGGCTCTGGAGTCCCCTTCTGTTCCATTGAGAATATTCTTGGATCTTCTCAGGAGATAAGAAAGAGGCCAAAAACTGAGAGCTTAAGGTTGGAGAACATATAATTTTTCTATGAGGTCATCTCCAATTTATCTGATATTAGAGTCTCACTTCAAATTTTATGAAATACCAATTGTAGAGATTAAATATTTGAAAACTATTTTCTGTTTCTCAACTTTTATTGTTCAAGCATGATGATAATATATATTATTTCCCTAAGTCTAGCTTTATTTACAATTGTAGGACATCAGAATACATTTTATTTATTTTATATTTTTCTCAAAGTCATGAAAAGCCCTAGCCTTCTCCAAATCTGTCGGTATGGATATGCATAGTGGAATTCAAAACATTGAAACTTCATGTATGTGTGGTCCCTGTAAAGCCATCTTTGGTAAGTGTCAAAGTCACATGGAGTCAATACCACATTGTATCTCACTGGATAGAAAATATTCTGATGTGTCAGTACTCCAGAATTGTTTGAGCCTGCAAAGAAAGCTAAGATCTCAGAGCTATTAACGCAATAAATAAATAAATAAATAAATAAATAAAT
>NW_006441071.1:8034591-8044206 GCF_000325575.1 Pteropus alecto
TTTCGTTAGCTCATGTGCTTTTTGACAAACCACAATAACAGATGGGGTTTTATTAAGTTTTTTTTTTTCATTTTTAAATTTTATATTAGTTTCAGGTATACAGTACAATAGTTAGACATTTGTATACTTTATGAAGTGATCTCCCCAATTACTCTAGCACCCATCTGGCATTACACACAGCCGTTATAATAATATTGACTATATTCTGCATGCTGTGCTCTACATCCTGGTGATTGTTTTGGAACTACTAATTTGTACTTTCTTTTTTTCTTTTAGAACATTCTTACTTTTGGCATTGCAAGATTCTCCAGGATCATTTATATATGTCATTCCCTAGTCCTAGAAGCAGCCATTTCTCTAAGGAACCCTGGTTCCTTTAATAGGAGAATATTCAAAACCAAGGTATGGGCCCTAGGAGTGCACATTGTTACTGGGGTGTCATTTCTTTTCGACTTTCACCTGACAAGACAAAGAAATATATCTGTATATTAATCCCTATCTATCATCTATCTATCTATCATCTATAATCTACCTATCATCTATCTATCATCATCTATCATCTGTCTACCTACCTACCTAACTACCTATCATTTATCTATCTACCCATCATCCATCTATCTAAACTCCTAAAGAGCCACCACCAGCATTCTGATAGCTGCTGATTAAAGCTCTGAAGTAAATGAAATAATTCATAGAAAACTAACTGAGAGAAGTAAGAGGACAGTTTGATGAGTAGTCTCAACATTTAAGACAAAAATCCAGAAGAAGAACCAATAATTGAGTGTTGTCATTGAAGTAATCAGAAAATGTTCATAGCCAGTCAATCTTAATTCTCCCAACAAGCTGCATTCTTTCAAACCTCCATGCCTTTGAATATGTTTATCTAGACTCCTATTTAAATGTAACTGTTCCAGTAAAGGTTTTCTTGTTGTCTTTCCTCAAATAGGTATGTGTACCTTTTATTCTCATTTTTGTAGTTAGTGCCTTTCTTATAATAGTTATCTTATTATACTGTAATTATGTATTTATATGATTTGCCTTGCAATAAGATGTGAATTTTCTGAAGCCATTTAACTCCAGGTCTAAAACAGTGTCTGGCACATAGTAGACATTCCGAAAAACTTTATGAATTGAATAATTGAATTATTTAATAAGGAGAATATCAATTTATTTTATCAGGGTTAAAGGGGAAGTATATAGATAAATTGGAAAATGAGACTCAGAATGAAGTTATATCCAGGTCGCCTGTCACAGGGTCTGAAATTCACCATTAGAATTTGTTTCATTCAGTTTAATATATTTATGTTTAAAGTAACCTTTTTCAAAGTGAAAACATATCCACGAGAGTAAACTTTCAGCTGACAATTAATATATTGCCTACTTGTAATTCCTTAGTGTGCATAAATCATCAGATCTCCAATAGCTTTAATACTGAGTACTAACTGCCTAGGCAGAAGATGAGGTTATTTGGTTCTTAAGAGCACTGGTAAAAAATCAGTTTTACCCTTTATAATATGTAGCTTAGTATAAGTATTATTATGAATACTTAACCTTCTCAAATTTAAATGTCCTCTATGAAAGGCTTTTAGAATCTGTATCATTGAAAGTTGCTCTGATGATTAAATAAGATAAACCAAAGTTATCTCATTGACACATACACAGTAAGCACCAAATAAATTTCAACCACTATTATTACTTTCATACTGCCGAGGAATGGAAACGTTGATAGAGTTTGGTAGAGAAGAATTATTTTGTTCTCTAAGGGATTGCCCATATTGGAAAACCACAAGTGGGATATCAAAGAGATATTTAGAATTTTCCTGAAATCCCAGGCATCCACCAGAAAGTTGGAAGTAGGAGGGAGCAGATTAAAGGGGGAAAAAAGTAAGATTGAATGCTAGCATGGATTAGAATATATTTATAATGGATGTGGAAAGGAAACATTTTATCTATTACAAAGTATTATAGAGGATTTTCCTGGCAAGGAAAACCTGGAAGTTGGACCAAAGATTCACTCCTTCAGCAAACATTTACAATCAGCACAGTATATATGGTCTAGGCACTAATCTAAGCCCTAAAGATACAGCAGCAAAACAATAGAGAGAAAAAAAAAAAGCCTATGCTCACACTTAAATGTTAGTGGAAGAGGTCGTTATCTCCCTAGGCAAGAAACAGAGCTCCAACTACAAATGGTTTCTCATGATACTATGATTAAAAGTAAGTTATGATTTGCTCTTCTGAAATGTATTGAGATAACTTGTAAAATGTGAACACACATTTATTGTTCACTTAACATATGTGAGGGACAATTTAGACCCCTCTATTAGATAATTAAACTCTAACAACAAATTTATAATGTCAGTGTCATTATTATCTCAATTCTTCCAGTGAAAACACTAAATCACAGAGAAGATAATTAAATTTCCTGAGGTCACACACCTAATAAATGATACAGTCAATATTCACACCCAGAAAGTCTGACACTAGAGCTTTTAACCACTATCCTAAATAGTAAAGTTTAAGACAAATAGCAATGTCCTCTGCCAGCCTGCTGCTGTCATTTTTCTCTAAGACTCCAGAGATTAGTCAATTGGCACTTTTCCAATACTCTCTCCCTACGTAGTCATTCCCTTTCAAATCCATAGGACATGAGTCATGCAGGAAAGAAATCTGAGCCAAAGTGGCCTGCATTTTTGCAGCTTAAATCACACATGATTTTTTTTAATTGAATACACAAAAATCAATACACTAGTAAGTCTGAGAGCTATAATATTCCTCTGTCAGTATTAAAAGTGATGTTTATATTTGAATAATTCAGAATATGCCTTTAAATATGGTCTTTTAATATACCCATACCAAGCTTAGTCTGCAAAGAATACATCAAATTTAATATTTTGTACAAGTAGCATAGCAAAGATAATATTAATAGGGTACTGTAACAGTAGTTGGCAATGAAACCATTCTGTAAGAAATGGGGAAAAAAGCTGAAAAAATGATTCAAGAAATATCCAATAACTATAAAAGCAAAAATTACTAAAATATGTGAATTCTTGATTTTTTAAATGGATTTCCAATTTTTAGGCAAGGGAATAGTATTAATTTAAAACCATTTATGCAGTATCTAAAATCCCTATTTTTAAATATCTAGATCACTCAACTTATTCTTGTTTACTTAAGTATCACAAAATGAAAATTTTGTGGGTTAATAAAATCGCTGATGTGCAAACTGAATGAGGGCACATTTAAAATAATAAGGATATTCTTAAAACCCAGTAAATATCATTATTTTGATTGATAGAAATACTCAAATTACACGATTTAGACCAAAATGATCAGCTTTGATTTGGTTATTTCCATTGATTTATTATCCAGGGTATTTCTTTATGTTGTTTAGACATAATCTTAAACTGGGAATAAAAAGCATACTAATATATAAGAGTTTATAATGTTTATGTCTTATTTATTTTTGCTTTGTATAAAATTTGAATTTAATCATATTTTGTCTTCTACAACTATTTTTTGTTTTACCAGATTATCTCTCATCTCTCAAAAGTCCTTTTTTTTAGTCTACCTAGAACTGCTTTATAGTAAAATGTTTTTCTCAATCATTTCAGATATTTTCAAATATTCTATTACAATTTGAGTTTCATTTATAGGATGTAGAATTAAAGGATAGCTACAAGTTTCATCTAAATGCAGGGAACAGACATGAGAAGTTATAGAGCCATTTATAGGAATTAAGTATAAGAATTTCTCATTTAGCAATTTTATTGCTATTTCATGTAATTACAGTACAAAAGTAATTTTAAATCTCTCTTATGCTTTCCTGCGGTACCATGATTTACGAAGTACTGCTATTTTCAGTTTTAACTTGTTAAGTACAGTAAGAAAGCTAACTTTTTGATTCTCTTAAACATGGGCAGTATGTCATAATTAAACACTAGAATAGAGAATCTCTGCAGAAGAATCAAATCCTGTCTCCATTACTTACACGTTGTGTGATCTAGAGCAAAGCATTTAACCCCTTTAAAATATAGGTCATTCATCTGTAAAAGTGAGGTCAAATATATCTGCTTTATATGTGGCTGTGAGAATGAACAGTAATACAGATTATGAGATAGGTTGACATAGATTACATTGCTTTCTATGCATGTAAACTTTGGGCTGTATTAAGTTATTTCTCCCTTCTTCAAAGGGTATCATCTTCATTTCTTCAACAAATTGGTAATTAAATAAATATTTGTATTATAAATTTTGATCTTTAACAAGACCAGGTAACAGAAACGTCTTTCCATATTCACAGAACACCAAGGCCATGCAAGTTTGGGACTCAAAGAAATTTTAAAAGTCATATTACCATATAGGTAAACCAGGTTTCAGACCAGCTGTGTTTGTGTTTCTATATCACACTTGTGAGTGTCTCTGCCTCTGTATATCTTAATTGGGAGAAGAATGTGATTCACTTTGTCAGTTTCAGTTTCAAGGTGTTTTTCACATGTTGGAAGTGTTGAATTAGTTTAAAAGCTGTATGTAGCCTTTGAAGTTTTGAAGAGAGAAAGAAAAAAAATGAATATCTGGGTTAAGGTAATTTAAAAGAAACATAACATGGCAATGCAACAACCAAATGGAAGAGGGTCTGGGATATTGACATCCAAATTTAAATAGCTCACAATTGATTAGAGATGTGATCTGTAAACAATACTAATACTTAGTATAGAAAACATATGAGTGAAAAATGACATTTAGTTAACAACCAAAATTGACTTGTTTTGTAGAAGTAGTCTGATCTAAGAGGCAAAGGGAACAATAAGTTTGCATGAGTCAGTAACACAATGCTACTCTTTTTTTTCCCTTAAATTAACCCCCTTAATGCACTCAACAGAGATAGATTTTTAAAATGAAAGCACAAGCAGTATCCCAGTACTTCCTTTGTATTCAAAATTCCTTTACTCGAACATGAATTAAAGCAAAGCGAAAGGAGATAGCAATGGCTAACATTGATGTTATTTTATTTATGGCTTGTTTGTTTTGATTTGCTTTATTTTTTATGTGACTTTTCTAGAAATAAAAAAAAAAACTAAATAAGAAATTTTATTAAGACTACAAGCATATGAAACTATATTAATAGAGTATAATAAAAGAGCAATATTAGTATCGGCTAATATTCGTTGATTGTTTTAAATACCGGTGTGATAATTTTTGTTAAATTATTACCCTATGCTCTATCAATTTATCAGGCAAGAAAACTGAGATTTGGAGAGGGCAAGTAAATTATATATGGTTATACAGAGCGATCACGATTTGCTATATATTTACCTTGAAAATGTAAGTAGGTGAAATGGGTTTAAGTTGCAGCCAAAAGGAATGTCATTAACACGAGATTTTTAAACACTAAAGGAATTGCCAATGTGGTTACTTGATCCATTTAAAAGACAACAGCTTATCTTCCTCTTGAGTTCATTTAAGTGTTCTTAGAAGTAGGTTTCTTAACATGGGCTTCAAGAATTTTGGCTATGCCTTTGAATTGAATGCAAAGTCATATGTGTGTGTGAGTGTGAGAATGCGTCTAACTATCTGTGTGATATTTGGATGTGTGGGTGGATGTGGATGGACTTGGGTTTGTTTTTTGGTTTTGGGAGACAAAAATAGCAGTTAATCATCTAATTGTCAAAAGTTCCCATGATACAGAAGAATTTTATAAGCAAGCCATTTTTTAATAGGGAGCAATGTCTTATATTGTTAAAAGATAAACTAAAGCATATTAAAAATTTTGAGTTTATTTGAGCAAACATTGATTGGAATTGGGCAAGGCCAAACCAGAGGTGATTAGAAACACTCCAACTTCAGAAAGACTTTTAAAAAGAAAAAGCATAAACAAAACAACGAAATTATTCACATAAGTATTTGCCTTATTTGGAAAAGCCTAGTTGGCTGTGTTTGATTGGCTTTCCTTAGGTTTCAATTCTTTAGCCTCGAAGCATTTACCAGCTTAGATTTGGAGTTGCTTGTGTGGCTGCTAAGGTATTAGAACCACCTCAGTCTAAGGTCCTCTTTCCTTAATTAATTTAACAAGATCAGTAGTTCAAACATCTTTCTGCACATTATAACACTTGAAAAGATTTGTAAAAATATTAGCTCCTCCTACTTATTTAATTGATCTTGGGTGCAGCTCACTGCCATATCAGAAAAGCTCCTTAGATAATTTTAATGCATAGTTAGAGTAGAAAACTACTTATTTCAATAAGATCATGTGGATTATTTCAATATCGTGTTATAGTAATAACACACTCCTCATTTTATTAGTAATAATATCGTGTTATAGTAATAACACACTCCTCATTTTATTACCAGAAGAGAAGATAAGTTTAATTTTAGTTTCAATTAGTTCTTTTCAACCCACAGCTTTTCTGTCTTAAAGTGTATTTAATGACAGTTCTCAAGTATGCTTTTCATTTGTCTACAGATTTTGAGAAGTTCTTAGCGCTTAACTTTTGTTATTCTCAGATCATCATTTTCAATATAAACAAGTTTAGGAAATAGACACTGGCATTGTAATTTTAAGAAATAAAATCTTTGGGGCAAAATATAAGCTTTTTAGAGTAATTAACATGACAATGCATTAAGTGATCAGGGTGACAAAAGAATACAATTTTGCTCATTAATTCAGATTCTGAGAAGTGATTGGCATCAGCGTTGTCATCCTGGATATTGAGCATTTTAGTAGAGAAAGCCATACTAAAAGTAATTGTTAAAATTGATATATTATCTGAAAATCAATCATTAGTATGATGACACTAGTACCAGTTAGCTTCTTTCACATAAAATAAAAGAAACAGAAAAAAAGTGTGTGTGTGTGTGTGTGTGTGTTTGTGTGTGCATGTGCATTAGAGAGAGAGAGAGAGAGAGAGAGAGAGAGGTTTTCATACATTAATTAAAATAACATTAATTACTTTGGGACCGTTTTAATACAGTGTCTTTGGATATAAAGCCTCTCAATTTTTTCTAAGACCCGTCTGTTTTTTCTTGATACCATTTTAAGAAAACCAATGAAAGAGCTATTATTTACCCGGAGGTAAAACTGATAACCTCATTGAAAAAAAGGATGGATTATTAGACTTAACAATAATTAATAAATAAGAAATAATGATAACATTTTAAAATCTCATATTTAATTCTTTAAGCAAACATTTTAAAGATTAAGAGACTGGGCCTTAAGGAATGTATTGATCCAAGTTTACACAGTTTGTGTAAGATGACACTGAAATAAACATCCAGTACTTTCTGACTGGAAAGTTGATACTCTTAACCTCTATATTTTCTCTCTATTCTTATACAACTTTTGTATAGCCATTCCCTGTCCAGCTCCCCTGAATTTGTAAAGGACAGAATGAGAGGCATCATTTCTCAAAGGTATTGGATTCACACGGGCCTCAAATTGAGGGCATTGGGCTCTACGAACTAAACAGAGCAGTAATTTGGAAGAGTGAAAAGCAATGCTTCTGAAAACAGAAGACCTGAGTTTTATCCCCAAATGTGCTCTGAGAAGTCCCAGAGTGAAGAAATCCTTTACCTTTGCTTATCTAAATATCTCCTACCATATTTTAACATAGGATATTTCATTTGTTTTTCCTCTCTGGAGAGTTAATTTTCTAATTTCTAGAAGTTGGGTAAATTGTGTTGTAGCATTTACATACTGTACTGTAAGCAAACTTAGGAGATACATAAGGTATGTATGTTTCTTTTTTATAATACCTGTTTTATCTGCTCAGAGTGGCAGGTAAAACAACTGATTGACGCTAGTGTTCCCTGGGACATTGCTAAAAATGCAGATATGCCATCAGATGAAAGATACCACTGTCTCTCTCTCTCTCTCACTGTATGTGTGTCTGTATATATATAATATATATATATATAATATGTGTGTATGAATATATGTATATATGTGTGCATGCATATATATGTATGAATACATATGTGTATATATATATGTGTGTGTGTGTGTATATTCTTAGATCCATTACATTCTTGAGTCATATGACAAATAGTGATTTCCCAAGATATAAGATTATCTCAAATATAAGAAAATAACATAAATTCATCCTTATCCTCTTTTCCCCCTGGGCTTAATTTAATATTCTACATCTCTCTACCGTTTAACTATGCTAATTATGATTCCCAACCTCTGGCTTTCTTTATACCCCTCTAATAAATCATTAAGTTTTCAGAAAAAGACTATTGAGTGATATTTTCTACAAGAAAATGAAAGTACTAATCTTTTACATAGATATAACATATTACAATAAGTCAGAATTATGTGAATTTATGAGTTGCCTTCACATTTCTGATGTTTAGTCTAAGACCTGAGGTTTGAGTCTGTATCCCTAGGAAAAGATTGGAACAAATGAAACAACACAAATCTGGGAGAGCTAAAGAAACGACTGAAAAAAAAACAGATGCCTTTAAAAATGCACATTGAGATGTAAAAGTTTAACTATTTATACAAAACTTCATGAAGCCCCTTTGTTCTGTCTTTTTGTTAACTATGTTTTCTTATAATATCACCATCTCTGGCACTAAGTTTCTGTGTTTAAATCAGGCTCGTACATGTACCTCCCATGTCATTACAATGGTTGTAGTTATGATTTTTAGCTACCTTGGATGGGATCTGTACATGTTTTCCTCAGTAATAAGCAGAGCATGAGATGGTATTCTTCCAGAGGTGCAAGAACCACGATCCAAAGGGGTCAAAAATGCACATGCATTTATTTTCCTAATTTAGAAGATAATTTTTACACACATTAATATATGTATGTGTTTACCTTATATTTATTGTTTGCTGTTAGATTGCCCATCTCTTTTTCATATTCCTTACATATCAGCTGTTTTCTAAATTTAAGGTTTTTTTGGTCATATATTTGTCTATTTTTAACATATTAGTTTTCTTGAACATAGTAATATAATTTATAGTCAGTTTTATCTCTTATCATTTTATCCTCTAAGTTTGAATCACATGTCAAATATACAGAATTCTCATTATGTTGGTGAAAGTTTAAATGTCTTCCAAGGCATTTTCCACTATTGTCAATGGTTTTTAATGATCTTGAATCTAGATATAATTTAGGATCTAGTAAAATTATGTATTTTTTTATTTTACCACATCTGTATGAATATATGTGTGTGTGTATATACATATATACATATACATATATACATATATATCTGTGTGTACATATACATACATATATGCTGTATATATATGTGTATAATAATACATACTTATAAATAGGTAAACCTTCCATTTTTTATTTAATAATAATTATTATATGGCATAAATGTATAATTTCTATACTTCAAGTGTCTATGAATATCAAAGATTATTTCCTTATAAAATGTAGACATCTTTTCTATGAGCATAAATATTTTAATTAATTTGATCAGTTCTCATTTTGCTATACCATGATAAATATAATGATTAAGTAAAAAATAATGTTAGTCCTACCAGATTTTCATAACCTGGGCCCAGGATTAAACAAAAGTAATCCAGGAATGGTTAGCGTTTATTAGGACAAATATTTGTAGCATCAAGTCTGATAGCAAGCAGTATTGATTCTCACG
>NW_006441071.1:8044273-8052378 GCF_000325575.1 Pteropus alecto
CCAAAGACATTTTGATTCATACCCCTACTCTTTGCATGTAAACACTGTGATAAAAGCTGTCTGGTTTTGAAACGTAAATTAGTGAAGAATTAATCAATTTGGCAAAAAATGCTAAATGGCACTTTAGTTTTATGACAATTTTAAGACTCTTATCCAGTAAGTAATTTTATGATGAAATTTACTTCCAATGCCGGATTTGGGTGCTGCCATGAATAATTGAATACCTATAGGAACTCAAGTGTATAGTTTAATATTTTGACAATAAAAGTATTGTGTCTCTATATAGGACCTAGCATTTTATTATAAAACTTTATGTACATTTTTGGCCAGCCAGATAACTTGACTCTCTCCAATACATCATTTTCCTCCCTCTCCGCTCGCTTCTATCTTTATACATACAATAAGGCTGAAAGTTTTCACTCTGGAGATTTCTGTTCTGAAGGTTTTTTTTTTTAAAACCTTAACTATCCTCTACAATGTGTATAGCCATAATAGCAAACATCTTCATCTTATTTCTTGGAAACTTTTCTCCTACTATAAAATATCAAACCACTAGGTAAAACATTCAGATATATAGGACACAGAAATATTTTGAGTAGTGTCATTCTCAACACTTTGAAAATAACTGGGATCTGTTTCCTAAAACAGAACTGGTAGAATGGGATTATGATTATAAATGAAACTCTTCTAAACTCAAAACATATAGTCCTCAATTTTAGGTTATGGCCACCAGATTTCACCTAAAAGATATTTAGATTTTACATTATTGGACTTAAAATTAAGCCATTATATCTCCCTCTCTAAACTTGTCTTGGTACCAATAGTATAAAATCCCTAGAATGCAAAAGTCACTGGTCATATTCAAGCTCACAATAATTGCTCTTAAAGCTATTGTCTCAAAACTTTTGGAGTTACCTCAGGTACAGCACTGACATAGTCTTTGTTTCTGTTATTTTGGATACAATTTCTGCTTTAAGTTATGACGTTCCTTAGCCTCTTCTCAAAATAATCATAGCTTACAAACATAGAGTTAAAGATCACAACTTAATTTACTATGATCTTAAATACTAGGGACCCATTATTAATAATTGAAGTATGTTGCCATTCTCCAGCTTCCCAAGTTATGTTATTTGTTTATACAAAATACATATTTATCACATCAAAACACAGGAATGGGTTCTAAGGTTCCTCCAACTATACTGAAGCCCACTTAATCTACAATGAGATTCAAGCATAGAACCTATTTCTGCTATCTAGGAGCAGTTGGTCATGTGACACAGAGGAGAGGAAAGATACCTCCCTATTCCCCTTCAAATTGTAATAGACTCTTATTACAATTCATCTTTTTATTTTTCAATCCTCACTTCTTACTCAGTCAAGGGTCTATACTTTCCCTTTCTCTGGGTACATTAAGCCTTGGGTTGGACACATTTTGATTCAGGATAAGTGTAGGAAAAATTTCTGTAATTTTCTTCTTTAACATTTCTATGTTTTTTTTTCTATTTCTCTTGTTTTACTACTATGTTTTCATTGTCTCTCTTTACTAATACTCTTTACAAATTATTTGCCTTCACATAATCAAAACTTCCACAATTCAACTAATTATTAATTTATAAAAATTCTTATGATATCCATTAATTATTAAATTTATTTACATTAAGTGGTAATGATATCTAGTTCCTCAAGACAGACAATTGAATTTTCATTTAAAAAAACTGTGATCTTTGTAGCAAGGTAAAATAAACATTCAGATATTATGGAAAGATATTTGGACAGAGATCCAAAAAGATGGGATAGGCCTTCTTTGGAATTTACACTTCAGAATAAGCTTCCATATGTGCTCTTTCTGCTTTCTATATTATTTTTTTTTCCTTTTCTCTATTTCAGAATCTACAAATCCTTTAAAACTTTTCAATATTTTCACAACAGTCTCAAAGGCTGGAATAGTAGGCAAGTTCCCCCAGAAAGGGGATAGGTATAGCTGTTTTCACATTCAGATTATTTGTAATTTGTCATTTACTAGCCAGAAATACAAGGATTTAAACCTCTTTGGATAAATAAAACACACACTCTTTTCTAGGTCCTGCTTTTGTCATTCCTCTTTAGACCAAAAGCTAAATTAGGCCCTAAACTCTGTAAGTATGGATCCTAGAGTTATTCCAGTTTACCCTAGTACCCTCCAGTTTTAGCTCAATAGCAGATTTTGCTCTATTCTCATTTTTTTCTTGTTGTCTGTGAATAAATAGGATCTATTACAATTCATCTTTTTATCTTTCAATCCTCTCTCCTTACCCCAGTCAGGTGTCTATACTTGCCCTTTCTCTTTGTACATTAAGCCTTGGGCTGGACACAGATATTTTTTTCCTGAACAGAAATATGTGGCTTTAATCTAGAATAGGTGTTTTCCCTTTCAGGGTTTCCTTGTTCCTAGCTAAGACCAACTTCTCTTTGACCTCAGACCTTGTTTCTGACCTTGTCTCTTTCCTTAATCAATAGACATTGTGTATTCCTAGACACTTAAATATATTTTTTAGCATCTGCATATTATGTGGCTAATAGTTACTCATTCCTTTTCTGACTTGCTTCTTGGATTCAATATGTTGCTTTTGATGACATAATAGCAGTTTTATAATTCCAGTGCACTCCTCTACTTTGTTTAATCTTGAGGAATGTTGGTCAGCCTATTTGTTTTGCAAAAATTGTCTTTAAAACAATACTTTGACCTGTAAGATCTGAGTTTGACTCTCAGTCACCCATCCATCTAGCTGTTTCTATCTATCTATCTATCTATCTATATCTATCTATCTATCTATCTATCTATCTATCTATCTATCATCTATCTGTCTATCAAGCTATCTACCTATCTACCTATCTAGTTATCTACCTATCTACCTCTCATCTTTGTCTCTCTTTATTTTATCAAACTGATTGAGGTATGTGTTCATTATTCTTAGCTAAATACTTCAGATCAAATGATAGGTAGAAGTTAACCATTTTAAGAAACTTCCAGGTTTTTTAGTTTTCCAATGTGTTGTACTATCTGACATACGTATTAGCCATTTGAGTTCAAGTAGTTCCATATAAACAATAATACTAAATATTGTTAGCTTTTTAATTTTAATCATCCTCATGGAATGTAGTTGTATTGTGTTGTGGTTTTAAATTGCATTTGCCTGATGAGAAACTATTTTACACATGCACTTAGTCATTTGCACAGGTTCTTTTGTGAACTGTCTGTTCAAATATTTCCATTTCTTTTGGGATCATTTATAATATTATGATTGGGTTATAAGAGTTCTCTTTATATTCTGGATATAAATCCTTTGTGAGTTATATGTATTATGAATATTTTCTCTCAGGCTGTGACTTGCTTTTTCTTTACTTAATGAGATCTTTTCAGGGCAATTTTTTTTTTTTTTTTAATTTTGATAATACTATGGATGAAAAAAAAAGACCACATACTAACATGACAAACTCACAGGAGGCCATCATGGCTGGCCCTACAAACTCAGAGACTGAAAATAAACACATAGAATGGTCTGAACATAAGAATTTCTAACCTAAATCAGGTCATGGCAGGTAGTCACATCCTAGGCCTGTAGCTTTCTTGAGGAAGGTCAATCTTTACCATAAATTAGCCTGTCTATTGTTTTTTTTTTTTTTTACATCTGAGATACCCTTGGAATGTCAGAGTAATCCCTTTTTTCCAGGACCCTCAAAGCATTACTCACAGACCCCTCATACTTATCTTGTCCCACCTCATACCATCTCTATGTGCTATAAATGTTAATTATTAACTCTTCTCTACCCACCAATGTGAAAGAAGTATGTGTCCCTCCATTTTACGTTTTATCCAGTCCCAGAGATTTCTTTGCTTTGCTTTCTCCTGTCCCCTTAATCTACCACCAATGAACCCTCCTTACATCTCCTCTTTTGATTCTAATGTATAAAATAAACTGCAAAACCACCATTCTCCAAAGCATTTTCTTATTCCATTTGAGATTTTGATTCCTGGTAATTGTCATTTTGGCTCAAATAAACTCATTAAAATTCTCTACAGGTTTGGACATTTCTTACGCCAACAATCCTCAATTTTTTTCTTCTTATGTTTATACTTTTATGCCCTATTTAAGAAATCTTTGTCTACATCAAGCCACATAGATTTTTCTACTATATATTTTTCTAAAGTACTATTCTTTGGCTTTTACTTTTAGACTTATGATTCATTTTGTGTTAATTTTTATGCATGATATGAGGGAAGGATAGATGTTCATTTCAGTTTTCCTTTTGGATATTCAATTGTTCCAGCACCATTTGTGAAAGGACTTTCCTTTTTTCATTGATTGCCTTGGCACTTAAAAAAAAGATCAATTGACTATATATGTGCAGAACTATTTCTGAACTCTATTTTTCACATTCATCTATATAGCTATTCTTGTGTAAATATAACACTACTGAATAAAAAAAAAAAAGATATAAAATAAGCCTGGAATTCACATAGTAAAAATGCTGTAGTTTTCTTTTTCTCTAGTTATTGCTTTGGTTATTCTAGGTTGTTGACTTTCTCCATATATATTAGAATCAGCCTGTCAATTTCTAAAAGATAAGCTTTCTGGTCTACTCTTAGAGAATATAAGCTATATTGTGAAAAAAAAAATGTCTATTTTTACTTGCAATGTTATTGCCAGATTCTAGAAAGGAAATCATAGACGATATATATTTGTATATAATAAATATTTGTATGATCTGTAAATTAATGGAGAAATTACTTTTGCTTGTGTGGTTTAATAGAAAAACAATAGAGTTAGAATCAAAACTGGGAGGTTTTAGTACTAGAGTTGTTAGTATAAAGATTTTAGAGAATGTAAAGAATATCATTTTATTTGTTTTCTCATACATAAATAAGCATCTTTAAATCTTCTACAAGGTCTCTTTGTTCACAGGTTATGGATGTGCTTTTAATGCAGACTTCCCCAGGACAACTTAGCACTTTTCTAATATTTTATTTCATTTCTACTATAGCAATTAAAAACACTATATTGTACTATTTTTTGTTTCTGTCTCCTTCCCCTTATTTTTAGCACTATAAAGTCAGGATCAGTATCTTATTTTCATCTTTATATTCTGAACTCTAGGCATATAGTTTGCCCCAAGCACATTTCACAAAAGATTCATGATTGAATGGCCAAGCAAATTTTTGGTGATTTTTCTTTTGAGTACGACATCAGGTAGTGCTGATAAAACTACTCAAGATGATGAATATGGCATTCTTGGCAGTTATATTTCCTGTGACCATATAGATTAGACACAAATACTACCCCAGAGACTTGCAGCTTTGCATAGTTACTATATCATGACTGTCAACTAACCAAAAGACGTACTGACCTTTCTTAATCAGTGCATCATTTGGAATATGTGGCAATGGAGCTTCTTGACAACTTTTAAGCTTGAAAACCATAGTCTGCATGTAAAGATTCCCTTGTGAAGGCAGGCCATGATTTTCATCTTCTTCATCCTTGTCATTAGTAGTTCTTTGCTGACCCTGCACATCTTTAACATGCAAGAATGCAATCATTAGCAATTTCTGGATTACTGTCGTAAGGATTTATGATGATCTTCATAGCCTGTTGAGTTAAAAAAAAAAGTTTCCCAGAGGACCAGAGCACATTATGATACCAGGTTCCATTTTTAGCATATGTCCCAGGGTAAATTTAATGTAGTGATGGCTGCTTTAAAAAGGGCATTTCTTTCACTTAAGAAATACATACTTCTTTTAAAAATATTCTATTTACTCCAGTGAGTAAAGAAAGTAGTAACCAGAAAAAAGAGGGAAAAAGGAAAAATTGACCTGAATATCAAGTAGGCAATTGTCTCTTCATATATTTAATCAGACTATCAAGTTAACTTTACCTGCTGAAGAAGATTATGTAATAGTGTAATGATTCTCTATAGTTCAAGTTTGTTCCTGGAAGAGTTAAAAATCTGAAGTATGCAAACAAATCACTTATTATTTTTCCTCTCCCTCTTACTTACTTAATTATTTAGTTTAAAATTTTTCAATTATCTGACCACACGCTATTAAAATATTTCAGCCATACTGATAACTGATTCAACAATTTATAAATACACTTCAGTCACTTTATGTTTACATATAATTTTAGTTGAAAGAAGTCATATTGGATAGTTACAAATGAGGAAATTATCATATTACATGGGAACAAATTTCCACAGAAATCATGTCTGAGATTTTTGGTTAGTTGTTGTTCCTATCATATTTATAAACCTATGTGTCAATGTGTCCTAAATAGAACTGAAATGATAAGGTTATGATACTGATATAAAATATTATTTTGAGAAAAAAGAGTCATAATAAATATTAAAATATAAGAAGATATAAGAGTAAGTACATTTGCCTGCCTGGTCTTTCTGTTTCTATTCATGATTTCCTATCTGCTAATCTTCATGCAGCAGGGTTTTAAAATGTAAATCAAGTCATACTATTCCCTTGCCCAAAATCCTCTAGCAGATACTCATGAACAATCACATTATGAATAAAATGCAAAGTTCTTTCCAAGGCCAAACAGCCTCTTTCTACTTCTCCAATGTTGTCACTCCATCTTCACCCTAGCTCATCATCTGCTTCAGGCACTCTGGCTTCATTGCTGTTCTTAAACAAATCAAACATGTTACCTTCTTGGGGAACCTATTCCTGCACCCCCTCCCCAGAACTCTTTTCATCCATGTGTTCATTTGGCTCTTCTGCATTTCACTCAGGTTCTAGAAAGTTTCTCTTGCACCTTAAAAAAATATCCGCCTAAGGAACTTTGTAAACATGGAGGAGTGAGAGATGTCCCCAAATCTCTCATCTGAAACAACAATAAACTGAACATTTAAAACTCAACAAAAAAACACTCAAACTGCACACCAGCATGTCTGATCGTGGGATCTGCACATAAGAGCTAACACAAGTCAGAGCCCTGGGTGTCGGGAGGTGGACTGACAGGAATAAAGAAGCTGCCGCTCACCGCTGCCAGAACTACCTGTAGAGAGAGTGGGTGGGGAGAGTTCTCTGAACAGTCTTGCCTGAGAGAGTTGTGAGTTCCATGCAGCCGGTCTCAGGGCCCAGTCATCAGGGCAGAAAGCAGAGAAGCAGGACACCAGAAAAACAAGTTGATTTTTACTGGCCGTGCTTGCAAAACTGAGGCTGAGCTGCAGCCTCCAACCCCCAACAGGAAGGGGCCCCTCCCCATACCCTCCAACCGAACACTGTGGAGTCTCAGGGGAATCTGAGCAAATGGTACCGAAAGTGTCACTAACACTAACAGGGACTGAAACTAAGGGTAGTGAGCATGATTAAATATCTATC
This sequence comes from Pteropus alecto, assembly GCF_000325575.1. Classification (NCBI taxonomy): domain Eukaryota; kingdom Metazoa; phylum Chordata; class Mammalia; order Chiroptera; family Pteropodidae; genus Pteropus; species Pteropus alecto. Next base: position 8,051,640 of record NW_006441071.1, read on the forward strand.
AGAAAACAAAAAAGCATTTTTAAGGCTTTATATAAAGCAGAGATCCAGGAGGCTTAGATGCCAACTACTGGAAACCGAAAGAAAAGCGCCTTCTTTGCAGCAGGCTAAAGAGAGACCTTTGTATGATAAGTCATTTTTCTGGGAAAAAAGCAAAATACATTTCTTTTAATGCCCAGGCAGAGAAATAGTCCACAAAACACCATGAACAACCAAGGTTACAAGGCATGTCAAAAAGAAAGAGAAAGATCTCCAGAAAATAAGATTACAGATATAAAAATATGCAATTTAAATGACAGAGAATTTAGGATGGTACTTCTGAAAACTCAGTGAATTATGAAACAAGCCATCTCAACAATTCCAGGAACTGAAAAAACAACTAGATGAGCAGAGCATGGAGATTGAAATCTTCAAAAAGAACAGAATAGATCTTCTGGAGATTAAAAATACACTGCAAGAGTTGAAAAATGAAGTAGCAAACTTGGGAAATAGAGTCAACTAAATGAAGGAAAGGATCAGTGATATCAAAGACAGAAATCTAGAAATGTATCAGATGGAGAAGAGAGAAACTGAAGAATGAAAAATAATGAAAGAGAAGTACAAGAACTAGCTGATACCATCAGGAGAGGAAACACAAGAACAATGGGCATTACCAAAGGCGAGGAAAAGGAGCAGAGACTAGAAAGCATTTTCAGACATATAGTTGATGAGAATTTCCCAAATCTAAAGAATGGGTTGGAGC
>NW_006441071.1:8053890-8055868 GCF_000325575.1 Pteropus alecto
ATAAACAACCTAATGCTATATCTTAAAAAACTAGAAAAGGAAGAACAAATGAAGCCTAAAGTCAACAGATAGAAAGAAATAGTCAAAATTAGAGCAGAAATAAATGAAATTGAAAATAAAAAAACAATAGGAAAAATAAATGCAACGAAGAGCTGGTTCTTTGAGAAGGTTAATAAAATTGGCAATATCCTGGCTACACTCACTGAAGAAAAAAGAGAATGGATACAAACAAATCAGGGACGAAAGAGGGGAAATTACGACTGACATCACAGAAAAACAAAGGATCATACAAGGATACTGTGAAAAAGTATATAACACTAAATTTAATAACCTAGAAGAAATGGACCAGTACTTAGGAAAATACAAGCTTCCCGCACTGAATCAAGAAGAACTGGAAAATCTAAATAGACCAATCAGCAGTATGGAAATTGAAACAATCTTCAAAAACCTACCAAAAAGTAAAACCAGATGGCTTTACCAGTGAATTCTACCTAACATTCAAAGAAGATTTAATACCTATTCTCTTCAAACTCTTTAAACAAATCGAAGAGTAGGCAATACTTCCCAATTCATTTTATGAGGCCAATATCATCATGATACCAAAACCTGATAAATATAATACACGAAAAGAAAACTACAGACTGATATCTCTCATGAACACAGTTGCAAAAATCCGAAATAAGATACTAGCGAATCGAATACAGTAACATATTAGAAAGATTATACACCACAATCAAGTAAGCACCATGCCAGAAGCAAAGGGATGGTTCATCATCATACACAAAATGATTAATGTAATACATCACAAAAACAAATTAAAAAAATAATAATCATATGCTCATATCGATATATGCAGAAAAAGCCTCCATGCAGCATCCATTTTTGATCAAAACACATAACAAAATCAGTATAAAAGGAAGGTACCTTAATTTAATAAAGGCCATCTATGACAAACCCTCAACCAACATTATAGTTAATTGTGAAAAACTATAAACCTTCCCTCTAAGATCAGGAACAAGGCAAGGCTGTCCACTATTGCCACTGTTATTCAGCATAACATTGGAGGTCCAAGCGAGTGCAATCAGACAAAAGAAAGATATAAAGACATCCAAATAGGAATGAAAAAGTCACACTGTCACTATTTGCAGATGACATGATTCTCTATATAGAAAACCCTAAAGACTCCACAGGAACACTACTAGAAACAATAAGCAAATAGAATAAATTTTCTGGATACAAAATCAACATTCAAAAATCCATAGTGGTCCTATTCTCTAATAGTGAAGTGTCAGCAAAAGAAGTGGAGAAAATAATTGCAAAAGATTGCAATTGCAACAAAAGGAATAAAATACCTAGGAATAAATTTAATGAAACATAGGCAGGACCTATGTAATGAAAACGACAAGACCATATTAAAAGAAATCAAAGAAGATACAAAGAAATGGAAAGATATTCTGTGTTCTTGGATTGGAAGAATCAACATAGTTAAAAAGACCATATTACCTAAAGTATTATACAGACTTAATGCAATCCCCATCAAAATCCCATCGGCATTTTTTAAAGAAGTAGAACAAAAAATCATCAGATTTGTATGGAAGCACAAAAGACCCCGAATTGCCAAAGCCATCCTGAGAACAAAGAACGAGGCTGGAGGCATCACTCTGTCCGACTTCAAATTATACTACAAAGCTACAGTAATAAAAACGGCATGGTATTGGCAGCAAAACAGACACAGGGACCAACGGAACAGAATCGAGAGTCCAGAAGTAAATATTTTTTGGAAAAAAGCCAAAAACATACAGTGGAGAAAGGAAAGCCTCTGCAATAAATGGTGCTGGGAAAACTGCAAAGCCACCTGCAAAAGAATGAAACTAGACTGTTGTCTATCACCACACACCAAAATTAACTCAAAATGGATTAAGGACCTGAATATAAGACCTGAAACAATAAAATGCATAGAAGAAAACATAGGAATGAA
>NW_006441071.1:8055960-8091205 GCF_000325575.1 Pteropus alecto
ACTAAAATATACAAAGAACTCATATGACTCAATAACAACAACAAAAAACGATCCAATCAAAAAATGGGCAGAGGATCTGAACAGATACTTCTCCCTAAAGGATATACAAATGGCCAACAAATATATGAAAAGATGCTCAACATTACTAGCTATTATGGAAATGCAAGTCAAAATCACAATGAGATACCATCTCACACCTGTTAGAATAGCTATAATCAACAGGACAAGTAGTAACAAATGTTAGAGAGGATGCAGAAAAAAAGGAACCCTCATACACTGCTGGTGAGACTATAAATAGATGATTGGCTAAAGAAGCGATGATACATATATACAATGGAATATTACTCAGCCATAAGAAGAGATGAAATATTGCCATTTGCGACAACATGGATGGACCTCGAGATAATCATGCTAAGCGAAATAAGACAGACAGAAAAAGTTGAAAATCACATGCTATCGCTTATATGTGGAATATAAACCTAAAAACACAAATGAACAGGACAAAGAAACAGAGATTCAGGGACATGGACTATGGACTAGAGGTTACCATATGGTAGCGTGTGGTGGAGGAGAGGGTAGGTCAACGGGGTAAAGTGGGTCAAATATAAGAGGGTAGGCAGAGAATGAAGTGGGTAAAGGGAAACCGGGTTTGGGGTGGTAAACACACAATAGAATATACAGATGTGAAATTATAATGTAAACTTAAAAATTATATAATTGTATTAACTATATTTCCCCCAATAAACTTAATAAATTTTTTTTAAAAAGTATCCACCTGACCATCATTTTTTTACTTTGCTTTCCTTTACTACTTAACATTTATCACAGTCTGTTTTATACTTACTTTTTACCTATTTTAACAATAAACTCAATGAGGGCAAAGACTTCACTTCTTTACTGTACTCATCACTTTCTCATTTTTAGTTTGCCACCTTGTTTTGCTAAAGTCCAATTTCCAGTAGATTTCTAAAAGTGAGGTTATAAGAAGTAATTGTTTTAAAGCTTCCATGTTGTAAAATGTCTTGACTCTATCACCTAGCCACTTGCAATAGTAAGGAAGGCACTATTTTGTAAAATCCTGTGTGTTATGAGGAAATAATTTCAGTGTACACGAAAATGGTAAGGGGATCAGAAGGAATACGAGTGGAGTACGAATAGCAACTACTACACCACTTCTCTATTCACATTTTCACTTCTAAACATTTGTTAAAATTGTTAATGTCTTTTTTCTCTCTCTGTCAGTAATTTTGGGTCATTGCATTTGTTTTGCTTGATTTTTACCCTCTATGTCAATCTGACATATACTGGAATTTGCTAGAAGTCCTGAGGTTCTTTTATTAATATTCTCTACTTTTGTAGGAAAGAAAATATAACATAATGAAAAAATTATCAGAGAAAATAATAAAAATTATTTGTTGATTACTAAATACATATGTCATATTAATCAAATTACTCACAGTTTTAATTTTTTTGCCTTAGATTAGTCGAATTGGAAAAGTAACAGGTAAAAAAACAACCAAAAAATGTGAAGGATAAAAGATAGTTGAATATTTTCAAAGAACAGAATTGGATAATGCACCCAATAATGTTTTTCAAAGATTTATGAATCTTAACATGTAATTATTTAAATAAATTATATAGTTTATAACAAAAATATAATATATCTATGTAATTGGAATTAGAAATGTTATCACTTATTAGCTAAGAACATTGATATTGAGAAATTTAGGATTCTCTTACATCATTAAAAATAATTTGGGTATTTCTTTCCATCATTTTTTTGAAAATTTGTGGGAAAAAGGTAGAAAAAAACTGCAAGAGCAGCTCAAATTTATTCCCATTGAATGTAATAAGTTACAAATTCATTTTTCTGAAGAAGTAGCATTTTCTACAAACATGTCAACTTTATCACCCACTTCCTCCCAAGTAATCAATGATTAGGGCTAAAAGGTAAATGCCTATGTATTTAAAGTAAGCAAGTGGGAGCGGACTTTTTTTTTTTCTTTTTTTCTATGCCATTTGCTAGCCATTCACAGAGTAAGTGTACTGTAAGTATCTATATAGTCATAGGTATAGATATAGATATATGTATATATTTGGGTTCAATTTGAGATTCTACATATTTGGGAGTCCAATAACAAAGTGGATAAACATATTTTCCTAACTGCTTAATTACATCTTGTTTATCTGAAAGATCTATATCATACTACTTGTTTTCCACTTTTTTTTTTTTTTTTTTACTTTTGTCAATCAGTGTTATCTTAAAAATTGCCTATAGTATTTAGGAAAGTGCTAAATGTATAACAGAAAGTTGGCAAATTGTTATTGTCTGGCAATTAAAGTGACAGCAATGTTTAAAACTTGAAAGTCAAAAAATGCTTGGTATTAGCAAAATATGAAGCCATTTCATAATTTTTATTTAGATTACAAAATATGTGAAATAGGTAGTATCTAAAAAACTACTATTACAGCAAATCATTCTTAAATGTTTTTGAAACTCATTTTCCTGAGTTGTACAATAGAAGAAAATGAAAGTATATTTGGTTGATCTATATCTGCTGTGATTTTCTAGCAGTTTGGGGAAGCTGACATCTTAAAAAAAAATTTCTGAACAAGAAAATTTAGAACCACAGAGTTGCCACATATTAAAAATAGTATCACAATATATTTCCAAAACAAATATTCAAGGAAACTTTAAATTGTGTAACACACAAAATGAAAGTTAGTTAATTATAAATACTGTTTTCTGATGAAAGATACATTACCAAGAATCTTCCTAATCAATCAGTACTTACCTGAGAACTAGAAATAACTCAGTGGAGAATGTCTCCTTAATGATATTTTGTTTCCTAGTAAATGAAATATTAGTGTTTCTATAGCATTTACTATGAGGCAGCTATTGTTCTAAGCACTATGCTTGTCCTCATTTTACAAATAAGGAAACTGAGGCACAGAAAAGTTAAATCAAAAAACCAGGTAAATCAAACTGAGTCCAATGTCCATGTTCTTACCTGCTTTGAATTACTATTTTTTGAAGAGCAGCTTCTATGGCAATGAAATGTATGAGAGAACAGTAATCACGAGTAATATTTTATTGTGACTCCAGTTAACAATACTGTTTCTTCTTATAGCAATATCATTTTTTCTCCAAGTAAGAAGATAAATAAGGATAAGCAAGGAAATGGAGATAGTAGCTAGGTGCCCGTTGGAGGCCAGAGGTAAGTTTCCATTATGTTCTATTGGGGTTGAATTTGAAATCAAAGAATAGAAGAGACTGGGAATATATGAGATAGGACAAGTAATGGATAAATTTCTAAATCTTCACAGTGTTTTGAAAAGAGACCATCCTATGAATGAGGAAGAAAAAGACAAAAGAAGGCAGAATAATTTAAATTAAGAGAAATGTATTAAATTTTGATTTTCAAAGATATGAGTCTAAAATGGCTTTTTACAAATGAACTTCTATGTAATTTTATGAGATTTTAGTTCATTCAGCAATGCTTATGGTCTTTTTACCCTGAGAGTGTCAAAATCTCTCATGGTATCTAGTTTAAGTTGTCGGATAGTTTCTGATATGAATATGATGATGAGAGCAAGAAGTATACTTTATAAGGATCTCTTAGACTGAGATATTTGGTAACTCAACACCATGGTCCAATCAAGTAATTAGCCAATTCTACCCTTGCCAGGTAGAACAAAGTGGGAAGTGAACACTATTCAAGTGTATTATTTGATGAATCATTTGTGGAATATTCTTTGGAATTGTAAGCATTAGTCTTTAATCCATGCTGAAAATAAAAATAACTAAAAAGGGCTTCCAGTAGTTTTTCCCTAGAAATCAAAATATTTAAAGAATATTTTTATACTTATATTCATTTTTTTGTGTTTTTGCTATCATATTTTTTATGATTTACAACAATGATTGCAACAACATTATCATCAGAGGTCATGATACTTAACTCAATTCCAGTGTACTTTTTATAGCCCACAAGACATATTCAAACATTCAGTGTGAAAGATAAGCAGGGAATCAACATGGCAAAAGACTGGAAAAAAAATTAAGGTATTGTTAGCTTAAATGGAATAAGGCATGCTTACAAAAAGTAAATTGTCATTCATCCCTTGACACAAAGAATCTAAATTAATATGTATTCTTCTTTTCTAAAATGAAACTCTAGTTTAAGAGTTACCTAATCTTTTAATCCAGATTGAAATCCTTTAATCCTGCCAAGAATATCCCAAAATGGGAGTTAAGAAAAGCATTTCGAATCCATTCATAATTGTACCAATAAAAGTATACTCCTTGTCAAGGCTGATCCTGTCCTAAAATGATTTTTAGACCTTCGTTTATTCTAGATAAATAAATTATCATAAGAAACAAGTACCTTCAGAATTAGCAGATAGCAATGGAAAGAATGGAGAGTAATTTCTTATTTGTCACAATATTGAATGTATAACCTAAAGTATTGTAATTTTATTCTTTTATTTATAGATTTTTTTTAGGATTTTAACAATGTGTGTTTGGGGGAAATTATTTATTATAACTATTGATGATAATGATAATGATAATAAAAATTATGAAAAGAGCTCTGAAGTTTGAATGATTCCAAGGACATATTGATTAGAAAATATCTTACTAGACAGTATAATCAACTGCAAACATATAATTAGTCTGAAAAGTACATCATAACTTTTTAAAATGGTATCATTCATATTTTTATTGCTTTTAGTTTTACCGTTGACAAATAGGTATCAGAAATACACAGTTTTCTGCTCGGCTGAGAAAATGAAATAATATTTTTTTGCATGTGAGTAGAGGAAAAGGCATTATTAAATGGTGGATACATAGAAGGAACTTCAGAAATATCTGTTGACTGATTAACTACTTTATCCTGATCACAGCAAATCATAGGGCTAGTTGAGTTCTTCCTATGATTCTAAGTAACATTTTCTTTTCTGGTCATCCTAGAAAGTTCACCTTCACTCTTGATTTTCAAATTATCCTAGACTTACATTTGTCATTTTGCAACATTTGTACCCTCCACACCCCCAGAAAAAGAGGGTATTTTAGGAAAAATATATGAAAAATGCAGTATAGAAAATTACCTTACTATTTTTTTTTCAGTTAAATCCAAGCCTTCTAATACCCAGCACATTTAGAGGCCTTACTTATTCCTAGAATTATTAGGAAATAAGAATTAAGCGACAATAATATATTTAAAAGTCTATATTGTGGTCTTAATGTCACTCATTGGTTCTTGATTTAGGAAGAGAATCCAAGTAATGAGTCATATACCCAGGACATTCACTAATAATAAAGAACAACAACAAAAACACACCTAGGCATATCATATTCAAACTGCTAAAAAATCAATGACTAAGAGAAAACTTTGAAAGAAGCCAGATGTTTAGTGTACACTTTACCTATAAATGAACAGGATAAGAATTACAGAGTACATCTCATTAGAAACTATGCAAGAAGAGAGTGGAGTGAAATGTTTAAAATGCTGAAATTAAAAAAAAAAAAAAAAACCTACTAACCTAAAATTCTACATCAAGCAAAATTATCCTTTAAATAGGAAGCAGACACAAAGACTCTCTCAACAAACACAAACTGAGGGAACTTACCACCAGCATAGCTTCCTGTGATAAATATTAAAAGAAGTATTTCAGTCATAAAGAAAATAATGTAGGATAAATACTTGGATCTTCAGAATAAAAGGAAGATTATTGGAGAAAGCCTAAAATTCTACATCAAGCAAAATTATCCTTTAAATAGGAAGCAGACACAAAGACTCTCTCAACAAACACAAACTGAGGGAACTTACCACCAGCATAGCTTCCTGTGATAAATATTAAAAGAAGTATTTCAGTCATAAAGAAAATAATGTAGGATAAATACTTGGATCTTCAGAATAAAAGGAAGATTATTGGAGAAAGAATAAATGGAAATAAAATTAAAATATTTTCTTTTTCTTACTCTATATTGACCTAAAAGATAACTATTTCATGTAATAATTGTAACACCCTACTTGAATATAGATTCAACAAAACAAAACACAATAAAAAAACTCAGCAATTTATTTCATGGATGTCAACAAATTTATTCTAAAATTTATATGGAAACACTAAAGATGCAGAATAGCTCACATGATACCAAGTGCAAAGTTGAAGGCATCACACTACCTGATTTCAAGATTTATTATAAAAGTACAATAATCAACACAGAATGGTATCGGTTAAAACACAGATCAATGGAACAGAGTAGAAAATCCAGAAATGACCCATACGAACATAGTTAACGTTTTTGTTTTTGTTTTTTTTGACAATATACAGAGACAATTCCAAGATAAAGGGGTTGTCTTTTCAACAAATGCTGCTGGTACAATTGGAAATCCACACACACACACACACACACACACACACACACACAAATTGACCTAGACACAGATTTTACATATTTCCCCAAAATAACTCAAAATTTATTATTCACATAAATGTAAATGAAAAACTACACATTTTCTAGGAAAAATAGGAGAAAAATCTATATGACTATGGGTTTGGTAATGAATTTTTAGACTCAATAACGGAAGCAAAACATGAAAAAAATTAGGTAAAGTTGAGCTTTATTAAAATGAAAAAGTTCTGCTCTGAGAAAGATATTGGTAAGAGAATCAAAAGACCAGCACAGATTGGTAGAAAATATTTGAAAAACCCATATCTGATAAAGGACTTATATTTGACATACACAAAATGCTGTTAAAACTCAATAGCAAGAAAATAGGTAATTAAAAATGGGTAAAAGATCTGAACAGACACCTTACCAGAGAAAATACACATATGATAACCATATAAAAATATGTTTAACATTGTTTCATATTAGGGAAATGCAAATTAAAAAAACAAAAAGATACCGTAGCATACCTAATAGAATTTAAAATCAAAAACAAACAAACAACCAAAAAACAAACAATGCCAATGAAGATGCAGTACATCAGAATCTCTCAGGGCTGTTGGGAAGCCACAATGGTACAGCCACTCTTGAACACAGTTTGGCAGTTTCATCTACAGCTAAGCATAATCCTACTACATGATCCAGAAATCACACTTTGAGGTGTTTAGCCAGCTGATTTGATAGTATTTCTACACAGAAGTCTATAGTGTTCATAGCAGCTTTATTCATAACTTCCAAAATTAGAAACAACCGAGCTGGTCATAAACAAATAACTAGATAAGCAAACTATGGTGCATCCCACAACAGCACGCTACTGGGCCACAAAAGAGAATATTCTAGTGCAAAGCTGTGGATGACTATTAAAAGTATGTTGCCAAGTGAAAACAAGTAGTCTGAAAAGTCTGCATGCCTTATGCTTGTGATTTATGACATCCTGGAAAAGGAAAACTATAGACATGGTAAATATATCTGTGATTGCCAAGGCTTTGGTAAAAAGAGGGTTGAATAGGTGAAGAACAGGGGATATGATGGGGTGATGAAATTATTCTGTATAATACTGTATCATTGTATATATAACACTTTTGATGGTATTACCACTACACTTGCTAATTTTTAGTCTTTCTCACTAGTTGTCCTTCCTCCATTCAAACTTCAAATGTAAATTTTCTGAAATGTCCTATTATACTTTTAAATTTTATAACTCTTCTCCAGAAACCTCATTCACTTATTTAATTTCAGTTATTACTTAAGTGCAAGTGACTTCCAAATATGTATCGTGGGTCTAATTATTTCTTCTAAAATTAAGAATCATGGATCTACTTGCATTTTCAGACATTTCATTTTATTTTCCAAAATAATTCTCAAAGTTCACATATTTAAAAAATAAACTCGTAATTGCCACTTGCTCCCTCAAGTCCTTGTAGGCCTGGTTTTTCTTACTTAAGGACACCAGTGCCCCCCAGCAAGTTTCCCCAGCCAGAGACTTACTGAATAACAGTACCTCAATTGCTTCCTTCACCCTACCATCAATATCGATTAACTGTTCCTTCTAATATCTATCCTATTGATCTTGTGTTCTGTTTCCACTTCCATGCATATTATGATGCTCATTTTTTTTTTTTTTTTTTGCTTAGAGAAGAGCAATAGATGCTTAACTGGTATTTTTTTGCATCTGGCCTCTGTTCCAGGCTTCCTGCACATGTCGACCAAGAGATCTCTTAAAACACAAACCTGATCACTATATCCCCTTATTTTAAAAAATGGATTTCACAACCTTTGTTTCCCAAAGATTTTAGAATAATATTTAACTATTTTATCCACATTGTACTTCTATCCCTCATGTCTTGTCTCATATCGCTTGACCCCTCAACATTTGATCCAGCCATAAACAATGCCTTGCAAAATATCCATTTACATATCCACCTAACATTGACATGGCTGTTAACATTATTTGGAATACATCCTCCAAACTTAATAACCAATATTTGCTCAAATGACTCCAATTTATCCTTAAAGACTAAGCTTCTGCTTTCTCAGCAAGATCTCCTTTGATCCTCAACTCTTACCTTCAAGTACTTCTATCTTGTGATCCGATAATGCTCCACATATAAATCTATGATAACTTGGATTATAATAAACTATCATGTTTAATTTACTTCTTTGACCCCAGATACTGGACATTAGGCTGTTGATAATTGAAACTATTTTTAAAATATTTAGAATTTTAATGTCAGTAACAAGTCTGGAATTTTAAAGTTTCTAATAAATGCTTGTTTGGTAAAATAATCAAATTATTAAACAAAACTTTAAAAGTAAAGCATTAATGTGGCATACATGGCATCACATTTTTCCCTTTTTAATCAAAATGACTGCATGCAAAAGTTAGCCCAATAATTTACTAGAAAAAAAAACAAAGAAATGGCATGAAAATATCGTGATGTATTTTATCGTTATATTTTTTCAAGTGTATGATTCTGTTTTATCACTCACTAAGGACCTTAACTATATCTCCAAAGCTTTGTCAGGGACGAAGAAATAACATTCATCTCAGTGTTTGCAAATGTCTAATATTTTTACTAGTTTCTTGATCTTTCTTTTTAGAGTTTTATTTGAAATTACATATATTTATATGAAAATTCAGAGAACTCTAGTTTGTTTTCTCTAGATTTTCACTCTTCTTTAGAAATTAAAAAAAAAAAGCTCCACTTGAGAAACATTCATGACTAAAAATTGTGCACTACTAGTTTAAATGAGAAATAAAAACTGGTTTCACGGCAGTGGAAAGAAGCCTTTCAGGCAAGATAACACTGAAGGAGGAATTTGAGAAAAGGATAGAGGAGGTAACACCATAGACTATAAGTTCTAATATATTATTTCTGCTACAACTACTGAGGCTCTTAATAACTATAGTTATAGATATGAACATATTTATTAGAACTAAGGATTTTTAGTTACAAAACAAAAGAGATATCAATACATAGATAAACAAATTAAAGTACCCCAGCTATGACAAACTACAGCCATTCATACATCTTATACTCTTCCTTTCAAAACTGACAATAGTAAGAATATTCTCATCCCCAAAATACTTTGCCCCTAGTTAAATATATGAGTAATTTAGAACATCTGGATACCCGATTATTGCCTCAGAATACATACAAATATGTCACAGTATTTTTGTTTTTACAGCTTATTGGCACCATGCTAAACCATTTTTACATAAGAATTTATTTTCTTTTACTACTTCTAAAAGGAATTATATTTTATTATGGGTTACTGGAAAGCAGATTCAAGGCAAAGGCTTATAGACTTTATACTAGTTTACAATGAAGTGCAATTCCAGAGAGCAAAAATGAAGGCAAAGGGTATTGAGACAGGGAAGAAGACAAGTCAATTCAAAAATCAATTACTGGTATCAAATGTGATCAGTTATTCAATTTTGCATCATCATGTTCTGAAAAGCCACGGACCTGACTTTTTCTCTGGACAGTCTTTGGAGTTGAAGGAAGAGCCCACACAAAGTAGAGTACAGTATTCATGTACCCACATGTCGAAAGTGACAAAAGAAATTATTCTGTATAATATAGACATAGACTGCTGAAATGATCTCATGTGGCACTGAAAAGATATCTGATACAAAGTATCTGAGTTTATTCTGATTTTTGTTTCTGGAACTCCTTCACAAAAGTCAGTATTCTGCTCTTTCTAAGTATTGCCTTCAAGTTCATTACTACTTACCTACACTACGACTGTTTAAAAAATTATAAAATTTAATATGGCTAATGTGATTATTTTAGCCCTCTCTGTGAACAATGTAGTATGTTCCCTGACAGATTGGACGTCCGGATTATTTCCAATTATAGGAATAACTAAAATTATTAAAACTGCTGTACCACAATTCAATCATTTAGTTCAGGATTATGTTTTCTCATTTATAAAGCTGCAGAAGTGAAGGAAATTACCCATTGTTTTCCTGTCATTCAGTCTATCAATTAAAGATGAGTTCTATCAATTCTATGAATTAAAAACATCAGTGAGTTTTTAATTCTATGAATTAAAAACAACAGGTGGCCTGCTGCTCTGTGTGTCAGGAAGCCTCTAGTTTGTAAAAGATCTCAAGACTACCCAATAAAAAAATACCCATTTGTTTTCGATATTAAAAAAAAAATAGAGCAGCCTCTTTTCAATCTTGGGAGGAGTCCACAGAAGCCTAAGAGTGGCAGTTATAAAAAAGGCACTTAGAGCCTCATACTTAGGCCAGATATGTGGCTATTTCTGCTTTCAAAACTTGAGATTAAATGGACATGGCACAAAATCTGACCTATTTATCACGTACTCAGTACAAACTGAAAAGTAGATCATTAAAAGTATTTTTAAATCCCTTATGTACAATACATGAGGAATAGATATTTGGATCCTGGGGTCTTGTCTCTGGAGATATGTGAGCTTTTTTTTTTTTCTTTTTTATAATAACCTCTGTTTTATATTTTCTAGTGATATATCCTCTACTCTATCTTCACACATGTTACTTATCTCCAGCTGTCTCTGTCACAGTCTACAAATTATTTTGTCAGTCTTTCTCTTGAGCTCAGCTGAATTTTAAGATCAATGAACTTACTTGCCAATTTGACAGGGCTATCAGTTGTTCTAGCAATTAATTAAGCCTTACAAATTATTTTAACCCACGACTAGCAGTCTCTACACAGCTTAATTGCCACTCAATCACAAGTTAAATTTGCCTGAAATTAACACTGTGTTCCACAAGGGGCAATTTCAACCAGTCTGTCCAGTTGCTAATTTTCTGAATATTTCCTTAGGCATAGCTTTGAAAAAAATATTAAACCTTCTACAAAGGAATCTCATTTTTTCGAAAGCATTTGAAAATGCTTTTCTCTTTCAAAGGCTAATTTGAGGTCAAGCAAAAAATGTTTATGAGGAAGCATTTTTCTGTCTTTGTGATATTTAACACTAATTTAGGGGAGATAAACCAACTGGAGGAGAACAGAGTATCGGAGAAAAGGGTGAAAAAGGCAAACATATGCGAATATACACATTCACATTTTCACTTACCTAGTTCATTGACTTTATCTTATGAAATGATAGCCAAAAAAGAGAAACTGGTAATGTGAACAACTTCGCAGCTGATCTTCACACTTAAATATCATTCACCATGACAAGCCGACTTGGAAACTAACAATCTATCCACCTGTGAAAATATATTTAGATCTGCTCAGCATTAGCAAGCATTCTTCACTGGAATATCTCTATCAGACACATCGCCTCCGTGATTGTATGGCAAAATAGCAGTATTAGGGTTTTTCAATCACTATTTGTGCCTGGATTTTTAGTTCAAGCTGCAAAATGCATGTAATATATGATCTGTCTTTGAGATAGCTATTTAAAAATGGCATGTTTCCATTTCTAAGTGCATAAATGTACGTTAATCAGTTCCCAGCAGGAGAGCTACCTCCACATTCTTTGCTCATAAGATCATGGGTTGCCATGGGGGAGGAATTATGTTATAGAGAAAAATCATCTTCCTTATAGAATTGGAAACTAACTTTTCTGAGGCTAGGACCTGGTTAAGGGAATCTACTTAATAGTGCCTAATAGATTTCTGTGACTGCTAGCTGCTTTCTATACATAATCTCTAATCTTCACAACAAATTTAGAATGTAGCTGCTATTACCATTTTTTTTTTCAGATGAGAAAAGTGAGGCTCAGAAAGTTAGGCACATTAGCAAGGTCTTAGAATTGATAAATAGTGTTACCGCTGCACCAGCTTTGTCCCTTCCAAACCATTTGCCACGCTCTTTTTTTTTTTTTTAATAATTTATTTTATTTTTCAATTGCAGTTGGTATACAATATTATGTTAGTTTCAGGTGTCATTAATAGTGATTAGACACATATAACTTATGAAGTGATCACTTTGATACATCTAGCACCCATCTGATACCATATATAGTTATTATAATATTATTGACTATATTCCTTATGTATACTTTATATCCTCATGACTGTTTTGTAACTACCAATTTGTACTTCTTAATCCCTTCTCCATCTGATAGCCCTCAAAATGTTCTCTACATCTATGAGTTTGTTTCTATTTTGTTTGTTTATTTTGTTCTTTAAATTCCTCATGTAAGTGAAATCATATGGCATTTGTCTTTTTCTGACTTAATCCACTCAACACAATACCATCTAGGACCATCCATGTTGTTACAGACAGCAAGATTTCATTTTTTTTCCTATGTGTTTGTCACAGTTCTAATCAGTTCAGATGCTCATATCACATACTTGCCTAAAATCCTTCCATTATTCTCTATTGCCTAAATAATAAAGTCCAAAGTAAGATTCATTTTTAACTAGCTCTCCAGCATCATCTATAAACTTTGTGCACTTTGCACTGAGGTACATTAATAGTTAATCACTGTAGTTCTCAGAAAAAACTCTGACTCTGTTTATTCCAAGCTTTGGCATGTTTTTGAGCCTGAGAGATTCGATGCTTACCTCCCTAACTCCCTTCCTTCAGCCCAATATAGTTACATTTGTCCTGACTAATTTCTCGTATCTTTCAAAATATCAGGTTTTATTTATTTGTTTGTTTGTTTGTTTGTAAAATAAATAATATTCATTTTGAGGCTTTCCAGGACCTGGTCTTGCTTCAGTTTCTTTCCCAACTGTTTCTTTAACTACTTCTGTTTGCATCTTAACTTGCAGTGGTCATTAATATTAACTATTGATGTGTCTGACACACACTAGACCTTGGATCATTAAAAGAGAACCATGAGTTAGATCTCTAGAACTAGCACATTACTAGGCACTTCATAGATACTTAGTAAAATCTGATCAAACTTATGAATTGGGTCAGGCTGAAGGAGATATCTAAGTAAAAACAACTCACGAAATGCTTGATTTAGGAGAAAAATAGTTTTTCATCTAAGAGAAATTGTTATCAAATAAGGACATCCCTGAAAATAAGCGAATGGTAGAAAAATCTTGTAAAACTTGATTTTAGAAGAAACTTTGGGGAAGAGTAGATATCTCACTTATACTAGACTAAATTTCCATTATGCAACATTTACTAGATTTTAGAATAATAAGAATGGCAATTTTGCTCAAACTGATAGTTTTGTTTTCAATGAAATATTTTGTCCTCAGGATAAATATGTAAACCAAATCATACTTTGCCTGGCAATCTGCTAGGAAGCATTCATGAAATTGTATGTGTAGTGGTGGATGGGGGGAGAGAAAAGTGGGTGGAGAAACAAGAAAAAAGTGATGTGAATTTCATCAAATGAATCTTAATAAATTAATAATTAAAATTATTTAATAAATCCTCTCATAGTTACAGAAGTTATTGCTTACAGTTTTATAGTTTTTTGATAATCATCAACTAGATTCCATGATTTTTTAATAAAGATTAGGACATTTTTCTTTTTTGTTTGTTTTTAATATCCTTTATCTCAGAAGAAACAACATTTTCATGCATGTATTATCGACCTTTGTGTTTGCCCAATGAATTTTAGAATTTTGACAGATAATATGTATTTTTTAATATTTTTTATTTGGAATATATTTTAGCTGATTTAGAAGTTTATAAAGAATTATATTGGCTTCTGTGTGTACTCCTATCTCTTAGAAAATTAGTTCCATTGCTAACATTTTATTACCAATTCACTTTATAAAAATTATGAAAAAAAGAGCTCACCCCATTTTCTCACTAAATCTTATTGCTTTGATATTAAAGAAACTTACATTCCTTGTAATGTTTTTATTATAATGTACTTAAAAGATACTTATTTTTACTTGTGTCGTAGTAAAGTAATAAAGATATCATAAAGCATACAGCTAGAGGGTTGTTGTTGTTGCTGGGGTCCATCAAAGTGAAGGTCAGGAAACCTACAAGAATGTAAATCACTCTTAGTGAGAGAAATTTGGTTTGAAGAGAATGGACCACAATTAGTGTTTCTAATAGTGAAGCTTCTCAAATTGTTTGTGACCTACCCTCATCGAACATCAGTTCATAGTTAAAAGGATAGCCATCATAAAGTTATTTATTTATTAAAGTTAAACTCATTTATTCTGTTTTCTCTGTGTAACCAGGAGAGCTCAGTGTTTAAGGAAAATTTGATCCAGATAATTATTTTTTATGGTTAATATTTTGCCTCATTTTTGCTTCACCTCTGCTCTAAGTAAAAGATAACATATGTCTAGAGCAGTAACCATTATAAATATGGATTTGGAAGAGAAATGCATCTTTTAAAACTCAATAAATATAGAATTTTTAAAATAAATAGGCATTATTTAGAAAAACTTTGCTTTCATTTACATAATAGCAAAGTTGAAAGTTAGCCCCAGATATTTAAAATAAAATGCATTAAGTAATACTATTTTAGATACAGTATTACATAATTTTTAAATAGATCGATATTAAAGTCTTAATGTTTATTGTGTTGTTGATTTTTTTCAAGGAACAGAAGTCATAATTAAAATACAGTGAGGATTGGAATAGTTTTGATTTGCATCCTCCGTGTCTTTCTCTCTCTCCCTCTCTAATACACACAAACAAAACACGTGCATATTGTTTTTCATCAGGCAGTAGTATTGTTCTGCCAACATTTTGGAATATAATGTAGATCATATTTAAAGGCACTTCCTTTCTGCTCTGTTTGACAATCTCTTTTTGGAAACTGATCCCAATGTTTAACAACATTGCTCGTCAGGGAAATTTTCCTTATGAGTAACTTAAATCACTCATACTGTAACCTAGAGCCATTTACAGTTTTGTCCTATGTACTCCTCAGAAGAACTGATCAGAAGATGATCAATAAATTATCCCCCATGCACCTTCTTATGCTTTTTTCCCCTTAATTCATGTTACTGGTTTGAAGTTCTCACAACCATGTGAACTCCCGCATTTATTAAATGCAATTAGAAATTTTAAAAAATAGTAATGCCCTTGTGGACATTAGTGGAAGACCAGCAGGTAACAGTGCAGGAATTATTTAAAATTAAAGACCAGCAGGTAATGGTGCAGGAATTATTTAAAATTAAATTCCTCACCTTAAAATCATCCAGTTGAGGTATCAGATTGAACTTTAGGAGTCAAAAACCAGAAACAGATTCTAAATGTGGAAGAGAGAGATTGATATGAACTATTTGAATTCCTAGATTAAAAACAAATACTAATAACTTTAGGATAACTATCAATGATTTAATATCAGCCTGCTCTTTCAATAGGAACACATATTAAAGTTCATTTGTATTTTAAATAAGGATTGGGGAATTCCTTCAATAACTCAAATTCTTCACTGTTGATTTATGAAAGGAAAACTTGGCTGTATTCTTAAGTTTTATTAGTAATATTTTAATGTATCCAGCATTATATGTAAAAGTATATTAACGTACATCACAAATTCCTAACTAATGGTTTTAGAAGTAAATGTTCACATTCCATGAAAACAATTTAAATATTACTGATATCATTTAAAAAAAGAAAGAAAAAAATGAACACTTAGACTTATATTTTTTCAATACAGTAAATTTACTTGGCGTGTGCAAGCATATGCATTTCCAATTTAAAGTGTTCTTAATTATCTCACTTAAATATGCTTTCAGTTAGTTCTTCCTTAAGCTTTATAGTGCTTCATTTATTGCATCTTCTTACTAGTATTGAGGAAAGTTTTTGTGTGTGCATTATTTTTTATTGTCTATTATAGTTTGTTAATTTTGATTTTCAAAAATTTGGATAACACTCTTAAATCAACAAATGTTGAGTGATGATGTTCAGATTAAAATCTTGTTATGAACAGACATTCTACTATAATATATAAAACATTGGGTGAGTTATTTCTTTTCTTTCTTTGACATTGTATCTCTGACAAATATCTTCATTCAAGTTAGCAATCAGTTTTATAAAACATCACTAACACATATAAATTATAACTCTGTAACAGCAAAAATTCTGAAATTTCCTTATTATGCTGTCGAAGAGAAAGTGCCTACTTGAGCCATCCATGTCACTAGGGGAATATATTTTGCTTATTACTTTAAAAATCATGGATTTGTTCATGAAGTTAGGGTGTGATGAATGAAGGAATGCTTTGACAAGAATAGAAAGGAAATGGATCTGGGCAACAAAAGAGCATGTGTCCACTGTAATGAATGTGTATGTATTAGGCAAATGACTTAGAAATGTAGACATAGACAACAGTTTATGGTTATCAGAGGGAAAGGTGGGGGAGGTAGATACGTGTAAAGGGGGTCAAATATTTGGTGACAAGGAGATTCGACTTTGCAATGCAATATATAAATGATGCATTATTGAATTTTACACTTGAAATTTATATAATTTTATTAACTAATGTCACCCAAATAAATTTAATATAAAAAGAAATATGTGACATTACATAATAAAATAATCCAATATTCTAGTTAATGTTGTCACATAGAAAAACAACATTACATTTCGTACTTAAAATACACTCAAATTTTCTTTTTTGTTGTCTCAATAAACAGGTCATGAATTTGCTACTTTTATTTATAATATGTCAGAAAAAAAAAACACTGACAAAAAATATATTTTAGAGCAAAAGATGATTTAACTCTTGAAACTATACCAAGTGTTCTTCAATTACCTGGAAAACTCATAGGTACTTCAAAGGAAAGAAACATTCCTCAGTCTATGATTTATCCCTGTTTCCCTTATTACTTTAGAATTCTGTGGTAGAATAGCCTGTGTTGTCAAAATTTCAATTCCATAGAAGTAGTGACTTGTCAGTTTTGAAGTGGAAATAGATTGTTATGGTTATTCATTGTTACCATGTATATAGTCTGAAACAGGTTAATATATTCAATCTTTCATTTATTTCTATTTTTTTTAACAAACAGTTATTTAGTGCCCCTATTTTTTAAGCAACTTTTAGATGGTCACAATACAAAGATGTATAAGACAAAGTGAATGGCACAAATAGAATTATAAATTTTAGAGAGCAGGTGATATATTTGGGAACTCTGTCAGATGTGCTGAGAGTAAGAAGAGATGATATTGAGGCCAAATTTTGAAGGATCTTCTCATGTCATGCTAAGGAATAACATGACCATACCTGTATTTAGAAAGACATTTCCATAGGAATTGATTATAGAGGGGGAAAACTGGAGAAAATAATTGAAAACCCATTATGTGCCAGGATCTGGGGATACAAATATTAATAGGGCAAAATCTTAGCCCTCAAGAAATTTAGGGTTGTGAAGAAAACACAGTTTTAAAAATGCAAAGTTAACCATGTCTTTACTAAAGAAACAAATACTGCACAGTGAGTTCCTAACTACCTAATTGTGTGGATACGTGTCAGGAGTCCTAGCGGGGATAAGGGATTCATGAAGGTGGAGTATTATCAGGACAGATATCCAAAAGTGATACATTAATTGGAACTTGAAAGAACAGATAAAAGATTCATAAGGGAACAAAAATTGAGATTAAGATCTTTCCAAGCAGAGGTAATAATAGCATATGTAAAATTAACAAAAATCATCAGAAAGTGTAGTGCACCTGGAAATATCAAATGGATAGCCATTACTGAATAGAAGCGAAGTTTTGGAGAAAACAGTGGACGATTATGCTAGAAAAGTCAACAAGAACTAGACCAGAAAATGTTACTACCCTCTTGAAGATTTTTGTTTTTGTTTTTTTATATTTTTTGTCAGTATCGTTACCTTTACTTTTTCTTTTTGTCATTATAAAGGCTTTATCAAGCGTACGTATTTTAATAAAAACAATGTATATTAAAAATGTACATGATATTTTGATATACATATATGGTGTATATATATATGTATATCATGTATATATACGATATATATATATATATGATTACTACAGTCAATGTACTTAATATATCTTTGCACATGGGTTTTTAAACTAGAAAATAAGAATCATTGTAGGATTTTAGGGAGCAAAATACATATTTTAGGATGATATTCTCTGCTGACAGAAGTAGCCAAAGATTAAAGTCAGAATATAGTAAGGAAAAAATGGCAAGGGATCTAGAGGACCAGAACTAAATGAATGAGGAGGCGAGAAAGGGGAATAACATAAAAATTGTAAAGATATTTATAGGATAAAAATGACAATATTTGGTGATCAGTTGTATATGAAGTTTTAAGTGAGAGAGGATTTCCGATGTGCGCAAAATGTAGAAATTAGCAGACACATAAAAAAGGTAAGTGGGGAAAGCAAAACGGTACTGAAGGTTATTCATTACTTTAGGCATACCGAATTTTTGGTGGCAATGTGACAGAATCAGGAGGCACAGAAAGTAAAAATTATGAAGCCGGACGAGACATTGAGTTTGATATGTAATTCAGGCTACCTCCTTGACTCTCAACCCTAACCGACTTCAGTGATGGTTAATACAGCCTGGGCTTAAGAACAAACGTGATCAGTGGAAGAAGGTGTGAAAGTATATAAAGAATCTACTCCCTATTAGTAGGTGAGATTTGGACATGATTTAGAGTCCAGTTGCTATATGCCCAAAGGCCTAAGGATAACTGAAACATTATTTTGTTCCACGGCCCTTCCTTGATCATCGTGCCCAGTATTTTTGCCAACTTCCTATCCCAGTTAATGTAGTTGATAAATATCTGATAGAAGCACTGGTATTAATGATAATACATACAATGTTATAATTTAAGAGTAATCTAAATCTAGTTTTCTAGACTAAAAAAACACTGCTACTTGAAATTTTCTAAAGTCAGAATTGATCTCATTATACTCCATCTCATGTATCCCAGGATGCATGCCTACCTTATTACACACATATTACCTGCATAGCAAATTATACTAAACCCTAGTAAAATCCTGGTGTAGGTCTTACACAACTATGTAGATATGAAAACAAAATTAAAAATATTAATATAGACTTTATTTAGATATATTTGTGTTATTCATATCAGGGTGAAAATGCTTTATCTTTTTCATATTTCTCTTTAAAATCATCTTCTCTGTGAAAGTTTCTTTCAGAAACAGCCATTTCATTTGTTTTGTAAACTTATGGAACGTATTGTTTTCTTTATTAGATTAGTATAAAAAATCAATTTGGTGTTTTGAAATTTAAGTATTATTAAAAGATTAAAAATTTTGAGTAAAAAATAAATAAAATAAAATATGCTGTGGGATATTTCTCAAAGACATCCAAACATAAGAGAGAGCAGGAAGGTCACAAAAGCCCAAAGTAAATATCTATATTCATGTATTTCGATCTCTGAGCAGAAAAAAAAATTCCATTAATTCATTAGCTTCTTTTTGAAAAAATATAAATAACTAATTTTTAATGTCTAAAACACTGCTATGTTTATATATACACATTCTAAAATGATATAATTATAGTAGTGGGTAGGATACACAGAGTTATAACAAAGTGTATTGGACAGCATTAGAAGATGTTAAAATCCATAGAGTGGGCAGCCACATGATATAGATATTCTGGATAGGAGTCTATCAAGTGGGTGGACTCAAATAACTTTTATGTCTTCTTATATGCCCAGGGTTTTAATATTATATGATGCTATGAATTATTGTCCTTGCCACTATATAGATTTGACAATATTTGAGGCAAACTTTCTGAGTCAGAAAGCCCTGAAATTGTGGTGAGGAATACTGTTGTAGATAGAGGAAAAGAGAAGTATAATTAAGAAAATATCAATAATTTAGTATAGAAATATAATATGAGATGATCTTGACTAATTAATAAGAGGAGTCAAAAGATTGCCAGAAACCATATTCCTTGAAAAGCAGAAGGTGAATTTTCTCTTCGGATAGCAAGCAGAGTGGGAACTATGCCTTATGAAAGGATGAAAAACAAAAACAAAACACAAACCTTTACCTAGGTCTCATGTAGGTTGTATGCCCATAGAGACAGTCTCTATTTACTTAGCCGTTCAGCTAGATTTCTTTGGGAAAATTTTACATAAGTATTTGTTTCTTTAGAAAACATGTTACTTAAAAGAAAAAGTTATTGCCACAATTAAATCTCAAAAGAAATTTTTCACCTGAGATCTTTTGTAAGAAATATAATCTTCCGTGTTCCTTACAACAGCTTTGTTATAAATGACACATTCATTTCCATGTGGCTATTTCTTAAAATAGTCTTTAGCAAAAGCAGAGAATGTAACATAATAAAGGACCTCAAAGAAGGTGAAAGTGTATGGAACTAACCACTTTTATCTAAGTACACAATATTCTGCTAGTCTCACTCTAATGGAAGAATTTAGAGTTGAGTTACTGGTGCCTTTGACTATTTTCTCTAAAGATCACAGTCTGAAAAAGACTTTTCATATAGCACAACAGTTCATTCAAAAATAAACTCTGTGATTTTTTTCCAGTGTAGTGTTCCATGTTGTTGAAAAAAAAACTAATTTGTACCCTTTATAAAATAAAAATTGGAAATGGAGCCAATGTTGTACTATATGACAACTAACATTTTTTTTTTTTGGTAAATATATTTGCTTTTTCTGACAAAAATGAGAGAGAGGTCACTTTCATAAAGTCACTTTATATATAACAGAAATGTAAATAATCTATTTACTATAGAAGGGTAAATAATGTTAAAGGAAGATTATAACAAATATGTCTTGCCAGACATTTTAATTTGTCATAATTATGTTTAGCTCATTTCTCTTAGAGACAGTTGCCAATAGTTACTCATCTTAACCTACACTGATTTAATCTAGTGTACTCACCCTTTTATGTCTGTAATCTTCCAGAATTGTTTATGCTTTAGTTGGCGCTGAGTTCTCTATTTCCTGATAGTTTACCTGCTTTTTGCCACCTTAAGATGTGGGAACCAAGCCATTAACTTAATTACTCTACTTTATCTCAAAGTGAGTTTCTTCAAGTCTGGAAAAATGTTGAATTATGGTAAGGTTTGATTGCAACTGAAATTAATTTTAAAATAAGATCATGACACCTATTTACCTTCTAGTTTTAACCATTCTAGTGGCTGTATATTCTCTCGACATCAAATGAAGTTTAATAAATATTCATTGAACACATATTACAACCTCCGCTTTCTAGGTCTTAAAACAAATACAAAAACAAAAGAAAATAAAACTTATAAAATATTATGCCCATGTTACTAAGGGAAAATTTGTCAGTGATGGAATATAAGGGCTTCCTATTTCTCCTGCCTACTTCCAGTTCTTTGGGCATTGTTATTATCTGTCTTACCCGAGACTTTTCTTCCATTCTTAGCTTTTTAAGACAGATACAAAAATCTTTGTAAAAGAGACAAAGGCAATACTGAAAGACTTACTTTTATACCCAAAACATTTTTAAGGAAAATATATTTTGCATGTTGTTTTGTAATACAGTTTTAATGAGAGAATTTACCCAAAGCGGTTGTTTGTGTTGTGTTTCATTCTTGATGTCCCATACATTGTAATCAAAGTATATTAGAAAGAGTTGTTTTTACTTATTTTATTTTTATACTAGTACTTGAGAAGGTAGAAAAATAGCTTCATACTATGACCAACTCCAGCTGACACCTTTTAGAAGAATTCATCCCACATTCTCATTTTTAGAGAGAGGTTTTCTGAAGAAAGCATTTATTCCACTCCGTAATTACCTTCTTCAATTTATCACAGAGAGATTGCTTTTATTCGATAGGTAATATTTGAAAGGCTAGTGTTTGGAATTTTTTCTTCCATTGAGCTCTCCATAGTGATTACAGAATGTGAGCTACTTCTGTTTTTCTATCAATGTTGTATCATTTAGTACCTGTGAAAACAGTTCCCACTTTACTAAGCACACTCAGGGTCTGACGTGTTTTGGATTAAAGTACTTCTAAATATTAGGTAAATAGGCAGATAAGAGTACATAGTTATCAAATACTGCTGTTCACTGCTTAACCAAAAATGTAAGATACAAACTAACATTTATAGAAATAGGTATAAGAATACTCAATAACTATTTCTAAAATGTATTCAATTTCTATTGTTCCTCTCTAAGGTTTTTTTCCCTTCTCATTCTAAATACACAGCTTGATAATTTGGACCACACAGGAATTGTTCTGAACTTGAGATTGTATTGGGTGATATTAGTCAATTTAGTGAGAAATAAAATTAATATCTTTTATACATATTGTTCTTTGCAATTGCAAAGCACTTTTAGTTATGTCATCTTTGATTTTATAATAGCTCAACCAAAAAGTGCTTTCAAACAACACAGCTCCTATTCTAGGACATATCATAAGTTGGTGTGAGGGTGAGGTAAGAGCAGGGCAGGGATTAGGAGGAAGTGGAAGTACAGGGTCTGGGACCTATATGTAGATATTTTGATTCTCTAGTGCTACCATTGTGGATTTCTAAACTAGTAAATAGATGGCCCACAGTAGTAGTTTTTAAAATATAGTCCCCACATCAGCCTCACCTCATCAGATGTTATCTCTTGGAAATGTAAATCTCCAAGCTCCATCCAAATATACTGAATCAGAAAGGCTGAGGCTATGTGATAATCTGTGTTTTTGTTGGCTTTTTAAAATTTATTTTTATTAAATTTATTGGGGGTAACATTGTTTAATAAAATTACATAGGTTTCAAGTGTACATTTCTATATCATCTGTATATATTGCATTGTGTATTCACCACCCAAAGTCAAATCTCATTTCATCACTATATATTTAACCCCCCTTACCCTATCCACTGCCTCCTCTTCCCCTTTTCCCTTGAAGTCAAATCTCATTTCATCACTGTATATTTAACCCCCTTTACCCTATCCACTGCCTCCTCTTCCCCTTTTCCCTATGGAAACCACTAAACTATTGTCTGTGTCTATGAGTTTTTTTCTTGTTTGTCTTGTTCATTTGTTGCTTTCAGTTTTATATCTCAAATACGAGTGAAATCATATGGTTCTCAACTTTTTCAGTAAGACTTATTTCACCTAGCATAATGATTTCAAGATCTATCCATGTTGTCACAAATGACAATATTTCATCTTTTCCTATGGCTGAGTAATATTCCATTATATATATGTACCACATCTTCTTTATCCAATTATCTACCAAAGGACACCTGTTTTTTCATGTCTTGGCCACCATGAATAGTGTTGCAACGAACATCGGGGTGCATGTACCTTTACTGATAAATGTTTTTAAATTTGAGGGCTGGAGATC
This sequence comes from Pteropus alecto, assembly GCF_000325575.1. NCBI lineage: Eukaryota > Metazoa > Chordata > Mammalia > Chiroptera > Pteropodidae > Pteropus > Pteropus alecto. Next base: position 8,079,587 of record NW_006441071.1, read on the forward strand.
TGTGTTTTAAGAAGTTATGCCAGAGACTCTGACACATGTCAAAATTTGAGAACCACTGGTTTACAGTCCTGGGTCTCAAAATTTTGTGGGGATCAGAGTACCTGTGTTAGTGCTTGGGCTTCTTCCAGGCCAATAAAATCAGCATCTCATAAAGAAGGGAGAAATCTTTGCAATTGAATATTTTGAAAATTCTGCACATGAATCTAATGCATATTAAAGTTTGAGATTAACCAATATAATCTAACATGTAAAGTTTGTAATGAACTAAAATGTCTGCATTTTCTGGCTTCTGGCCTATTTGGTCTTCTCTCCTGATGTTTCTGCCTCCCTTTCCTTCATCCCTACATTTTTATACTCCAGTAACATCATACTTAATGCTGCAGCACCCCTAATACACATGAAATCTAAGGCCACTGCAATTTTAAACAACTGCTCCTCTGGAAATCTTTATTCATTCTTCCCATCCTAGGTGAAATGCTCTCTTCATTGTGAGAGATGACATTCCAAAAGGACTTAAAATACACATGCTCACACATGCTCTAACTGCACTTACTAATTGTATTAAATTGGATTATTAAATGTCTTTCTCTACAATTAGTCCGAGCCCCTTAAAAACATGGAATTTTTATCTTACTATTACCCATATAAACTTGACTCCCTGATTAACATTAAAATGAAAATAGTAATAGCTAACATTTAAACAGGTTTCAAGCTCTGTTCTAAGTGCTTCACACACATTATCTCTTTTAAAATATGATTAAAATAATTTTGTGACATAGGTACTATGATAATTTATATTTTATGGACGAAGATATGGAGCTCAAGAAACTTGCCCAAGGTCACACATGGCAAAGCCAAGATTTAAACCCAGGCAGTTTGAACCCAAAGCCCAAATTCTTCAACATTACAATACCCAAAATACAGAGTTCTTAACTGCCCCCTTCCCTCTGGAGTCTTCACCAGGGAGTCCTAGGGGTCATTTCAAAGTCTATTCAATTTCTTCTTCTCTGGCCTCGTGCTGTCTGTTTGTGGGAGACAATGCACCACTGCTAAAGCAACTGAGTATCCCTCTGAGGATCCCGTTTCCCCACCACTTTGCCTAGCTCCATGAGTGCCATTAATCTTATCCTTCCCATTGTTTGATAGGTTTTGTGTTATCCAGAGCCTCAAATATCTTCAGGAAATTAACCCATACAACTTCTAGTAATAAAATCTTTCTGCAAAAGCCATGACAATCAGTCTGCCATCTTGAGTATGGACACACTCCACACTACATTTTCCATTTTTTTAAAATTGTCATAAATAAAATACATATTCTTAAATTTACCATCTTAAACATTTTTAAATGTACAGCTCAGTAATGTTAAGTATATTAGCATTGTTGTGGAACAGATCTCTAGAAGTTTTTTGTATTGCAGATTTGAAATTCCATACTCATTAAACACTATTTTCCTCTACTCCTTGCCCCAGTCGTTGGCCACCACTCATCTACTTCCTGTTTCTATGATATTGACTACTTTAGATACTTTGTATAAATGAAATCATTTAGTATTTATACTTTGTCCTTGAGTTTCATCCATATTGTGGCATGTGACAGGAGTTTCTTCTTTTCTGAAAGCAGCATAATATTCCATAGTTGTGTATATAACACATTTTCTTTATCCATTTGTCTGTCAGTGAACATTTGGGTTCATTCTCCATTGTTTTAATAATCGTTTTTAACAACCTGCACAAAACATTTCCCTACTTCTTCAAGCACATTCTTGTCTACTCAAAAATCTGTGCCACAAACTGACTAGTTGTGAAATAGCCATATTCTGAATTTCATTTCCATTTCAGCTGTCAACTTCTTTCCTTTATCTATTTTCACGTCTAGAGGTTAGTTCATAGCAGTTACTATATGACTGTGTTTTAACTCACATATTCAAGGTCAAATAATTTAAAAAGTAAACATGAGTTCAGAATAAAAGGTGTCGTAACATCTATTTCAGTATCTTTTTCACTATGCCACTCAGTCTTAAGCTTTTCCCTGGCAAGTGACATCTCTCCCACTCAATTCCATTTAATCAATTATATATATACTCTGATATTTCTGCAATATATATATCCAGATATTAGCATCAGAAATATCAAAATCTGACTGACATAAAATCCAGAGCATTTTGTCTCGCAAATATACCCTCTACATTGTATCCAGTGTCCCATCTAAAGTTCTAATATGACTATGTCTCTCCTCTACTCTAGAATATTTAACGGCTCTCTGTACAAAATCTAAAACCTACGTATTTAAAGGACACTTGAGATATAGTCTTCTTTAACTACTACCAATCCGTGCCTTGGCTTTGCTATATTATTATGTAGTCAGCTACATGTGGGATTCTTCATACCGGCCATGCTCCTTCATGCTTTGAATCTCTTGCTCAGTCTTGGCTCTTCACAGTATTCCTTCCCCTACTCATACTGCTAGCTAAACTCTACTCATTCTTCAAGGGATGAAAGGCTCCCTTGCCAGCAGAAGCAAGATTTGTCTGAAAAACATAATCATCAAATATGAGTTAACTGCATTTCTGGTGAATACTGATCCTTGAGACCCACCCTTATCATCTAGATCCATAACTCAGCTCAAATGCTAGCAGACCACACAGGAGAACAAATACCTACCACTGCAGGCTGAGTACACTTCAAGCTGTGAACTGGGATAAGGTGCTATATACAACAAAAAAATTCAAGATTTTAATACTTATTATCTACTTAATATCTGTAGAAATCTGAAAGACTATGTTGAGAATGAATTATAAAGCTATTATACCAGGGAGAGAGGAAAATCCTGATAAATTGTGCCAGATTATTGATAGGGAGGGATGACTCAGATATTTTAATTTTAGTACATATTAGTTTGAACAACTAAACTGGGAATGTCTCTACTACTTTTTTCCTTGTTTGGCTGAAAATTGAACCCAACGGTGGCCTACTTAAAAGAAGTTGAATGATGAAGTTCCTTGGTAAACTATAAAGAAAGGAATTAAATGTCTCAGAAAGAGAATATGAATTTATTATATGGAATTTTTCACCCACACGTACTCCACAAAGCTCTATGGACTGGCTCTCTTCTTGATACCATAACACCAGAGTCATTGTCCTAACATTGAAATTAGATTTTTCTCCCTCTGCCTCCACTGGACTATAAATTCTTCAAAGGACTACAACTTTTCAGCTAATTTATTTCAAGTACCTACTAAAGTTGTATTACTTTTTTATTTAAAATGAAACAGCACAGCTTTAGTTTCAAGCCACATTATTAAATATAAATTTGATGACCAGCATGTAATATTATTTTAGATATTTGTTAATTGCATAATGATATGTTAGCTATTATTCTATATTTTACTTTTTTCATTTGTTGTTAATTTTGATATTTATACAAGTCAATTTATCATGTCTCTTATTATTTTTAATTTCTATATTGTATTATGTAGACATATTTCATTTCTATTTTAACATTTAAATTATTTCTACCTTTTATCCACAATAAAAAATATTTCTATGGTCATTCTCTGGTTATATGAACAAAAGTTTCTTTTTGGTTTCTCTCTTCCACCTGCTATAGGAATTTAGGAATTTTAGTGTACATAAAGCTTTAATTTTACTAATCTCCAAAAGGATTATATGAGTTTCTTACCAATCTAAAATATAACATTGTTGTTTGTTTGCTTTTAATAATATTTTTTTCTTAGCAATAGCTAGTCGAATATTTTTTTTCTTATGTTATTGTCTGTATTCCCTCTTTTATGATGTGTCTTCCTTTATGTTGTCCATGCCTTTTACCTTCTCCTTTTTAAATTGTAGGAGATTTTATATACTCTGCATGCTAATACATTGTCAATTATCTGTGTTGCAAATATCTTCTTTCTAGTCTCTGACTGGCCTTTAATATCATATATGATATCCTGTGTCATATTAAAAAAAAAGATTAATTAGATTTAAACATATCTGTCATAATGTCCTTTGTGGGCTTTGAGATCAAAACAACTACCTACTACATGTTTTTCTTAAATTGCTGTCTTTTATTTACGTAGAAGTTATAATTCAGTAAAGTCCAAAGTAGAGTTCTAATATTTTAAATATGAAAATTCAATTATCCTAGCATCATTTCTTAATTACTTCAGCATTCCCGAAAGATCAGTAATGCTGCCCATGTAATATAAAAACATTCTTATACAGGCTTTTATCTATTTCTGAGATTTTAACTCTGATCAATAGATTCATCAATCTGTAAGTCAAACCATACTATAGTTTTATGCTTCATTTTGATATCTATTATGTTTACTTCCCTTATATCTTACTATTTCTGCATATTTTCTTAATATAATTAAGTTTTAAATTTCCATATAAATTTTAGAATATTTGCTTAGCTCCACAAAAACCTTTTTGGGCTATTCTTTGGAATTACATTAAATTTATGACATCTTTATGAAATTATATCTTCTCTTTCATGAATATACTATAATGTTCCATTTATTCAGGTTTATTTTAAAGTTTCATATATATTTTCAATATTTTATAATGTCTTTAGAAAGATCCTCTTCATATTTGTTATATTCACTCAATGTAGGTATTTATGCTATTATAAATGGCATATTGTATCTATTGTATTTTCTGATGTGCATAGCTTAATTTTTATACACTGACAAACAAATCATTCCTGATGTACATAGCTTAATTTTTATACACTGACAAACAAATAAACAACCCTGATGAATTATCTGTAAACAACAATATTATTTGCAGGTAAGAAAAAATATATATCTTTATAATTTATCTTCCTACTCCTATTTGAAATTGATACGGTTGCTAAAACTTCTAGTAAGATATTAAATAAATAGGACTTATAATAGTTACTTTTGTCTTTAATGGAATTATTTCCAAAATATTAACGTACACAATATTTTCTGCAGGATTTTGACATGTATCTTTACTGGGATTAAAAAATCATCTTCTATTTTTAATTTGATACATAATTTTTTTATCATAAATGAGTATCCCATTTTATTGAATGATTTTTCTGCATTTAATAAAATGGTTATATGGATTTTTCCTCATTTTATTAACATGTTGAACTATACTGATCATTTTGTTTTTAATGTTGAAACTTTCCTGCAATTCTTTGATAATGTATGCTTGACCATGAGGTACTACCTTTTTAAATTCATGTCAAATTTAATTTGTTGGTATTTTCTTTGGAATCTTTTATCTGTGTTCATGAATGAAATTGGTGCAGTATTTTCTATTACTGTTTTCTGATTTTTGCAAAATTATATTAGCTTCATAAATTTGATAGCACCCTACTTTGAAATACTTTGTTTAGAATTATGACTATTTGTATCTCTGCATGTAAAACTCCTTGGGTCTTGTAGCAGATGTCTGTGATGGTACAAACAATATTCCCCTAGCTCACTTGAGCTGCAGCTGAGTTTGATAGTTTTCTAGATCATTTTCTCAAATTTTCACTATCTCTAAAAACAAAGAAATTTTCTTATTCTATGCATAGGCACAGACAAGGAGTGTGGGGGAGTTATCCCGCAAACATGGAGTCATGAGTTCAGAGTTAAATGCTGAAGCCTGCTTGTCCATAGGAGCTAATCAGAGGATTTAGTTCCAATTGCCTAGACAGTAATCAGCTTAATAAGACATCTTTCATTGAGTTTCCCTTTTTTTCTTTTTTTTTTTCTCTCACTCTCTTATTTCTCTCACTTCTGCTTCCAGGTTTCTCTTCCCAAATAAACAACCACATCAAGTCTTGGCTAAGGCTTTGCTTTTAGGAGCTGCAAACTAGTACATATAATGGTGGAAAAGGCCTTGGAAGGCAGCCTTTGGGACGAGATTTAGAACTATTTCACTCACTGATCAGGTGACTATAAGGACCCATTAAAGGTATAAGTGGTTACTATTAATTCTTGCTTTGCTGTAGTATAACAATTACTAATCTGCCCCCTACCCCAATCTGTTATGGATTAGAAGATATGGAAGAAAAGGTAAAATTGACTTGTGTAGAAGCTCTCTAGCATTTGAAGGGCGTGGAAAAATGGTAGTTATCACGATTGACTGTTGCTTGGATTTGTTAATGACTCTAAAAGCCTTTTGAAAAAGACTGACAGGTACAGATTAGCCAATTCTCCATTCTGTGCATGCTGTGAAAATGTGAAATTCTCCAGGACAGTTAAAAAAAAAAAAAAGACCTTGTAGGTGCAGTGAAGACTATGGGGATAATTAGGCCAAGAATTTAATTAGAAAGGTGGCAAAATTGCTAAGGAGGATGAATACACAGCCTTGATAAAATTCATTAAACAAAAATAAACAAAACAAAAACAAAAAAAATCAAGCCTTAGTAGGGAAGGATGAAAACCTTGAGAAGAGATGTAGGATTATTTGGGAGGATGTGCCTTAGAAAAGACTCCACTAACACTGTTAACCAGCAGAAGTAACCCTCTCATTCTTCCTAGAAATGGGTAGCCTGTTTTTGCCATCATTAAAATAGCTCACATATGGTTATTTCTTTGGAGGATGATTCCTTTTCTTCAAAATATCCCCTCCTGGCTTTTCTCCTTTGCCTCTCAACAATAACTAATATCAGATTTCTGCATAGACTGAATGTCATATGTGAAAAAAGAGATGTGGCTACTGGCTAACAAGAGATAGCTGAAACAGTGGGTAGGTTTGGATTTTGAGAGTGTTGAAATAGAAGTTGTGTGTAAAATATCAGCTTAGAGAGGAAGGAGTTTATTAACACAAGAAAAAATTCACATCGGACCTCAGAATTCAGTATTCTTACAATTAAGTCTGGAGCCAATCCTAAAACTCTGCTGAGATAGTTCTTTACACTTGGACATAACAACTGCCTTCAAAAAAAATAGATGGAAATGTTCGATCTTGTTTGCAGACTTGAGGAATGGGTCAGAAGGCACATGGAGTTAAACATATCTATTATATATGACCAGAGAATCTACCACCTGATTATGACCTAAGAAGAGACTAGAGAAACTTTCTTGTACTACGGCCAGTATTTGTGGGGACACTTGTATCTTTGAAAAGCTCTCTCAAAGACCAGAGTTGACAAAAAGATATTTTTCCCAGTCTTGGATCTCTGGTATCAGTGAAAATGATGAAATTCTAGACTTTCAAAGGACAAATGGCCGCAATTATCCATCACAAGCAAGGCAGATTTAATTACCATAATAGATAGCAAGAATATTTTGAAAACTGGTGACATTTGACCTACCGGAAGCTATGGAGTTGGACATGAACAATGATGCTTTAGAAAAAGATTATATGGATAATAACTAAGGAGATTTGTTAACTCGTATAATAAAAAAAAAATCATAAAAAAAAGAAGCTGGTGATCAAAAGTCTCATGTCTGTTGCCATTGTAAAACAAAATCACCGGCCTTTGACCATTTAACCAATCTGAAACAGTGAATGAAATTCAGAAGCCATTGGTTGAAACATAGATTAGGAACCTTTAAAAAAGGTCTTGCACTATCAACAAAATATATATAAAATGAATATTCCTCCAATTCTTGCCCAAGGGTATCTGTAGTCATTTACTACAATAATGACATTGAGAAAAAGGGAATGCTTAGATATTTTGAAGGCTGTAAGATTCAGAGTCATGGAATACAAAATGCCATTATGGCTAGCTGATTAGAGTGGGAGCTTATAGAATACAGTATATAAAAGAAGTACTGGTAAAATTCTGACGATGAGTCACAAGCATCAATGGATGCACCTTGCATGTGTAATTAAGATGATTATATAACTGCTGTATATACAACTCATTGGTCTTCTGAACTATGGAATAAGGTGCATTATTATAAGAAGTATAAAATGAAAGTCACAAAACCAGCTCCACCAACAACCTTTCTCCACAAATATACATGCACACATCTCAGCTATATTCTACACCTATTTAAGGTAAAGACCTTGCACATCTTACCATTAAGAAAGTGACAGAGTACTTGGTCTATTTGGATTTCAAAGGCAGAATTTATCACCATGGATGGGTTTTTGTGGCACCAAACACATATTTTTGAAGTATCTATTTATGTAAACAAATTTATTTGAAAATGTATTACAAAGTCCATGGGTCCATATGAAGTATATTCATTTATCCATAAAGACTCGTGATAATGAGTAAAAAAGAGGTGCTTATTTATTTATTTATTTTGTCCAATCATTGATCTTGAAAACACTTTGCAGTGTCCAGGCAGTATCTATTCCTGTTCAGATCCAGGAAGTATGGCTTCATGTCCTTTATTATCAAATATGCTATTTCTGACTAAGTTCATATTTCTCACTATTAGAAAACAAAAGCAATACTGTTATTACTCATAATGTCATAACTATTCAAAATCTATGTCTATTAAAACAATATAGATATTTTTGACTCAAGTTCCTAATACCATTTATTTAATGCTTGCTACATAATTACTCATGGCTCTGCATAACCATTGTAACATATGTGAATACTGGCTTCCAATCACCCTTTCAGAAATGCAAATCTCTCAGGACAAAGAAGGAAAATATGAATGATAATCCATTTATTAGTTATATTAATTTACTTTTCTGAATTTTATAACAAAAAAAGAAAACCAGGAGATTTTCCAACTTTGTCTTTCCTTGAACTCTTTAGGCCTAATGACTGCATTCTAGAATGTGATCACTTCCGATGTTGGCTGCATCTGCTTCCCATACACTGTGATCAGAATAGGCAAGGAGCCCATGAGTAAAACAAGAAAGGTAGTATGATTTAAGAAAAAATGTCCATTCATCATCCAGCATGGCTTAAGACCAATCCAGAAAAGCATAATGTTACCACCTTGGAGAACTTCAGTGAGAACTTTGGTGTTGTAGGGCAAAGGTCTCAAAAGTTTTCAGAGGATATAGGGGCTTGTAGAGGGATCAGGCAATTCCCTAGGTACTAGAAATATGAAGATTTCACAAATTAAATAAAAGGTGACTGCTGCCACTCTATTCCCCTCAAGTGATATAGAATGGAGGTAGCACTACTATTTTTACAGAGATGAAAACAACTTAAGGTCCCACACAGAGAAGTTCAATCCCAGTGGTTGGCAATGGAATGTTGGTAGCTCAGACCCTTGAACAAGTTTTGTGTCCAACATAAGAAAGTCACCAAACATCAGTGGGGCAGCATCTAACTGGTAGCCCAATCTCACACAATCCTGCAAAAGTAATACTTTTTACTAAGCCACCACATGGAAATGAGAGCTGGCTACAGGGCCCTGGGATGACTCCATAGGTATCAATCTCAGAGTTCCTTTGGGCACCTTGTCAATGCCCCAAGGGGATGTGGGGATAGAGTAGTTAAAAGACAGAAAACAACCCCATGATAAAAGATAGTAAACAGGGACACTGTCTAGTCTTCCTAGATGGCTAGTCCCAGGAACCAGAGGCTCCTAATGCTTAAAACCTACATGACATCTTGTCTTGGCCTGGGGCAAACATGTGGTACTGCTGGTCCCTGCACCAGACATTGAAGGAATCTTAGAAAATTTCGAGAAAGCCACTCCAAAGTGTGGGGCCTCATGAGGTATGAATCTTGGAACAGGGCCCTTGCTTACTCAGGTATAAGGGCAGAACTGTATAATATTTTTGGGAATAGAGCTTCAACCATCACTAACTTCCAGCATAGTATTCGACAACTAACACTTCTTGCAATATAACAAATGAGTTAGATAATAATTTTAGTAAATGTATTTCAATGATTCATATTTATTAATTAGTTCACCAAATGTTTTCTGAATTTTGAAAAATGGTAGATCCTGTTTATGCTGGAGTAAATAAAAGTACCTATATGGAACTTATATACTATTTGAGGAGATAGACAATAAACAAATTACATGAATTAATATGCATATGTATAAATTACATAATGAAATTATCATAAAAACACATTCAAATGAAATTTAGTACTGTAATAAGTGATAGGACTAATAATTTAGATAGAGTGGTTAAGAATAGTCTCCCTCTGAGGAGATGATATTTGGGAAAAAAATTGAAAGTAAGGAAAATAGTAATGGTAATATCTGGGAGAAGGGAGACTATCAAGTACAAATCAGGTTAGGGAAGGTTGGTGAGGGCCACTGTGATGGGTTTAATTATTTTTTAAAATTATTTGTCTAGTTTTTGGGGTGTGATTAACAAATAACAATTGTATATATTTAGATTGTAAAATGTGATTTTTATAGTATACTACATGATGATATATATATATGTATATAATTTTTTGCCATAGATATAGGAATGTTTACCACAGCGAAAATAATTGATGGGTTTAAGAAATAACAATAAAGATTGCATAAGAAACACATTGAGCAAGACTAGGAGAAGATAAGGTTTGAGGAGTGACAGGAGAATGTAAGGTTTTGGATAATTGTGAGGATTCTATATTTTGTGTTAATTTTTTGTTTGTTTGTTTTGTGTTAATTTTGATAGAAAACCATTAGAGGATTTTGAAGGAGAATGTTAGGACCTAATTTACATTTTTAACTTGATCGTCTTTATTGTTTTGAAGGAAATGAACGTTGTTGTTAAATATGGAAACAAGGAGATTAGTTAGGAGGCTATTATAATCGCTTGTGTGATGAATTTATTCAAGTTCATTAGAAGTAAACAGTTAAATTTCTTCAGTGCTTTGTACAAATAAATATTTTATAATTGTATGCTGATCATGCCTTATATTTATATAATTACATCAATGTTTCTTAAAATCTATTAAATATAAGTTGACCATATACATATATTAATCAGCAAAATTATCTTTCTTCATTCACTTGGAAAGCTGATAAGGGAAAATATAAACTGTTTCTAAAATGAGTAACTGAAAGCAATCCGATAGTATTTATAACTTATCAAAGAGAATAAATTTTGTTATTTAGAAATGACTGACTCTACTGACAGGAAAGTTATTAGAGCAAATATATTATCCATTATAGGTTTTCAAATTTGTGAAGCCAACCATCAGCTGTACTCTAACGAGAAGACTATGACAAAACATTCCAAAACAAAAACAAAATACAAAATTTTATGTGATATATATTTTTTCTTTAAATATTTCCAGTAAAAATACCTAACATTGAGGAAATTAACCAGTCTAGAATACAACATGCAGATATTGAATAATCATACTCTCTACCACAGATGATATATCTCACTATATCTTGCCAGCAGTTAATCACTTTTATGGAATTACAATTTAGTTTTCACTAACTGTGATTTACTTAGAGTGGGCTGATTTATGCTGTTGAGAATTTGTTTAGTTAATGGAATGTTTTAATTTATGACAGAAGGCAACATAAAATTGCTTTGAATATCTGCATTGCATTACTATTGATTGCCAGTCAAAATTTTTAAATGAAAAGTGACAGATAAAAGCATTTTTATATCAGCTATGCTGATATACTAGTAGAGTATAGACTTGAAACTAAAAACACAAGAAACTTAGTAGCTTTTACACTTGCTTCTCCAAACTCATCACTAGATACTGCAGTTCTCACTGACATATGGCACTGTCTGCGAAGTCTTTTCAGTGAAGCCTCACAGGGA
>NW_006441071.1:8091243-8119413 GCF_000325575.1 Pteropus alecto
AGTATGCTACTGGCATCCAGCATTGGGTCTTCTTTCATCTGGCCAAGATGGTACAGATCCCTAACTCTTAAAGTGTCTGCCTGAGATAAGAAATGAGTTGAAAGCAAACTGGCTTATGCTCTATTCTGATGATTTCAGAGTATCAGTGTATGAGTCAAAAAAGCCAGAACTAAATAAAGCTTAACTTTTTCCATCAGCGGAGGTTTATTTAACCTTTGCTAACAAGTTATATTCATTTTTATTTAATGCCTGACTGATATCCATTTCTATACAATTGTTCATTCCCGCCTTTAAATGTTTCTTTCAAGCTGTGAGACTTTCCTTGAAAGAATGTAATAGGATTAGCCTTTCACAGAGTCAGAGACTTTCAGGGTTTAGTTAAGTTCACGTGTACTTATAAGTGTTTGGGCTAGATATTCATGTCTTACCCACCAGATGCCTTCTCATCATAAGGATCTGTGCTGAGTGGGTGGGCGACCTCTGTGGATTCAGTAGACTGGCTCTCTTGCCTTCTACTCTCCTGTTGGATTTGACAAATGAATTCACCAGAAGAAAGTTGAGGTTAGAGGGTGGTAGTATCAGAGAGATGTCATTGTCACCACTGGGGTAATGTGAAATATGCATCACCCCAGAAGCATAGGGGAGAAGAAGGAAGAGGACAGGTGTGTTTCGTGTAGTCTCTCAGTTTTTCCCCACAAAGAATTATAGGTCGGCAAGATTTAGAAAACATAAGATTTATCGAAAATATATTTTAGAAGGAGATGTGCCACAACAGAGAAGGCCAAAGCCCTGTGGAATTTGGGAGGTGAAGAAATAAGACAGTATGCCCCAAAGGGAGGAGAGGGTTTTCAGCAAGGAGAGCTGTAACAACACAGAAATGGAAAGATTTGTTTATTATATTTGGGCCACGATGGGAGGTCCTAGATGATCCATGTGTGAGGTCACCTTGACTGACAGCTGCTTTATAACACTTTGCCTAGTGTGCATGTGCTTATCCAGAATTTAGTCTGTTATAATTAGATTCATGAACTTCCAGGCATAAACAAAATATTATAATGATGGTATAATGAGGCTGAAGTTATAGGCAGTACTTTCCACGCATGTGTTTGCAGCTGGTTTAGCCAGAAGCTTTTATATACCTTTGTGCTCTAGGATTTGGGAAAATTTATAACTCTAAAAGGGGGGTATTTCTGGGAGGTACTTAAGGAAGGTCTTCAAGGAAAGTTTCTATGGTTACAGAGCTGGACCTTCGCTCCTGTCGCTCATGCCTGACTAATGACCTAACATCAAGATATTTATTTCCTCAGCTTTCAATCTACCAGGCTAGAGGAGGTTATGATAGCTATTTTCTTCCTCTCAGTCCCTGCATATGGCCTTCTCACGGAAGGAAGGAACAGGAATCTCTTAGTTCTGACAACCACTTACTTCCCTTATTCTATTCAACTCCAGGTTAGTAACGGCTCACCATCTTACTTAGCCTGAGGATGCTCCACCATCTCGTTGGTTTTCCTTAACATTAACCATACTTTTGCAGAGTTTATTCATTAAAGTGTTTTCAATACCCCTATTTGAGTGTGCCATCTGTTTTTTGCCATGTCTTGAAGATACGGTGGACTTGTAGGATGCTTGACTCTCCATTATAATACTGCCTCTAAATGGTTAACTTGACTGTATATTTAAATGAATGCAGTAACAGAGGACTTATTACTCCCTAAGATAGCCTATCTCTCCTTAAGCAACCTCTAACTAAATATAATTTCTTATTTATGGAAAAATAGTGGTAACTCTATGTGTAACTGTAGAGAAAATGTTTTCATATTTTTGCATTGTTAGAGTTTTCTGAGCATGGAAACTAGAATGTGAAGTAAGGAACAAGATTTGAAGTTCAAGAGTGATTAAATAGAGGACTCTAGAGAGTCATCAACCCTTAGAACCATAGGTGTACATTTCAAAATATAACAAAATCAGGAATGTTTCATTTATATTCACGAATTGTAAACTAGGGACCTATTTCTCCTCTTCATGGAGAATATTTGTTTACATTAGTGAGATAAAATTTCTCTCACTCTCAGTGGGAGAGAACAGCGCTATATTTGTTTCTACACAAACTCCAAAATCATAATTTTGGGGTTCCCTCTTGTGGTACACATCTCTGTATAAATACATGCCTAGACATCTGGATCTCATTGCATTACCCTAAAGAAGAAAATGGAATATGGGGAACCAGTGTAGATACTGCTCTAAGCAATAGTAATAGTCTGCCTTGGATCCAGGAATCTCAGGTTTTCTTTCTGGACAAAATAACTAAATATAGATATTAAAAAAAAAAATTACCACTGTTTCTCTCTTCTACCTTAGATTAAAAAGGAACATTTTTTATTTTTTCAGAAGACAGTAGTTTTGAGTTCTAATCTTGGCATACTAATTCTTGTCTTCAGTTTGAACTGTCATGGGTTAAAATGTCATGGATCTGAAATGTCATGGGTCTCTTTAACTTCTTGGTTGTTCTCTTATAGGAATGCTAACTTAAATACGATAATAGGTTTTTGCAACGCAAGTTATATTATCTTTACTTTTGTAGTTACTATGTGAAAGCATCGGCTTTGGAAAAATTAGAAAATATCAAGGTCACAAAGACAACTATGGTGTTTCTAAACTGTATCATTATCAGGAAAAATAAGTTATAATCGTTTTTAGTCTTTGGGCAACTAAGCTCAAGATTCTTATTCCAAAAAAAAATATCTGTTTGGCTTTGACTGGATTATGTACTCATTCTTGGTGAAGCGACGATGATTCATTTTGATTGACGTTCTGTTCGTGAATTGTAAAGAGAAAGAGAATTCTCTAAAAGAAAATACTCTGTTACCAAAGAAAGGGATATAGATAAGTAAGGAGTCAAAAAGAAATATTAATAAAAAGTTTTGTAGTAAAGGAAAGAATATGAGCAAAGGTTCAAAGGCAAAGATAGAGTAATATTTTTGGAAACTGGGTAACAGTCTGGTAAAAGAGAGGAAAGATAAATGTGGGGCGGAAAGGATTAAATTAAAATGAGATATGTTTTGTTGTAGATTTTTTTGCTGTTCTCTTTTTTATCTGTTTTGTTTTCTTTTGTTTTACCCGGAGCAGACAAAATTGAATGATTATTAAAAGTACTGAGAAATCCAATCAAGAAACCCTCCTTAACAAAAATGCTTTTAATAATGGTGACAAAATAATTATGTTTTCAGACCAAACAATCAAACAAAAACTGAGAACATTTGCTTTGGCATAGTTATACTAAAGAAATATACTAAAAGCAGAGGGAAAATTATCTCAGAAGGAAACACAAAAAATTCAGAAAGTAATGAAGATTAATTGTCAGAGTAAATACATGGGTAAATATAAATTAAAAATGGCAATACAAAACAATATCAGTAAAGCGCCATGCAAACTAAAATGTAAGTAAAAGTATATACTTGACAGTAATGCACAGAAAGGTGGAGGATAAATGAAAATAAAAGTTTCAAATATTCTACTATATTGGGCAAATTGAATATTAATAATTTGTATTAGATTGTAATAAATTGGAGGTGTATTTTATAAGATAAACATATAACAATAGTAAAAAAAGTAATTAACAATCTCATTGAAAAATATGGAACAATGAAATATAATGATTAATACATAAGAAGAAATGAAAAAAAAATGGAACCTAAACTGTGGGTCAACTAGAATACAAAGAGATGGTAGATATAAACCAATATTTTATTAATTACATTAAAATTAAATAGTCCAATTAAAAGGAAAAATACCAAATTGACTAAAAAACGAAATAACTATTTTCTGTGTACATGAGGCCCCCTTAAATATATAGCACAAAAATATTGAAAGTAAAATGTTTATACTTTGCAAACATATCGTAAATGTTTATACTTTGCAAACATTTACTAACATAAAACAATTGAAGCTATTCTAATATTAAAGTAGACTCTAAGTAAAGAAGTATTAATGGAGATGAAGGGAAATATTTTAAAGTAGTAAGAGATTATTCTACTAGAAAAAAATAAAAAGTTCAAATCTGGCTCTATTAAATGATATAGCTTCAAAATATATAAAGCAAAACTGGGTAGAATTAAAAGAAAGATAAAATAAGTCCATAATCACAGAGGCAGATTTAAATAAGTCTTCCAGGGCAAGCAAGAAAAAAAAATGAGATTACAAAAGTTCTAAAAAAAGACAATTAGATAATAAACAAATTTTACCTAGTTGTTATAAAAAATATTTTACCCCAACATGACAGAACACACATTCTTTTAAAGTGCATATTTGACATTAACCAAAACCAACAATAGGATGGGCCATAAAACAAAGCTAAGATATATAAAATGATTCATTAATATTCCATTAATCATTAGAAATCAATAACAGAAAAGAAAACTAAATCATGCTCAACTCTTTGGAAATTAAATAGTATAGTTCGAAATAGTCTATATTTCAAAGAAGGTATCGCAAAGGAAGTAAGAAATATTTTGCATAGGATAACCATAATGCATAATGTCAAAACTTGTTGAATATATTTAAAGCAGTGTTTAAATTATAGCTTTAAATACACTTACTAGAAATATTCTTGAGAAGTTAATAAAAAAAATGGTGAATCAAACCTAAAAAAACTAGAAGAAAATAAAGAGTAGAAATCAAAAACATAGAAAACAAATGACAATAAGAGAAAACAAAGCTAAGAGCTGGTTCTTTAAAACAATTGATAAAATTATAACAGGGCCAATCACAGACAAATAAACAAAACACAAATTATACGTAATAAGAACAACAGAGGTGGTATCAGTATAGATATTATAGGTATTAATAAATGAATAGAAACATCTGAGCAATCTCACTCCATTAAAGCTGAAAAAAAGAAACTGAAAAAAAGAAACTCCAAATACTTACATTTATTAAATAAATTGAATCTATTATTTTAAAACTTCCCCAAAAGAAAATTCCAGTCCAGATGACTATATTACTGAATTTCTCTCAAAATTAAAAAAAAAAAACCAAAAAGGATATACCATCAATTTATATAAGCGTACCTTAATGACAAAAGAGAAATCCTTAAAGATTCGTTTTCTGAGGTTGACATATCTTGAGTCCCAAAACTTGACAAAAACATTACAAAAACATATACAGACAACTTCCAAAGATAGATGCAAATACCAAATAAAATAATGCTAACTCTTCCCAGAAATATATATATAAAATGATAACATATCAAACAAAGAGGAATTTAGTCCAGAATTGATTGAACATTCAATAATAATTTTTAAATGATAGATTGATTGATGAAGAGATGGAATATTATACGATGAAACAACTATAGCAAAATCTTAACAATTATAGAATGCAGGTGGTGCTAATATAGGTGTTCCTGTATAATTATTCAACTTACTTGTATAAATTTTCTAAATGAAAATGTTTGAAAAATATAGATTTGTAAACATTAACTATTGAAATCAATCACTACCTACAAGAAAAGAAAGAGAAGAAAAATATATGAACATTGGATACAAAAAAAGCATTTGCAAAACTAAACATCTAATCATGATTAAATGTTCTTATAAAAATAAGAATAAAATGCAATGTCTTTTAATCTAATAAAGAATATCTACCAAGAAAAAAAGAACTAGATCAAACATCCTATATATTGATGAGTTAAAAGAGTTCCCTCTGAGGTAAAAGGAAGTAAATTGATGCATAATATAACTACCTCTATTTCACATTGAACCAAGGTCCTGGCAAGTGCCATAAAGAAAGAAAAAGAATAAAAAGGATAATAATATGATAAGAAGAGATAAAATTGTAACTTTTTTCAGACAATGTGGTTGTAATATAGGAAATCCAAAGGAACTTTGGCAAAAAAAAATTAGAATTAATAAAGATATTAGTAAGGTAACAGAGTACACTTTTATTTCCATATACCAACAATAAACAATAAGAGAAAAAGTTGGTGTATTTTTATTTCAATTGCATCAAAAGCTTCAAATTATATGAAACGTGTACAGGATTTCTACAATATACAGCACTAATACTGATAGATTTTTGTATATATTTTTAATTAAATTTATTGGGGTAACGTTGGTTAATGACATATAAACTTCAGGTGTACACTTTATAATATGACGCCTGTATACTCTTTTGTGTGGATATTTTTTAAAAGACCAAATAAATTTAGCGATGTTCATGGGCTTGAAATATTTAGTATTATAGAGCTGTCAGTTCTGCCCAATTGATCTATAAACTCAGTTAAAATCACTTCAGGTATGGGGTGTGTGTGTGTGTGCGTGTGCATGTCTGTGTCTATGAATGTATGGAAAATAATGAACTGATTCTAAAATTTATATAAAAATTAAATATACCAGAAATACCAAAGGCAATTTTGAAGAACAACATCATGTGAGTACTTACACTACCAGATAGAAAGATTTATTTTAAAACTATGGAAATTATTCAGTGTAGTAGCAGTGCAAAGAGAGAAAAATAGACCAGTGGAACAGAGGAGAGTCTATAAATAAACTAACATATAGAGTCATCAGTAATTGCCTTTGTCATACATTCTGCTTAACAAATTATCCCAAAACATAGCAGCTTAAAACAACAAACGTTTATTATCTCGTGGTTTTTATGTGTCAGAAATTCAGGAACAGCTTAGCTGGGTGGTTCTGGCTCAGGGTCTATCGTGGGGTTACAGTCAAGCTGTCATCTGCAGGGTTGCAGTATCAGCTTCCAAGCCAGTCAGGTGGCTTTGGGTAACAGGCTTTAGTTCCTTATCAGGGTCTCTCCTTAGGCCTACATAGCAGGTGGCTTCCTCCAGCAAGTGCTATGAGAGAAAGAGAGAGAGGGCAAAAGAGAGAGTGTTCAAAATGGAAAACACATTCTTCATAGCTTAATATCAAAGTAGCACACTATTACTTCTGCTAAATGTTATTAGTTACCCAGACCAAACTTGATGCAATATTGGAGGGAACTACACAAGGGCATGAATAGCAGAAGATGAGCATCATTGGTGGCCATCTTGGAAGCTGCCTACTGAAGAAATATTAGTGAAATTGCACTGCAGTAGATAAAGAATGTTTTGTTTAAAAAGTGTTTCTGGCTAGGGAAGGAAAGGAGCAATTGGAGTGATAATTTTATGAACTGTATAGATGTCTAAACAATGTACTGTATACTTGAAACTAATTTAAATAAACATTTTTTTTAAAAAAGTGGTTCTGACTAAATTGGATATTCTTAAAGAACTAAATCATGTATTACACAAAACACCAAAAATAAATGTTGGAGATTTGCATGCAAAAGATAAGGTAAAGTTTTAAGATGGAATTACTGGAAAATGTCTTCATGATGTTGTGGTTGGGAAAAGTTCTTAAACAAGATGTGGAACTTATTAACTATAAATTAAAGAAGGCAAAAGCTTCTGTTCATTAAAAGACAACATTAAGAAACTTAAATGAGTCATAGATATAGACAACAGTATAGTGGTTACCAGAGAGAAAAGGGGGTGGAGGGGAAGTAGAAAAGGTGAACACACAGTGCAACATACAGATGATGTACTATAGAACTGAACACTTGAAACCTATATAAATTTTTAAATCAATGCCACCCCAATACATTTAAGTTTTATAAAGTTAAATAAAAAAACACATAATAGGAAAAAATACATATACCTAAATAATGATGGACACATATCTAAACTTTACAAAAGAACTACAAATCATAAGAAAAAGCAGACAACCTAATAGGAAAAAAAAGAAAAAAAGCAAAAGTTTGAACAATCTTCATACTAGAGGCTATTCAAGTGACCAATAAATATGAAGCACATTCAATTTCATTAAATATGGAAATGCAAATTAAAATCACATCAAGACACTACACACCTCAAGAATGGCTTAAAAAAAAAGACAAATTTCCACTGTATATACGTACATCTTCTTTATTCAATTGTCTATTGAAGAACTCTTAGGTTGCTTCCATATCTTAGCTATTGTGAATACCACTGCAATTAACAGAGGGGCACATGTATCTTTCTGAATTGGTAGTTACAAAATTAGTCAC
This sequence comes from Pteropus alecto, assembly GCF_000325575.1. Taxonomy (NCBI): domain Eukaryota; kingdom Metazoa; phylum Chordata; class Mammalia; order Chiroptera; family Pteropodidae; genus Pteropus; species Pteropus alecto. Next base: position 8,099,326 of record NW_006441071.1, read on the forward strand.
AGAGTTGTTAAATACAGCACAGAGAATATAGTCATTAATATTATAATAACTATGTACAGCGAAAGGTGGGCCCTAAGCCAATCAGAGGAATCACTTAGTAAATTATGTAAATGTCTAACCACTATACTGTATACTTGAAAATAATAATATAAAATAATATTTAATGTCGACTGTAGTTGAAAAAATATGAAGAGAAATTTAACACTTTTTTTAAAAGGAAATTTAAAATTTCAATATTTGGTTAGACAAATGCACTCAAAGGCTAAAATAAAAACTACAACTCTAAATGTTTATGAGAATGTGGCTCAACAGGAACTCATACACCGTTTGTGGAAACTAAAATGTAACCACTTTGGACAACTGTTTTCAAGTTATCTACCAAAGTTGAACATGTGCTAACCTTATGACCCAGAAGTATGTACTCTTAAGTACATAATCAACAGAACTGCATACATATGATTGTCAAAACATATACATGAATATACTTTGGAGCATTATTCTTTATAACCAAAACCTAAAACAACCCAAATGCCCACCACCATAGAATGGAAAAAACACCACTGTGTATTCTCACAATGGACTCAATTGAACAATGGAAATAAATCATAACTGCTCATAATTCTATGCTCAGCAAATGAACTCAGACAAAAAACACTATATTCTGTGTTATTCTACTTATTACATAACATTCAAAAACAGGTAAAATTAATCTGGTATTTAAATCAGGATAGTCATTACCTTTGGTGAAAGTCGTGAAAGAAGCTGGACATGTTTGAACCTTCTGCAGTGCTAGCAAATATCTATTTCTTCTTCTGGGTGCTGATTACATGGTCTGCCCCTTTATAAATATTCACCAAACTGAACATTTGTGATATACACACTTTTAGACATATGCTATAATTTAATAAAAGTTATTATTTTTTAAATGCATTGAAGAAGTGGAAGCAGCAACAAAAAGAAATTTTTGGATAAGGTTGACAGTGAAACCAAGAGAGGAGATTGATAATAATTTCACCATAACAGTGTAGAAGGAAGGGCCATTCAGGAAAACGGGACTGGAGTAGGTACAAAGGTATTTTTAAAGAGCATGCAAAGTTAAAGGCTGATGATGCACATCAAGGCAGAACCTAAAAAGAGCTACCTAAATGTGAGTAAATGTGAGTAAGAGGAATATAGCAAAGACATATAAGTGAAATGTTTTTACATTTAGAATAAGGTGAGTGAAAACAGGGAGAAAATTTGAAATGGATATAAAATTAATTTAGGGATTTTCAGGCATTTTGCTATGATGAATCAATATTTTTAGAAGTATAATCTTATACAGAGAGTAAGGGAAAACAGGATGTTTAGATTTTTGAGAAAAGAAATTTTAAAGAGCTTGAGCAGTTGTAAAAAGGAATTAAATACTAAAACATTTAATGACTTAAGTCTACTCAAGGAGACAAAGAAGAATGTAAACCATCAGATTTTCATCATAATATTAACACTATTACTTCTATCACAATATATATATTACAGTTAGTATACAATAGAATTTAGTATTTATAGAAGAAAGTTTACAGATGCATTAATTTCTTTTGCTAACGTTTTCATTTCAATTAGGCTCATCTGTGTTTAAAGACAACCTCTATCTGAGAATTCATCATGCCTCTTCCATTTGTATTAAAGATCCTTTTTATTAATATTTTTACTTGCCATAATATGTAGTCTTACTTAAAACCCTTTAGGCTAATAACTGGTCACTTTTCTTTAAAAAGTGTACAGTTTAACAAGATTACCACTTTACTAATAATTCATGTCTTGCCATTGTAGCTCCAAATGTATTCTTTTATATATTGATATTTACATTATTTTCTTTATGGATGAATATTTACTTAGATGTAAGAACTTGATGTGTTTTGTTTAAAAAATTCTTTATAAAATTATAGATAACCAATGAGTTTGCTTTTTTTCTCCCCTGATCTAGAAAGGTGTGCTTCTATACGTTGAATAATCATTATTTAGAGCTTCATTTTAGGTAGTTAGTATGTTTTCATTTGAATAAAATTTTTTATATTTATCTCTTGAATCACTGTATTTTTATCTCTTTCCAAGATATCCAATATTTGCTTATCTTCCTTAAGCTTCACCAGTGATTTTATCCGACATGCCATGATCTCATTTATATCAATTCTAATAATGATTCTCATCTACTTGAAAAATTAGGTAAAAAGGTATAGTGTGTCCTGAAATTACTCGGAAATGGAAATATAAGTAGACCTCAAATTTGTAAGAGATAACTTGAAGAAATCAAGAATTACCAGTAAAATATTTTAAGATTTTAGGAAAGTTTGCATTCTTAATTTATCTTCTATAAATTTACTCTATAGGTTACTAAACAGAAGTCAGTAAATCTTCAGAGGTTTGGTAAAACAGAAATACTTCATTACATTATATTTATGGATAAAATAAAATAACATCTCTCTTTCAGCACTTATTTAAATAAAGAGCTGAGTGGGGGCGGGGGAGGAGTGAGAGAGAGCACGTAAGAGAGAGAAAGAGACACTTAAAAGGAAATAAAAGGAAAGGAAAACTTGGGTTGGCCATAAGAAAAGATGAAATACTGCCATTTGTAACAACGTGGATGAATCTTGAGAGTATCATGCTAAGCAAAATAAGACTGACAGAAAAAGTTGAGAACCATATGATTTCACTAATGTGTGGGATATAAAACTGAAAGCAAAAAAAGAACAAAACAAACAAAAACTCATAGACACAGACAATAGTTTAGTAGTTACCAGAGGAAAAGCGGGGAGGATGGGAGGTTGGGAGATCAATGGAGTAAGGAAAAGGGGTTAAATATACAGCACTGGAAGGAGATTTGCTTTTGGATGATGAAAACACAATGCAATATACAGATGATGTATTACCAAATTGTACACTTGAAAGCTATATAATGTTATTAACCAGTGTCACCCTGATAAAATTAATTTAAAAAGCTAAACTAAATTTTTAAAAAGATACTGAACTCTGGATCTGGACACTTGGAGTTTGTACACTGACTCCTGACCTTGAGCAACTCAACCTCTATAGCTGATCATCTTTATCTGTGAAATGTGGATAATGATCTATTGTAGTGCTTAAGAGGGCAGATACTAGGGCCAGATTGCTCAAGTTTAAATACTGGTTCTGAAACTCCTGTAACTTTGGGAAAATTATTTTAACTCCTTGAGCCTCAGTTTCCTGATTTTTAAATGGAACAATGATAGTATTTACATGATAGAATTATAGTGCAAATCAAATGTGTTAGTATGTATATAGTGCAAAGATTAATGTCTGATGCATAGTAAGTTCTATGTTCTCATTAGTGAATATTATGTTATTATTATAATGTTTGAAACATCTGAAAAAAGAAAAATAAAGTGTCCCAGTGAATAAAAACAAAGAAACCATAAGAGAAAATAATGATAAATATGACTAATATTCCAAAACAAAAACTTATGTGTAATCCCATAAGCTTGACAATAGAAAAATTAGAAAAATCCTTTTCAACATGTGTTTGAGACAGAATATTAAAATCTTTGCTATAAAGAGCTTTACAGCTTGAGCTCAAACCAAAATTACATTAAAAATTACATTTTTACAAAATTTAACAGGAATATTTTTCTTCTCTTATAGGAACTTTTCATCTCAAAATATACCACCTGCCGCCAATCCAGTATTTACTCATGCAGGCCCATGAATCAGTTTACCACTAGCTCATCTCTTGCCATCTGTCAGGAGAAAAGTTGCTTTGATACTTGCTGGAATCAGATACAGAACCGCTCATGTACTGACTATCCCTCTTCTACTCTCAGTTGCCTACAGAACCTCTTTCTGGTAATAACACCCACCTTTCCACTAGCTGGTGAGACCAGAATTCGACCAGCCTATCTAGAGTTCTGAGGTTTTACAACTACTTATATCATTGGAAAAGGTAGTTTTGGGGATTCCACCCTTTCCTGGGTCACCTACATTGAATACATTGAATACAAAGCTTCCCTTCAAATCTTACCTCAACTAGAAGTATTCCTTCTGGAAGACTGAATTTGAGGCAAAGCTGATGAATCTCTCTCTTTCCAGGACTTAATACCACAATGTTCCTTCCTCAGTGTTAACTAATCTTTGCATATTTGGCAGTAAATATATCTAGCGACTGGGATTCTAAGAGAAAATAGCAAAACTAAATCTGACAAATATTTTCCAAGGCATGGGCTGTTCAGTTTTATTAATGAGCACCTTATTATATATGCATATGTGTATGAAAAATATTTTGAACAACTTAACAAATATCAATTATTTGAGGGATGGTTATACAGGAATTCTTTTAATTTTATTACTTACAGTTTCATCTTTGTTAAAGTTTATACAGAGAACATGTTTCTACCTAATTCAGAGAAAAAAAGCATTTGTTTTTAAAGTAAATGTAAGTAGCAGTCCCATTCCATTTTCCTGTTAATATTAATAATGGTAAAAATTCTTTAAATTTTTTTTGCTATATTTAATTAAAAATAAGTCCAATTCTAATTTCTCCTTAACATGTGAGTAAGTTTATTCAAACTTTTCAAAGACTATTAGTGGTGTTAATATTCGGATAGACCAAATAATTAGCTTGATGTTCTTTCCGTACCCAGGAAGTTGCTCCATAAGCAATCTTTAGCATTCATTCAATCAATAAACAGTTATAAGACCTAGTAAATGCTAGACACTGGGGTTAAAAAATAACTAAAATATAGGTTTTGCCACCTAGGAGAATTAAAATTTTCAGTAGAATAGGTAAAATATTGAACAGAACACTCCTCAAGCAGTGCTCTAAATATGAGTGCCAAAGTATAATAGAGTACAAGCACAGAACAGGCTGTAATGCTAAATAAATTCTTATCTACCTTTCAATGATCAGATTTTGTTATTTTGTATCTAGCAGTGTTTTAAGAAACCTGGCAGTACAAAATGTTACTACATGAATAATCAACCAAACCATCAATGACTCTTCAGTACACTCTAAATTTATACTCAATTGTTGAAACAACAAATATCCTGAAAATATACACCCTGATAATCAGATAGCCATGTATTATTTTTAACAGATGAGTAGGAATAGTCACAATAATTCAGAGAATTATGCTATTGATTAGTTTTAAAAAATAACTTCTTTAACTTCAACCATTCTTATTTTCTTCAATAAAGTCATCACAATTAAACCCTGCTAGGATCAGATAATCCTTTGCCTGTAATATGAGGCTATCTTCATATTACCATTTCCTAGGATCCAGGACTTTGTGATACTATTTCAAAAACTTTGACCCTTTACTAATATTGAACTAGAGCAATATTCAAGCAGAAAAGAAGCCCTACCTTAACTTTAGTAATTTGGATGGAAATTAAAGACTCTAATGAAATTTATAGGAGAAAGTCTAAACATTTAAGGAATTATATTTTAATTTCCAAAGAATACAAAGGTACATATGTATACTACTACTACAAATATTTCCAAAGAGCTTTGAATGTATAGCATGTTACTTTTGTCTGCATAATATCCTTATGGATTGGTAGACATGTTATCTATTTCTTGAAAGCAAAAAGAAAAGAAAGTGAGAGATTTTCTAGTTTTTAAATAACTCATTTGTGGTAAAATTAGGGACAAACTAAGGTCTTATGATATCCCATCTGTTGCTTTTTCTCTATGAAATACCTAGCCTTTGCTGAAATATTGTTTTTCAAAAGATGCAGTACACAATTAATAAACTGCCTGTTTATGTAAATTAATGTAAAAGTAAATAAATGCTATAATTTTATATGTAAAAATGAATTAAACTATAATGTTCCTACTATCTGAAATTTTTTTTCTATAGCAAAGAATAAGATATAGGTTTGATAAATAAGGCAACATTGGCTCAGTAACCTTTTGGGGGATTTACTTCAGGAGTTTTTTGATTGTCAAGTACAGAGTATATTACCATAAGATAGGTTTTAAACCAGGACTCAACTCATGGCACTAGAATCCTGTTTTTTCTTTATTTTGTTACATGCCATTTCTTTAGATTGACTCCATATTCATATAAACTGGCTTGGCTTGATAGCAAAAGAGATCTAGTTCTAGACTACAGACTTGCAGGTTCAAATTCTAAAGGAAAAGGGTCTCTCAGAAGTTCCCTTTCATTGCATCAGCTCCCAATGCACCATATGCCTATACTTAAACTAACCACACTGGCTGAAAATGTGATGCTCTGTTTAGCTTAGACCTAAAGCTAAACCCTGGAGCTAGAAATGGAAGCAATTTTATCTGAGCCTATAGACTCTAAGTAAAAAGAAATTAGTTCCTCAGAGAATATTTAATATTCTTATCCTAAAAAGAGATGGCAGATGACATTTTGCATCACTTAAAGTATTTCGTTTGCAAGTAACAATTGGGCTAATTTCACAAGAAAATAAACCTGTCTCATTGAATTTAAAAGCAAGAATAGAACAAGGACTCATGAATGGTTTGTGTCTCTCCATCCCTGGTTTCTTATTCTCACTTAAAATACATGGATGGTTAAATGCAGAGCCCCAGCTCCTGAGATTTTACATTGCTATTCAAATCTCAAATAGAAACTCATTTCCATATCAGACCTTTTAATTGAAAGGATTCGATTGGACCAACCTGTGTCAAATGGCATGCCTCATCCAATTAGCTGTAGCCAGGGGCATGGTTGGATAGAATAAATATGGCGGCCATAACCCCACCGGTGAGAAGGATGTATAAAAGCAATCTTATAAGTTTGGCAGTTTAACCAAAACTTGGCTAACTCACATGAAGCACCCCCAACTCAAGGTAACCTTAAAGTTTCATTTAAAGGGGCTGATTCTTGTTAACATTTAAACATTAGAGTGGAAATAATATTTAAAAAATTAGCAGCAGTTGCGTATACTTTATTGCAATGTAAGTGGTTATAAAAATGTTAAAAGGAGAAAACTGCATGCATTAGGTGGCAGAGGAGACTTAGAGGGTGAAAAAGGAGTTCAAATAAGAAACTTAGATTTCTAAAAATACCTATTTCACAAATTTGCCAGGGCCTAACCTTTCTTACAGTGTACTATCTATAAGCCAAATACTTTAAATTATAAATCAAAGAGGGTTAAAACTATATAATTATCTTCATACTGTCCTGAAAAAAAATGTGTAAGAAAAAATACATAAGAGATTAATGAAACTATCTTCTCTCAGTCCCCTAACATTTAAATCAAAGAATCAGATTTATGAATGGTACAACCAATCCCAGCTGTGGGATGATTTACAGGTGCAGAAGTAATCTATAAGGCCTCGTGGCAGGCCACAAGAAGAGGATTTATAAATTAAAATCAATATGTGAATTTTACTCTGAAGCCTAGTAGTAGTTGGTGGCAATTGCAGAGATCTGGTGAACGGCCTCTTAACCTGTATTTACTCATAGATCACATTTCCCACCAGCAGGAGTTTGGAGACAGTGTCAATTCTAGAGGACAATTATACTTTGACTAACTAACCTTGAAATAGTTTGTAAAATATACACAGAACACATATTGAAAGAGAGATGAGCATCTGAGACAAGAGTATTATTTCTTGTTCTTTTATATACTTTTAATTCTTTTGTTTGTTTTCATTTTGTTTTGTTTTAAAATAAAGCTTGAATAAAATTGAGTAAGTGACCAGATGGATTAAAAAGCAATAGTCCTCAAACTGGCATTTTATCCTGCACATGACATGCAGGCTTACATTTAGTCTCATGAAAAGCAACATTGTGAAATGATTAAGTGCACAGACTCTAGAGCTACACTTCCTGGGTTTGAATACAGGATTCAAACAATAGGACTTTGGCAAGTTATTTATCTTTTCTCCGCTTCTGTGTCTTCATAGATAAAATGTGTGACTGTGCATACTTGCCTTCTCACCCCTACGCTCATTCTCCAGATATAATCAATTTAAAATTTTCTTGTACAAACTTTCAAAAATGTTTATGGATTTTAAACATTAAAAATAACATTTTTTGCTCAGTGGATCATGATATACCTTGGTGTTTTTCACTTAATATATTTTTTCAATCCTTTTATATTAGTATGATGAAGGGAATCATTATTTTAAACAGATGTCTACTAACCCGTTGTGTGGATATGCCATCCTTTTTTAAATTTCAGAATGGAAATTAATTTGCTTACAATATATTTTCTACTTTTAAAAAGGATGAGAGGAGAAGAAGTAAATATACTTACCCAACTGCAAAAAAAAAAATATAAGTACATCTGTATAACAAGTTCTTATATATGGTGTTGGTGGATCAAGGGCCAGGAGCTTCAAAATGAAAATCTCATCTTCTAATTTAAATTTTGGTACCCTTCATTTCCTATAAATCGAGGAACCAGATGTCATGTATATTTGGACTGTGTATAATGTAAGTGTGGGTAAGCTTCTGGAAAGTCCTCTTTACTATTCAACGAGGTGTGTGATCTGCTTTGGTTGTTTATACAGTCCTTTTTCTCCTGCTTTTTAGCTATTTTCTCATAATTGGTGCATTTTAGATGAGTTGTTGCCTTGTACAGTGCCAGATGAATATTTCATAGTTCTCAAATATTTCTTAGTTCATTGACTAACTCAGCCTGGCATTTTTTAAAGGGAAACACTATAAGTAATCGCAGGATGGATATTAAGTTATGTTATGGAAGCACTTTGGCAACACAGCTAATATCTGTTTATATTTGAATTTTGCATTTCACATGTAAAATGTTTCCAAAGACATAGCAAAAAGACCAATTTGTTTAGAGAGGGTTTACAATAGCTAATATGAAAACTTTCTCCTGAAAAGGAAATCTTAGACCTTTGTGTAAGTAAATAGTCTGTAAGCCTCCTCTTCTTCTTATTCTTTTTTTTTTTTTGACCCTTTTTATAAGACTTCACTCTGTCAAGGAGTCCCTTTGCCACTCCACAAAATTTTGACCATCTCTAAATCTTCATTTAAGTTTTTCTCCAGTGACATTCTTTATTTACTAAGATAACCAACTCCTTTTATCTCCAGGCCTCTCAGATGAAAGGCTTAAGAAAAATGAACATAGAGGCAAGAGGAACAGGACAGTCTCATTCTTTAGAGGACTTTGGTTTTTATGTTACTCTGCTTTTTATGCATGTGAGAAAAAATAAAGATTCTGAAACATCCTGCTGTGTTTCTGTCTTTCTTCTCTTCCCCCATTTGCTAAGTATATATATATATTTCCTGGAGAAAAAAAATATACAGGAGAACATTACCTTTTTTCATAACTAATCTCTAGTTAAAGTATTTCACATTACCATAAAGTAGTTATCTGAATCATTTTGGAAATTGTTTCCTGAGTTCACATCTAGGCCTTAAAGACACAATTGAATGATGGATTCGGTTTTGTCCGTCTTAAGGTTTCAGTATTCTCCTAAGACTTTCAAATGTCTTTATCTTGCCTAGAGGTAAAAATTAGAGAATTACCAACTTTTACTTCATCACTCTTACTCAGTATACTAATTATTATCTGTTTTATGGTAGAGAAATGTGGCTTTTCTCTTTAGATTTCAACTATATATTATAATTCAGTGAAAGAATTACTCCACGAGGACTTTTAAAAATCCGAGTTTAACCTAGCCTTTTTATGACTTGCTGGCAGTGTGACATCTTGATAATTAATCTCTGAGTTTTATTGATTGCATCTGTATTTATAAGGAAATTTTGTATTTTCTTTAAATCTGTAGTCCTACAATCTGAGCCTTAATTGTTGTTAAGAAGGATATTGTAGGGTTAAATAACTAGTATGAAATTGAAAAAGCTAACATTTGTCTAGAAAATAAGAGATTATTTTTTCTTCTTTAGATGTATCATCAATCTTTTTTCCCAGCCAGTTTAATGAAAATATCAGGATAACAAAGGGACAGGCAAATTTATTTTTAGTTCTTATCATTTATCATTCTATATTTTTTCTTTGTGTTTAATCTGAAGTACAGTCTATACTAACAGCATTAAGAAACTTTTTTTTTTTTTTTACTAACCCCATCTTGAGACTTCCAGCTGAGATTATAATTTTCTGAGACTGGAGGTAGATATTATTGATTATCAGATTTTTTTTTTTTTGGCTAGTTTGTGTGGATTTTAATGTATTTAAATGTTGAGTGATTGGATATTAGTAATAATTGTATGTATTATTAAGCTACTGTACATCTCTCTATTAATAGTGACTAACAGCAATTTTTAAAAATAGACCAATATTTAGCACTTTATTAAATAAACTTTACACATATTATTAGTAAGGAACATATTTGATTTCAGTCTCATGAAACAATTTTATAACCTGAGGGGAAAAAAACAAAACTATTTAAATCTCTTCAAGAAATAAGTAAATGAATAAAGAAGCTAAAATAGTCACTTGTTATTGTGATTACAGATTTTCTATAGTGAAACAAAACTAAAAATTGAAATAGTTATTTACTAAATATTGGTGTTTCAAATTTGTACGTTTCAGAGTTCAAACATGGCTTTCCAATTTAATTAGAAAGATAAAAGATACATTTTTAGATTTTTGAGACTGCCAGTCAAGTTTTATGACAAGCCTTACTACTAACTCAGCATACGTGAGCCTGTGTGGGTGGGTCAAGGGAATGAGGTGAAATCTATAAGGCTTGCCGACTGCTTAACATGGATGGGCATCATTTTATATAGATAATCTCATTTTGTCACAATACACTTTTTTATTATCCTTGCTTCAAAAGAATAAGAACTGAGCCTCTGAAAGGATATAGAACAGCTTGTTTGGGGATTTAAAAAACAACCATGGATGTTTAACTCCAGAGTCCATTTATTTTCATCAAACCATAGGCTCTTCCAAAAGATTAAGAGGAGCAAACTGCTTTAAAAGTTCAACCCAATGAACCCCAAATCCTGTTTAAGATATAATGTTAGTTTATTTGTGTACTGAAAATACTTTTGCATTGTGCTTACTATGTTCCAGGCCTTGTGCTAAGAATGGTTGGGGAAGAGAGGCTAGAGATAAATCTTAGAACCAGTTTTGAATTGGGGCGATTTGTCCTGACAGCCCTAGCTTTTAACCACCTTACTATACTGCCTTGAAGCAGGCATTAGTGACAGCCAAAAGACACTAACAGACTTGAAACCCCTTCTGATTTGCATCAAGAAAATGAGAGAACATGTGAGAGCCAGGCATTGGAATCTAGGTCATTGTATCCAATAATGGAGTTTTCTAGATTTTCCTAAATGATGAGTGCTAGATTTGCCTCAATATAGATTGGCTCAAGAATTTTCAAGGGCAAATACTAGTAAATGTGTTCCACCAGAAAAGGCCAGAAGAACACACTGTATTAAGAATAACTGATAAGAAAAAAATGATTTGCAAAAATCCAGTAAATGATTTTTTGTTGTTGTTTAGCTGTCTGGGATTATTAGAATGCTAAATGTCTATCTATGTAAAAATGAGTTGGACCTTTAAAGGCCAGTATGAATAATGAGAATTGTTCCTTCTTTCAATCGTCTTATCAAGCAATTTTATTTTTAAAAAATATCACATTATCAATAGATGTTTTCTTTTAAAAGTTATATTTTGTTTTACTTTTTCAATTATGGCTTTCTAATACATGTATTTTAATGAGCAGTGAATATGTGTGAAGTAAATTTTACCTTTTAATTTAATCATGTAAAAATGTTTGTTATAGAAATACTTTAGCTCAAGAAATATATACTATATTAACACTAGATGAACATTATAGAAACATCAACTCTAAAACTTTATTTTTCTAAGAATTATAAAATGGAAGCTTATATACTTCTTTCACAATAAATTCACTTCTTTGTTCTATTGAACTTATGTAGGGGTTGTGGGTAACCAGGAAATCAGATTGTAATTTAAAAAACTTAAATTTCTTATTTATATTTATATGAATATACTCTAAACTGGTCATGTAAAATTCAAATGAATTTTGGACAGAAGTATATATATATATTTTTTTAATTGTATATATATACATATATACAATTTAAAAAATTGTCCTCTCAAATACGATATGTAAAAATATCTAAAATGTTTAAATCTGGCTTAAAACTTTTAAATAAAATATGTAGATTCCTACTTTGACAGATATACTTTTATAATGACATGGAAGGTCAGGTTCGAATTTAGAATTTTCCAACTCCTTAGATTCCAGATTAGCAAAACAGCAATATAATAAAGTCAGATCCCTGGTCTTATCCTGGCTTTGTCTCCTAGCCCTGGCTTAGTCTTAAACTGCAGGAGGCAGGTTGATATGAGAAGAGGGTTAAATTGTATCCAGAGATGAGACACATTCACCCAGGGGACAAGGGTATTTCGATGGAGGGCCTATGATAGATGGGTACAAGCCAGGGAAAAGAACGAAGAGGAACAAAGAAAGAGAAATCAAGACCATATAGTCTGGAGGGTTTGGTAGAACACAGCTTCAGAAACTGGCAGACTGACGCAGAGGCTGGGCAGAATCTTAAAAAGTTATATGGTGAATTGTCAGTAAGAGGCTGTGCCTACTATAGCTGACATTCTCTAGATAGTCTTCTAGAAGCTGATGCTTGGCTTAGTGTCTAAAGAAGTTAGTTGGAAAATTATTTCAAAAATCTAGGAAAAATAATAAGGAAGAAGCTAAGAATCATTATTAGAAAAGGGGAAGACTATTCAGAAGACTGCGCAAAGAGAAAAAGGGGGACATCCAGATGACTGGTTGAAAGGAAAAGATGAGGAATATCTAGAACACTGAGAGTGGAAGGACTCCTGGGTTGGATTTATTTCCGGAGATTATTTTCACCTGCTTTCCATCCAGGATCTCACTACATTCTCCAGATGTTTTAGAGATTCAGGGGAGAAAAAGAGGGGAAACGTCACTTATAACATCTTTTTAATGCTCTCACCACTGAAGAGAAAGTAATATAGAAGACTAATTCCCCAGTATGAGACCTTTTGGACCAAAAGAAGACTAAAGTTGGGACTAAGTCTCCTCTCCAGAAGGACTCCTGATGCCAAAATCTGGTCCTTTGTTTTCGAGCCCAGGAGATGTTACAGTGACAAGGCCTTTGGATGCTTACCAAAAGGAAGAAAAATAAGAGGGCAGAGTCTCTCTGGTGGGTCAGAGCTCTAGGATACAAAGGCTAAATATGGGCATCAGCATTACTCTCTGTATGATGCTGAGTAATCTGGGATGTATGTAACTGCTGACTATTCTGCCCAGAAGTTCCAGGCTCCACCAAGTGTTGTTGCTGTTGTTTGCCTCACACTGTTTACTTAACATATTTGTTATATAATTTCAGAGAATTTTACATCGGAGTATCTACAAATAAAATTTATATTGGCCACACTGCCTATTAATATATAAATACAACTTATAGAAAGTGTCTTATTTCTATAAAATCTCTAAAACCCTAAACAATATATGCCTTTTCATATAACAATAACTTCCTAACAGTATATTTTGGAAGCCTAGTGGTTTTATGGTGCCATTCTTGATTCCAAGTCTGAAAAGACGGCACTGTCCTCAATACATGACAGAATAAATCTGTTCGGCTGGCTTTATTTTGCATCAAAAGGACACAAGAACAGCATAAACAAAGGCTACGATTGACAGTCCCACTATTCATCTTCTGTTCCTCAGGGAGAAGTAAACAAAATAACATCAATAGGCAACACCAAAGCAGTTTCTTAGCCATCACAGACAAGACTTCCTTGGTTTTCATATCTTTCCCTGACATGAGGATCTGAAAATATGCAGGAACAACTTTTATTACCATGTAAAATAGTAATTCAAGACCTAACAACTGGATTCAGGGTTCTGAGTTCTTGCTGCTTCATATTTAGGCAGCTTTTCTTATATCCTCTTTGGTTATGGGACCTAAGGAGTTTCTAATTGTGTGTATCTATATGCTCCCTGTGTATAGGACCTGTCATGATCCATTACAATGTCTTAGCATCAACCAGAGTCTCTTTTTTTTTATGTGTTTTATACTTTTGATTGACATATCATTTAAATGAAAAAAAAATCATGATTAATAAAAAGTTGAAAATTGTTATTTCATATTTTATCAATTCACTAATCTAATAGCCAAGTTAGAGTTCCAAATATCCATATATTATAAATAGCTAAATTGGTCTTTGGGCCTTCTCTTCTATCTTTCTTTTCATAGTTCTGCTGCCATCTTGCTGATGTGTCTCATTTTTGTGCTGGCAACTGAATTGATTCACCAGTTGGAAAGAGCTTCAGGCTACTTAAATATTGTGTCCGTCAAGTATTTGGAATGTCAGGTGTCCTTCTCTTGCATCATTTCCTTAATCTTGCTTTGCAACACATATTATTGTATGACGACAATGCATTAATAGTTTCTGAGTGATGAGATAGTTAATATATTATTCTTATAAAATACCAAAGCACTAACTTTTAAGGACTGGTGTTGATACTGAGCCAGTCAGTGAGGCCATTTGGAAGGGCATTAAGAAGGGAAGTGCAATGTTCTTTCTTAATTGAAAATGTGTCCCAAAGAAAAGTGTCTACAGATACTTTTACTTGCACCAACATTGCTTGAGCATGCCTATTGCCCACACCCTTGAAAACACATGGTATCAAGTCTTAAACTACATTGCACATGTATTTTTGATTGACCTAGTTTCTTCTTTATCTGCCTGTTCTCTATTCTACAACCTAAGTCACCCTGAATGTCTTTAAGACGACCTTAACTCCATTCTGTTATAGCCTATTATAAATTATAAAAATTTTAAAAAATATAAGAAGTATTAAATTATTAAAAAATTATAAGAATTTTTACTATTTACTCTTTAAAAGCTCAAAGAATTGTAACCAAAATGACAACATGAACAGGACAGTATTGAAAGAGAGGAAACTGGCTGCCACTACTGAACACACCCCACCCAGAGCTGTGATCAGGTGCTATTCAGTGAAGAGCAGCAAATATAGCCAGATAGTAATTTTTGGATTGAAAAGCAGAGCAATTGAGCTAAAGATTATTATGCATTGAAAATATCTCTTCTATAGGAATTTTTTCTCTTTTACCTCTGGAAAGACATAGAGAATCACCTAAACAAGAAGGGCAGTGCTCGTAGATAGCAGGTTATTTATGAATAACCAGTATGACCCCAGAACAGTTAATTTGATTTCTCTCATGCTTCACAAAGATAAGAAGGTGAAGGGAGTGTCTTTCATTTCAATTTCTTAAAAAGAGATCTTAGCTGATCTCAGCTTAAATAGTCATAAACACTTGCAGAATTAAACCTAGACATTGCTTTGATGTTGTTAAAGAAAATTGACATTTTACATATTACTTCATTAGATTGATGTTAATTAAATCATGATGGTAATTTTTCATTCCTTCTGATTTTCTTGATTCTTCCTTTAAAAAAATTCATGAATCAATTTATGCATCTCCATTTAACCCAAAGAAAAAAGTGAATATTTAAAACTTTATTATTTGAATTAATATGCAGGATTCACTTTAAATGAAGCTTTTGTTGTTTGTTGACAAGTTAGAACATTACCATAGGGTGATATTTTAGATATTTAAAGAAACTTCCATTCAAACTTCTGATTTTTGTAATCTTTAACAAGTTAGAAATCATAATTTAAATAAAAATGTATGAAAAATAATGAATTTTATAATAAAATTGATTGTTTTTACCTACTTTTGTTCTTGAAAGCATATCTGTGTATTATATGGTGATATTACCAATATTCAGTTAGAACCAAAAAAGGTTAAAACATGTTTTTATGCTTTGTTATTAAAAAAAGCAGGGAAAAGTCTCATTTTTTATATATGATCCTACAGCATTATACTTTCTAAGAAGAATCCTTTCCATTTTCAGTCTAAACAGCAATCTCTGCTTGCAGCTGTTATATTTGAGTAACCTGATTAAAACTGACTGATAACTTTTTTCCAAGTCTTTACTGTACTTATGATTGCTACAATAAATGGCCACAATCTTTTTTCTATAGATAGAATATTTTCTCTTAAGAAGCTCAACATATTTTAACTCTTGGTTCTGAAGATTTTTCTCTTCCAGACTGTTAGTGAAAATTGTTTGATCAAAGCATCTTTTATAACCAATGTCCACCTCTTCATTAAACTAGCTAAATAAATGTTATGTAGCTCTATTCATAGAAAAAGGAAATTGTTTCATTAATGGTTTGAGAGGAAGGATATAAATAAGTAGGACACTGGGATCAAAATTGTTCCAGAAATGTTTAAAAGATTTATTCTCAGATAAATATTTAAGAGATAATGTCCCTGGAAAGAAAGTCCCTGGATAATGTTTTGTTGCTTACAAGTAAATGTTGAGGTGAAGCAAAGATGTCTATTTTCTAATGTAGAGAAACACACACACACACACACACACACACACACACACTCACACACACACACACACACACACAACTGGTATACCCGAATAATGGGTGAAACAGAATTGTAGGTCTTGAAGTATAAAGACAATTAAAGGCAAAAGCTATACTTAAAAAGACATCTTAGAGTTACAAAGGAATTTAAGGTCATCTAATCTACTCAGATATAGCAATGTCTTTTATGTGTCTCTCACAGAAAATCATCCAGCCTTTCCTTGAAAATGTACACAAATAGAACTCTTTGTAGTTCATAAAATGGTCCATCTCATTATTACTTAGCATTAATGGCTAAAACACTTTTTCATATGTTGAGCTAAAACACAGTTTCCATCTTTTCCTATTAGAGCCAATTCTGGCCAGCCACATGTTGCTATGAAATCAAATCCTTATGTAACTCTTCCAATAATTAAAATCTGTTATTAAACCAGTCTTCCCAAATTTGTCTTTCCAAAGCCAAGAATTTCTCAGTCTTTCAACTCTTGAACTAATATCCACATTAATATTAGACAAAATTGAATAGATGATTTTCAAGGAAATTCTAGCTTCCTTATCTTGATTAAAACAAATTCTGGGTGAATTTATGTTCTTAGCTACCTTTCTGAACTACTTTCAGCTGTTCGACTAAGAGGAACACTAAAGTGTTAATCGTTTTTGCTATTTGTTTGTATGCGTGTATGTTAATATATACATGTATGTACATATACACACATATATACACTTCCCAAGGATTTTTCAGATTAACTGCTATTGAACCATGCCCCTTAACCTGTGCTTTATGTAATTAAAACAAACAAAAATAAACACTGAACTTTAACTTTTTTGATATTGTTGACTATGTTAAGAAATAATATTTTTAATTATCATCCATTAGGAATATAATATATAAATATATAACATTTTAAGTTTTTAGTCTCCTTCAAGATCTAAATTCTTTTGTCTACAAAGCACCTTTATCATGATTACTTATCTAGTTTCTCCCCATGTATGAAATTTCTCTTATAATAACTAACACTGTACTCTTCGATCCCACTTCCTGACTTCTTCTATTATAGCACACTCATCGCTGAGATGTTTGTAATATGTCCTCAACTCTTTCAGCAAATTGTGATAGCCTTGAAAATCAGAGTACCATCATTGTGCAAGAAAAATGACTGAATCATGCTGCAGAAAAAAATAAGAGTGTTATATAAGGAAATATATACCCTTCACTAAATTTTGTGGAAGATTTTAACAGGAACTTTAGTCCTAAAGGTACAGATTTAGTAAAGTGATTTGGTATAAGCCAATAGAAGAAAACCAGAAGTGGGTTGTATCTTGGTTTGTATATCCTAAAAAAGGGGACTTTGGACAAAAAACAATGTTTTTGAACTCATTTTCCTCATCTGTACATGGAGGAAAAATTTTCTGTCAGGCTGGTTGTAAAGAGTAAAAATAACTTTATTTTAATGTACTCTGAGTGTGGTGCTGTAAGCACTGAAGTAGGTAATATGTATGTTTGTTTAAATTTAATATTCACAACATCTATATGGCTTAAATAGTATATGTGAAAGTCTTCACAGTGTATCTGACAGATAACAGGCATTTCATATATGTATATGGGTTCTCCCTTTTTCTTTACACTAGATTATAGAAGAATCTATTCTCAATATTCAGTCATTCTGTCAATATGCATGTTGTTTTGCCCACTGAATTAAAAAATCATACTAATAAAATACTGATTTGCATTGTAATAATCAGTTATGTGACAACACTAATTCTATCATGAAGAGATTGAATAATTCCAGTTTTTCCTTCCCACTTATTAATCTATTTAGTTTTTAGCTAGGCATAAAATACTTCCAAATATAAAGACTTGGTTAATTTTATACTCAGACTCTTTGCAAAGAGGTGCGTATACTGTCCCTTATTGGGGTCAACTTACAAAATCCTGAAAAATTGCCTTAAAGTAAAATTTAGCAAAAGGTTTTAAAAAACACTCCAAAATAATTGTTGAAAATATATGTACTGAATATAAATTAATGAGTGTCATGATCATATGTGCCTAGAACAGTATTGTATTTAATCTTCATTGCTCATCTAGCATATTGTCAGGCAAGTGTGTAGGTATTAATACATCTTTGTGAAATTAATATCTCTAATGTCAAAATAAAAATTAGTAAAATAATTAGGGTTGTATTCGTATGTAAAGCAAAATCTTTAGTTGAATAAAGCGCAAATGTGTGAAACTTAAAATTTGTACAGTAGAGAAAACCTTGTTTTAAACAAAAATAATTTTCTTAAAAAAGTGTAAATATGACCCCAATCAACAAAGGACTAATAGTCCTCTATTATCTGAATTGTTAGCATTTTTCTCCTTTATTGCTAACATATGCAAGATGGCATGAAGTGAAGAATAATGAAGGCATTAGCCTCTGTTATGGAGAACTAGAAAGACACTGTGAAATATATTCTGTGAGACTATGTTGATACGCTGCAGCAAAATTCATCTAGCTGCAGTCGTAAGAGGGTTTCTCCAAAGCCTTCAGTGTCTATGTTTTTTCTGAAAACCCCTTTACATTTTCTAGAAGCTTGTCTTAGTTTCCTGTTGACCTTTAACCTTACCACATTCTCATCTTTGTCATGTCTATCAAATTTACATGATAAATCCAGAGCTAGAAACTAATTCTTTGACACTAGTATTCAGTAAGATGATTGTACATAAGCCTCTATTCTCTCAATAATTGCGTGTGTGTGTGTGTGTGTGTGTGTGTGTGTGTCTATGTGTGTGTGTATGTGTGGAATATGAGCCAAATACTGTGTTAGGCACTGGGACGTGTTAGCTAAAGAATATATCATCTATTTTCAAGGGGCTCACGATCTATTGGGAGAAAGTGGAAAGTATGGCAACTATAATACAATGTGATACTTGTTAAAAATGTCATAGAAAAACTTCTGAAAAGTAAAACCTGAGAATCTAGGAAAACATAAAACACCTAAGAAGAAAAAAAAAATGTCTAATAAGAAGCTTGAAAAGCATGTACATTTTAACCAGGTGAAGGGTAGAGTAAGGTAGATAGGAATAGGTAAGTGAAAACTCAGTTTCTTAATGGAATTTTCAATTTCTATATGGCTGGGGTATAGAGTAAATTAGGAATGACTAGAAATAACACAAGAGAAATAGCAATGTCCATATCATGAAAGACTATGTACACTGACTTTTTTCTGAGTATAGCATTGTTAAAGCAGCAGAGAGATGAGACTCACAAGACTTGGATCTTGGTACAATTGGCCTGGATGCACTGCAGAAAATAGAGTGAAGAGGATAAGATTAGAATCAAGAATAATGATTAAAAAGATTTTGTAGTAATGCTATTAAGAAATATTGATGGCCTGGCCTTAGAAAGAAACAAGAGGATTTGACAACTAATCTGATAAATTAGCCAGAAGGCTACACTTATTCAGTAGGAAAACCAAATAGCCATTGTATACTTCCCTACAAGAGGAAAAAGTAGATAATTACAGTTTTATCTGAAGCAGTTACAGATGCCCTATAATTTGTCAGATACATATGCAAAAATTTATTTTATCCGTCATAACTACCCTTCAAAGTAGTTATATAGTCATATCATTTGAGAAAACAACTACTTGAAGTTACACATCTAGTAAGTGACAAAGCTGAGACTCTAATC
>NW_006441071.1:8119430-8140212 GCF_000325575.1 Pteropus alecto
TCCCTACACCTTGTTGCATCTCTTTATTCTTAGATCCAAATTCAACAATTGCATAATATTAAGAATATTAGGTAATTTTAGCTGTCCTAAAATAAATCTGTTCCATCATTAATAACCAGACTAATAATAAATCAATTAATGGATAGATTAATAGTGAAGTTCCTGGTTGAGAAAAGATTTGAGTTTATCTGATACCTGGGTCTACTAATAAGTCTTGCCAACTGATGTCTCAGGCTATTAATATTCTGAGTATAGTCCATGCAACACCATCATCTGGATCATATGGGTTGTTTATTAAAATGCAAATTTCTGGGACCCATGATAGATTTAGGGATGATTCAGAATCTTTGGAGATGGAAGCAATATTCCATTCTAACAAAACCTCCAAATGATTTTTATGCTTAATCAATGTTAAACCCTCTCATGGGATCTAGAAATATATAGTTAACTAGTTTTTCTGTTTATACAGAAGAAGGAGAATAGGTATAAAAATAATTTTAGCATGCTATTAAGTAATAAAATTATGTAAACAAATGCATAGTCACATATTACAAGTATAGGGAATTTTACTTTTCTGTTAAAAGAGTATAATAGAAAAAAATATAAGACATTAAAATAGATATCCACAGGTTAAACTTTGAGGAGCAAAACATTTTTCCAAAGGCCTTCTTCCATGGTTAACTTGTGTCGTTATTTGTAGAATGTGTTCCTACATCGAAAATAACTGAAATGCTTTCTGTGCTGAAGCCTAGGAATAATTTAGCCTCTTATTCCAGATAATCCATCTGATTTAGTTCTATTTTTTCCATTAAAAACAACTATCCTGAAAATCACTAAGAAATGCTGAGTTTGTTAGTGCATTAGTATCTATAAAATAAATGGATGAGAAACATTACAAAAATAGAAAGTAATATAATAAAGGATAATAGATATTAAGAAGTTTAAAATATTTTCTAAACAATTTACTTTCAATACTCCATGTAGGTTTGTAGGTATGACCATTATAATAAATTCTATACTTAATGTTTTAAAGTATTGATGTTTATATCAATTTGGGCATATTATTTATTAGGTTACTTTACCATGAGAAGGAAAGGTCAACTTACAGAGGAAATGTGCAGGCCTATGTGATTCTATTAGTTGTATCTATGTTTGACTTGTCCAAGTCTTGCTTCATCTGAGCCCAATGAAAGAATTTACCAGTTTTCATTGCAAACATTGGGTATTTGTTCTTTCCATCATTTTTTGAATTATTTTCTCTGTAAGCTTTGTGTGTGTGTGTGTGTGTGTGTGTGTGTGTGTGTGTGTGTGTGTGTGTGTGTAAACTATCTTCAGTGTCTCCTTTAGGTTAATATTTTTGCTAGAATTTCTAGTAAAATTTTAAAAAATGTAGAGAGAGGTGCATTTTTTTTGCCCCTCTATATACTCCTCTTGAAAATGGAAAGGAAGTGGAATAGTAAAATGAATAAACTCAGAATGTCAGAACCTCAGAAATTCTATCTTCTTGAGCTCAGAGTATTTCAGATAGTATATGTTACATGAAACGATAACATTTGGATCCATTAAAAAAATATTAGTTCGGGAGAACTCAAGATATTAATTTGAAGCTGAATCTTCCACCATATAGCATAGCACTCAAAAGCACTTCAGATTTGCAGTCAGAGCTTGGACTTTGAGAATGTATTTGACAGAAATTGCAGGAGGATGAGTTGAACACATGGAATTCAGTTATTTATTTCACATTTAGAAATCAAACTTCCAAGCAGAGCAGCTTTTGAAAATATTCATGTCATAAATTATCTCATGTCTTATAGTTCCTTCTTGTAGTGATACTTTTTGAAGCCATTTGTTATTCAGAAATTTCACTGGTGCATTCTATTAGCAATAATTTATGTTTGCCAATGAAATCTGAAGGGGCAACTTGACACCTTGACATTTAATGCTATGGTGAGGAGAAGTAAATTGGTGGTTTCATACTGCCTGTGTGCTACAATAATTTATGTGGCTTTTGCACATATTGAACAATAACATTTGAATTCATAAACAAAACTAAGAAACAGTAGTTTAGAGGAACTCAGTCAATAACTTGTATCTGAGTTACTACCTTACAACTAAAAATACATATACATTGCCAGTTATATTTCCATAGTTAACAGTCTTTTCAAGTCTCTGGCTGAGCTTGGATAACTTCAGGGTGGATGTAATAGAGCTGGCTAGACCCCATTAATGAATATTTCCAATGCATTTAATTGCAGAGTTTTGTTTTATGAAGGCTTTGCATTTAGTTTGCATACAAATTAGAGAGTTTTTTTGAATAACTGATTAAAGTATCTTGATCGATTCCATTATTAAAGAGTAATAATCAGAAAAGAATATCTTCCATGTTATTCCAGGCTATTTCTTACACACAAATGTCACATAATGTAAATAATATAAATGTAATAAAAACATGAATTTTATTTTAACTTCATTAAAGAACATATTCAGTAGGTATTATGACAAATTCATGTTACCAGAATTGTGAAGCCTCAGCTCCAACAACTACAGCAAGTTTGTTTACTCCAGCATACATTCTACTTCACAACTCATTTTACTTGAAGCATAAAAGGGGGAAAAAAACTTAAGCTCACATTAATCTCTAAAGGATGCAAATAGACTTTCCTCTTTCGCTTTTTTTTTTAAGCTAGAAGTTCTGATAAATCAAGAATTAAAAAGGTACATTTATATTGTCAATTTTTTTTAATGCTTTTTCTTTATCTCAGTTCCTCAGTAGAAAAGGGCATTCAAAGGTTTTAAAGTTTTTCAAGTCTGTTGGATATCTAAAAGTGTACAGGCTTATCAGTTGCTATAAATTGTGAGAAAATAATTCACTAAGTTTCATAAAATAGCATCATACTACCAAAAACAATTTTAATAAATTAGGTCTACAAACTTGGTTTTGTAGAGACAGAAAACGGCAGCATTCTTCATTTTAAACTTGGCTCCAGTCACTGCCAGTGCTCTAACTGCAGCACTATCATTTTGCTAAAGAGTCTCAAGGACAAGCTGAGGTCACTGAATATCGCTTACAATTCAGACAGTTTGAGATGTTGCTGAACAATGAGAGATTGCTACATTTTTCCAGTATCTTATTTTGTGAATCCTGATGTTGCAACTTCAAGAGGCATATTAGTTGAAAGATTTCATTCTTCACCTTTTCTTTCAACTTATGGTACATCTAAATACTTGACAGCCATGAGAGAAAAACCCCCAATTCAGAGGCTTCCGAACAGATTTCAAAACTAACATCACATAGGAGAATGGAAGGCAGAAAGGGGCTGTCATTACTTAACAATCACAACTGATCGTTTAATCATCATAGTTATTGAAATCTAAGCATCAGAATTTTAACCTAAATATTATGGGAGTTTTGTATCACTAGAGAAAGGAACACAGCAAAAAAAACTTGGATTTCATAAATAGATTGACAACTCTTCCTTAATGCAAAAATAGGATATGTGTAGCTCAGCTATACCATTCCTCGTATTAAGAAGGGACAGAATAAAGAACTGAAAGTAGATCCTTCCATATGGGCATGAAGACCTTTAGAAAAAATATTTAAACAGACCGTAGAGAATTAAACATATATACATTGATTGAGAAGTATGCTATCCACACCACTAGAGTAGCTTTAAAAAACAGTTCTTAAGAAACATATGTAGTAAATTATTCTCAGAAGTTACCAGGAGTTAACTGAAGAAGTTCTTATATATGGTTTACATTAAAAGCCCATACTACTGCTTAGCTGAAATTATTATATGAGATTTTATATGCACAAACTTATAAGATGCAAAAGGTATTGATACCTCAAAAATTTAAGTCTGAGATATTAATGATACTCTTTCTACTAAGCAGAAAAAAATTCTAAAGAACTTTCAGAATATAAATGAGAAACAAATGAGCAAGTAGGTTTGGAGTAAATGATGAGAATATGTGTGTGTGTGTGTGTGTGTGTGTGTGTGTGTGTGTGTGTGTATAGAGGAAAGTAAAGGGAAGAGAGAGAAGAGTAAAAATGAAGGAGAGAGTGAGGAAAGAAGGGAGGGAAGAAAAGAAAGATAGGATAAAGAAAATTCTTAATTAAGGATGTCCGATCAATGTTATTTCTATAGAAAATATTTTACTGTAGTGTTCTATTGCACTCAAATTCCCTTCAACTAGTATAATAAATTCCTCCATCTTAAAATGAAGATGGGGTTCCTGAAGGGGTGGGTGTGGAGGAAACCTAACAATTCTCTAGCCTGTTTCCTGGAACATTTGAGGAACATACTTGATAACAACTGTCATAATTACTGCTACCCTTTCTTGAGTAGCCATTATGAACTGGGAGCTAGTCTAGACAATATATACAGCAGTTGTAATCTTTCCAACAACTTTGCAAGAAAAGTATTATTATTCCCATATTGGAGATAAGGAGACTAATGCTCAAAAAAGAAAAGCTTTTCTAGGACCCACGACAAATAAATGAGAGTAAGGTTTTGAATTAAGATCTTACTGCCTCTGCCTGTAGATTCAATGCCACAGCAGTGGCAGGAGGAGAATTTGAATGTTCCATGTTACATTACTATGGAATGATATTTTTCTATTACAACACCCTAATCAACGGCACTGCCATTCAGGCAACATAAGGATGAGATTAGTAGTCACGATGCAAATGAAATTATCATGCTCTCTTCAGACCCACTATAAAATATCATCTCCTTACAAGTGGCACCCTCTGCTAACTTCCCAGCACAGGCAGCACTTAGTTCTCTGACTTTTTATTTTAAATTTATTTTTTAATTAAAGAGATGATTCAAATGTTTTTCCCCTGTCTACATCCCCCCTTCCCCTTCCCTCTGGTAGCCACTAGTCCATTGTCCATGTCTCTGACTTTTTTTTTTTGAGACTAAGATCTAGGCAACAAGTCTGATATTTTAACAACTACTGAGCATCTGATGAAGAGAGAGCTGTAGGAAACAATGAAACCTATGTTAGAACAAAGAAAAATATCAGAATAATGGTAATTACCATTCAAAACCTATTTTTTGGGTGGCAGAATCAGGTAAAGTAAAAATTGATACAAATTCTTTAGTTCACAGGGGTGGGTAGTTTATATTTAAATGACAATTATTGTTACAGTTAAATTCTCAGACTGTTTATGATTGAAATGTTTTTTAAAAACCTTTTTTTTGGAAGGCTTTATAAAAATATATTATCGTGTTACAAGAAACTATTTGCCATCTATCCCAGGTATATAAAGGCCTTATTAATTAAACTTTGGTGACTTTAAGTGCAAATGAATGAAAAACCCCATTGTTCCTATTTTTATTAATAAAGAAAAATGTATAACGTTAATATTGTTTACTGGTTGTCTTCAAGTACCTAAATCAATGGATGAGGTTTATGTGAAAAATGATTATAAATTCAGAGCTGATATAAAGATCCTCTCAAGTCAACAGGTAATATTTAATTTTGCATAAGCCTTCCAGTTGTAATGCACTGTTGGTCTGTTTTCTCATTGTAAAAGCAAGATTATATATAGCAATATTGATGAAAATGGGAAGAAAATAATTTGAGGGTGGTGGTTCATGGTCATAAAAGTTGGGGAATTAATAGCAATAGCTAAAGCCAAAAATGTAACAACTTCCCTTAGTGCATCAGAAAAATAAAACTATGCCTTTTCCAGTCAAGGGTTTCTACTATGTGAAGATAAATGGTTATAATAATATTCAGCAATTTCAAACAAAGATCACAAGGTATTTTACAAACTAGCATGTCAGAGTCTCAAAATGGAATAAATGTATGGGTTCAGGATAAGGTGAAAAACTTAAATAGAACAAGATGTTCTATTTTATAAGCTAAAGTTATAACCCAGAAGCCTCTGGTCTCTAGAGCAGCTTCTGCATTTGGAATAGCTATACTTTTGTTCAGTCAAAGTATTGCAGAGAATATGGTTGCATATTTTATTTGGAAAATTATTAAAAATATTAGAAAATGGATGTGCAGTTAAATGAGAAGGATAGAAAAGAGTATAGCATGATTATCTTATCCTATTTTTAAATAAATTTTATGTATATGTATATGCATATGCATAAAAATGCATGTACATATGGTATAGAAATTTATTCACAATATGTTCACAATGATTATCTCTGAGAATAATAAAAGTTGAACTATGAAAATACATTTCTACTCATTACAATTTTTTGTAATTATACATATTACTTATATAATAGAGAAACAACAAAAAGCAGAGCATATTTATAACAAGGTTGTATTTAAATACAATTTTAAAGAATTTTATTCTTAATGATCTCTAACTAATTTTAGAGAGCTATAAGTCCTTTAGACCTCATATGGTCATTTGTGTTAAAAATATAGCAGTGTCATAGAATATACTGGTTAAAGACTTTTTTATATTTTAAATGTGTCCCTGATATGTTTATATATAATTACAGTTGATCCTTGAACAACACAGATTTGAAATGTATGGGTCTACTTATACACAGACCTTTTTTCAATAAATATTGTAAATGTATTCTCTTTTCCTTATGATTTTCTTAAGATTTTATTTTCTCTGGCTTACTTCATTGTAAAAATACAGTATTATACATATATATGTCCAAAACCTAGACAATATCAATACAAGAATTTAAAACTAGATCTATCTAAGTCCAGAGTTAATGCTTCATACTGTAACATTAAAAATTACTTGAGAAAGTTATGAGGGAAAATCCATCCATATTAACTTTGAAAACTTAGAACCATTCATATATTAAAATATACCACACAGTTAATTTCTGATCTTCCAGGACTTCTCTCTGACTCCATAGAACTTGAATCATTAACCACTTCACTGGCTGTGTCATTAACAAGGCAAACATTTGGCAGATTTCCCTGACTAAAAGTCTCATGTTAACGCTTTTTAATAGAGTTCAGACAATAAAAGAAATTCATGATTTACACATAAAAGGAAAATATTTTTTGTATAATTTCATGAATATCTATAGATTGATCTATCTACCTATCTATCATCTGTTATCTGTCTATCCTTGCTGGAGGAAGGATATGCATGAGCTTCATAATCACATTATTTATAAATGGCTTAAAAATAAGGCAATGCCTAACCAGGGTTCACCTAACTCTAGTTCAAGATATTTCTTGTATTCAGTCTTCTGAGAATCCTTCATAGGTTTCCAGCCATGGCTTTCCAGTTCATTTATGCATTTATCATCTGCCTGAATTTGGCACCTCAGCTCATACTCTTGGGAACATCTTTGAATTGATGTCTTCTTTGGATACTGTCCCTATCCTTCCCCCCAAACCTCTCTGATTTCCTATGTCGTTACTCTGTTTTTGGTTATCCTTAGTTGATGCTGTGTAGTAAGAGGACCAGTACAATTCACTCTGTACCAGTGTCAGGTCCCCAAAACAGAGTAACAACATAGGAAATCAATTTTTTTGGATATATTCAATTGCTCTTTAAAGAAGTTGTTCTAATTTATACTTTGACAAGTCTCTACGGCATGCCTGCTTCCCTACCTTTTTTGTCAATTGATATTGGTCAGACATTTGACTGTTTCCTAATCTGATGCTTTATTTCAGTAAGCAGTTCCAATACTCATTACTCCAGAAAACTTAGCATGACCAGTTCACAATACAATTTGCTTACTAATATTATATTAATTGATAGTCTATTTGTTATTTCATTTTTAAAAGTACATTTGAAATGATTTTTAAAGGCAGAAACATAAGTTTATGTTTGTTAATCTCTGTTTTCAGCACTAAGAGAATTTGTTTTAAATGGTGATAATACAGCCAATATTTATTAATCATTTAGCAATGTTTTATGTGCATTGAAAAATACAAGGATGTATAAGTCATTATGACTGTTTATAGTCTAATTAGGGCCACATATATCTTCATATAAAATTAATAAAGCAAGTATAATTAGCAAAAATATTATTCACTAAATAATTTAAATTATGTATATCTTATGGGAATATAGAAATAACATTTTATGAGTAATCCATGGTGAATAGAAAAATATCAGATACTACTGCTAATAATTATTAGTCTTATGGTTATATATACTTTCAATTTGTGTGTGTATGTATATGACTGACTATATATGTATATGTATGTATGCATATGTGTGTATTTAATAAAGAGAAAGGCACAGAATTTTGAACATCTCAACATATATACAATATATATTTTTAAAGACTACAGACTGATTAACATTTTAATAACCTCTAATTTAACTAATATCATATTAATAAATACTATCAGTATTTATAATTTTTTGCTATTATTACATATAATAATGAACTTTCTAAATGTTATTGATTATTTAAAATATATTTCTAAGCATGAAATTGCTAAGGCACATATTATGAATATTTCTGAGACACATTACCAAATGGCTTTTCAGAAACTTGGTAAAAATTCACACTGAATTAACAGTGTATTAAAGTGCCTTCATCAACACTGGATATTAGAAAAATAAATTCCTGAGGATTAAAGACTAATATCATGAAAATAATTAGAAATCTTTAATCCAACCAGAGTTTATTTTGGTATAAAATATGGTATAGTTTGTGTGTGTGTGTGTGTGTGTGTGTGTGTGTGTGTGTGTGTGTGTGTACTGTTAACCAATGATTCTACCGCCATTTATTGATTAATACTTTTGGTCACCCTACTGATTTAAAATGACAATTTAAGTTCATCAACTAAGTAATTATGTATAATTATCTTTGCTTCTCACCTTCCATCATTCTTGCATTAATGCATCCATGTACTCTGTTGCTGTTACTATACTGTTTAATTAATGGTATGTTTATAAATGTTGTAATGATCGTAAGAGAAATCTCCTCCCACAATTTACAATTTTTATTCTAACTGCACATATCCATATGATGTTTAGAATTATTTCATCTAGTTTAATGTGCCTTTCTAAAATTAAACTTTAAAGTAATCTTTATGTGAATATTAATTTAACAAATATTGCTATCTCTCTCTTTCTACATCTTTCTATTGAAGATCAAAGTATGTTTCCTCATTTTCATCTTTCCTTTGAATTCTATAGAAAACTTATGTAGTTTATCTCATAAAGATCTGGAAAATTTCCTTTAGTTCATTGCTTAGAATTTTATATTTTTTCTTGCTGTTGACTATGGCTCCTTATTTTCCACTTTAACTGTTTACTATTAATATATAGGAAAATTAGATTTCTTCATCATTTTCAATTCAGCTATGCTAATGTATAGATTAGTTCTATTAGGATTTTAGTTAATTCTTTTGGGTTTCCTAAGTAGAAAATTGTGTCATTAGCATTTAATATTTACTTTCCCTTTTTTGATTATGAATTTATAGGCTTTTTTTTTCATTTTGTTTCCCTGAATTATTATATTACAACTTCCAGAAGGATGTCAAAAAAATAATTGTCATAATGGCCAACTTTATCTTCCCCAAAGTTTAATGGTAATGTCTCTAGTTCCTAGCCATTTGATACAGACTTTCTTTAGTTTAGATAGGAATGCATTGTGTTAAGAAAGTACACAGGATATTTCTTCTTTCTACTGATGTTTTGGGTGTCTTCTTTAAATTATTTCAGCTTTGTTTCTGATTTAATTTGCTTCTGGTGTAAGATAATGAAGTGTGTTAGCAACTTTCATTTTGTAAGGCATTTTTTTAACCTTTTATTCCAAGTTAAATGAGATTTTTAAAATTAAGAACATGGTGAGTATTGTTTTGGCGACATCTATCAGTTTGACTAAAGTTATTTTCCCGTTGACCTACTGATATGATACATTGTATTAATAACTTTCCTAATATTAAACTATACTTTTATATTTATTTATTAATGGATTTTATATACTTCCACTTTAAGTTTTCAATATATGTTTATTTGTGAAATTAGTTTGTAATTTTTTCTTATACTATATAGTTCAGGTTTTAATATCAATTTCTATAGGTGTTATCAGAGACATGAAACTGTAATATAAGAACAGTCCCTAAAATTGATAGTTTTAATATGTTCTTTGAATGTTACCAGCAGAAAAGAGACCATTGCTTAATGAGAAAAACATTTTGTAATAAAAAGTGTTTATGGAAAAAATCTCACCTGAAACATGAGATGTCACAGTTCATTTGAAAGTGTTTTCTATGTTTACTTCTATTTATAAAAATGAAAGGTAAAATAATTCTTTCAACTACCATTTAAGAAAAAGGGCTAAGTCTATGAAAAAAAAAATGAAACTTTATACGTAAAAATAAAAGAAAAAATATTAAGCATGTGTCTTCCTCTATGTCATTCTTAGAATAGAACGATGCAAAGGGGTTGTAATTGCATGTTTAGAAGAACATGCACTTCTAGGTATATAAAGTTGTAGAAGTCCATTCATTTTTGTGCATACAAATCATGAGCACTATATGTTTTCTGGGCTTGTGATGATAAGCTATCCAGAATATTTTAGTTAAAGTTTTTCAGAACCATGTATTCATTAATTTTTCATTAAAATATACAATATATTTTAATAAAAATATTATAAATTAAGCATACATTTTAATACTCAATTATAAAAATAAGTAGAGTAAATTTGCCAATATTTTGTTTGCTGTGTGATGTGCAGCATCTTTTATTTTCCATTGCCCATAAGACTGTGTACCCAATATGAGAACATAGGACAGTACAAAATATTGAAGAACTCCAGGCCATGCCAAACATGGACACTTATGTCTACCGTTCATGAAAATATTGAGTCAGAGGAAAAAAGAAAATGATTATATCTGGGAAACAAAGAAAAATTTGGTAACCGAAAGGCAATAATTGGTCTGGAGGGAGTTGGTAAAAATAAGACTGAGGATCGATAATAGGAAAGATAAAAGATGCAGTGAAAATGCAAATAGATCAAATAGAAAAACGAAGAATTACTTCTATGACTGTGGGATGTTTGCCCTCATATTGATGCCCTGCAAGGCTTGGCAGGGTAGGCTTTCAAAGGGATCATCCAAACCAAACCCATACAATTAATAGTTTTTATTAATAACACATTCGATTTATATAGCCCTTTTTTTCAAATACAAGTTAAGAAGATTCATTTTTCAGCAAACTGCTGTAGACTGCATGTAGTTACAGATCAGATCAGAAACCTACCTAATGTTTTCTCCTTTCATTTCCAGTGTTGGAATGAACATATCAATAAAGCAAAGGGAGAAACCACATTACTTATTTTTTTAAGTAGGGGTGTATTGAATGACAATAATCCATTATAAATTAATAACAAATTAATAAAGGCTGGAAAAATTTGAGGAGGAAGAGAGTTTGGGTGGATTCATGAAATAGATTGGTAGTACACATTCAGCCAAATAAAAATGTGCCAAGAGAAGGAAAGACACAAAAGGAAGTTAATTACAATATAGTTAAATCTTTCTGCGTCATTAATGCGCCAGGAATTTTCATCTGCATTACATCTTTTAATACTTAAAACACCTTAAAACAACCATGTGATATAGTATTATCTCTATTTTAAATATGAGAAAGTTAGAGGCTCAAATAACTAAAGTAAGTCACCATGGTCACTATATTATCAAGCTTCAGTTTAGATCAGAGTCAATCCTATTATACTTTGCTAAATGTGTGTCAATACTGGGCTGATCAGTTTTTTATTGCATTTCCTCTATATTAAGTCAGTAGGTTGATCTTTCATAATTTTTTAGGATGGCACTGTGTACCACTATCACCACCAGCAGGCTGACCTACAGAATCTAGGTAGCAGTGACCTCAGTAAGGAGAATGTCCTTGCTGTTGGCCAGCTCCCCTTGGCTGATACAAGCCTATGTACCTATAGCTCCCTGAAACAATTCATATCTTTATATTACCTTCTGGCTTCTAAGGCGCAGACCTCTGAGAAAAAGAAAAGAGGCTAGAAATCATACCAGAAAAAAAGAAAAAGTGAGATAATTCACATGATATTACACTGAAACACAAACATGAAAAGACATAAAATGTAAAGACTTTAAAAATTAAATCAAGGGAAAGCAGAAGAAAATAAAAGATCTCAAAAATGTAAAAAAATTCAAAAGGGTCCTGAATCTATAAGATTGATACACAAAGTTAAAAATAATATATGTTTAAATTTTAATTTATTTTGTGATTACTCTTTTTTAATTGGAATGTCTTCCAACAGTTAAAGTTAATGTATTTTTTAAATCAGCATGTCAGAAAAGCATTCTCGAATAAGTAAAACATAATTGTATGATGGAGAAAGGGCATGCAAAATGCTCTGAAGACTGAAAATCTTTTTATCTAAAGTAGCAAGTTCATTGTTAAGCATCCTTTTTATTAAATGTTCCTGTAATTATGTATGCACAAAACATATATGGTGATCTCTAAAATTAACTAACACATTTTTAGAAATTTCAGAAGGCATTTTTAAATTTTTTTAAATAATGCATGGAGAAGCAGGATTGATGAACAAAATTATTTGAAAAAATTGAATTAGGAAACTTTTCTTGCTATGCTCCCTATTTATAAAATTATATTTATATCACTAATTCACATTCATTCTTTGTATATCATTCAAAAATTACATAATCTATTTAATATTCTGAGTCTCTTTATTCTACTTTTTTAAATAGGTCATCTGCTAGTAAAATATGGCATGAAGTGATGTCGTGTTTTTATAATCATTTAGTTAATTTGATTATTGGTGATTTAAAACACACACAATTCAGATTTCCATGTACTTTTTTATTTATTTGTTCGTTTGGTTTGGTTTGGTTTGGTTTGACAGAATAGTGGTTAAGTGTAAACTCAGAAATCAAGCTGCATAGATTCAAATCCTGTTTCTGTCATTTACTAAGGTAATATATAACCTGAAGAACGTTCACTTTCTTAGCCTGTTTATGAATCTTATAAATAAAGGTAAACATAATACCTTTCTCCTAGTGTTTTGAGAGAATTAAATGAGAAAAATGCATGTCAGAGTCTTAGCAAAATTTTGGTATATGCTAAATACTTATTAAATATTAGCTATTATGATTGTAATAATTAAACTACTCTCACAATTGGAAAATTTTCTCATTGCCTCATGGGCTATCTCTAAAAAAAGGGAGAACCCCAGGGAACAGATTAATTTAATTAAACCAGAAAAAAATAAGATTACTCAGAGGATGGATTCTTTCAATTTTAGGTCATCTGAACACATCAAGGCCAGAACTATAGCAAACTGATTTTATTGCATTCCTTCTGTGTTAAGTCAATAGGTTGATTTTTCAGAATTTTTCAAGGATAAAGATTGCAATACGTTCCACTACCACCAACAATTTGATTCAGGAATTGGTTTGCTCTCAAAAAACATGAGCATAGTAACAGTGTCTTTTTATTTTTATTTTTTATACTTGCAACTTTAGAAAATACTAGGCTGGAAAGCCATTTGGGAAAGATTGGATATCACCTTTCTAAGACATTATTCAATAAATCTGATCTTAAATTTCAATTGATATAATTGTGTATAAACAATCACCAAAACACCAAGGGCCAGCAGTCATTCATACTCCATCAGAGAGAACAAAATATTTTGGTATGAGAGAATCAATAATAAATAATTTTAAACAGAATTACACCATTGCTTAACAAGAACAGTCTATCTTTTCATCCTCATCTTAAACCACCTTTTGCTTGCTCACTGTGCTCTAGTTACATAGGCTTCTCAGGACTTTGTGTTAATCATTTCCTCTGCCTGAAATACTCTCTTAAAGTTGTCATATGTCTAACTCTTTTCCATGTGAAAGAGTTGACATAACAAACATCAAATGTCAACTCCTCTAAAAAGGCATTTACAGAGTACCCTAAAGAAACTATGTACTCCCAGACACTATCATATCCTCTTTCTACAACATATTATTTCCATTATTACAAAGTCTGTAAATATAGGTTTTATTATTTTATTATTTATTATTTATAATATGTCTATATTACTATAAGATTCATGAAGACAAGAAGACTTCTTTGCTTTATTCACCATGTCTGCAAGACAATCTGCTAAGGCAACTTGATAGGAGTTCTGAAAGTAATTGATCAATAATAAGCTAAATCATCTAACACTTTCTACTTCTCTGTAATGTACATGACTAGTAGGAATAGGAGTCTGTTTAATTGTGCTTCTTAGGATAGAATAAGTTATTCATGAATAAAAGAGCTAATTTTAAAAAAGTTATGCTCATGCCAAATTCAATAACAAATAGAGATAAATTCTGAGAGAGGGATGCAATCAGTTATATGCAGAAAAGATTTAGAGAGGGGAGCAAACTGTGTGGTTTTTGATTGTCTCTCAAACTGCATGATTGAAACAAAACCTTGGCTTTGGTACTTATCTTTTAAAAGCTAGAAAAGAATGTAAATGAGCACCTATGAGTTGTTGAAAGTGATTATAAGCATGAAGAATGAACAAAGATAAAGAGGTGAGCAAGTGCTTGGTATATGGGTACTGAACAGGGAAATTGTGTTGGGCAGGGACTGGACAAATTTGGGTAAGTAGTTTATATAAAATAACTTCAACCATGAAAGCCAAAATTGATGGTATCAATATAAATCTTCCTTTCCATATGACCTATGTCACTCCATGCAAATCTCTAACTTGAATTTTATGTTCTACCATGTCTACAAATATATGACATTTTCAAAAGTAAGAACTGTGACTTTATCATTATACCCCAACACAGCACAGTTGCTGGTATCTACTAATCACCAAATATGTGTGAAAAAATAATAAGCCATGAGAAATTTCTCAGTACCTTTGGATATTAAAAGAACAAGTTAATAGTTGTGTTTTAGAAGCATGAAATTAAATGATGGACGTCAAAGAGGAAATATAGGAGGCTAGTGTCAAAAATTTGAGATTGATGCACTGTGAGTCTGGTTATCAGTGGTGGCAAGTAGGAACAGAGTGCAAGTAAAATTATGAAAAATTCCTGTAAATATAAAAATAAATGATAAAATTAATGTATAAATATATTAAACTACATATTAAAATGACAAAATTAAAAACAATAAAAATAAAATAAAGAATCCTTGTATCTTGTCAACTGATTGAATAAAGAGAATGAAGAAGAAGAAACCTGTGAAAGATGATCCCAATGTTTCGCTTCTGGGAACTGAAAAGATACATATTTTAAAAGGGAACATCAATAAATTGTGCGTCTAAATGGGTGCACAGTCCACAGATTTTAAGATGTGAATCTTGGCTCTGTTAAGAGATAAGTGTATTTCAGGAAGGGATTGAAATTATGGATGGATTATCTCATTATCCATTTGTGGTTCTCTTGTTCTATATTGTATTATTCCCAGATGTGGTCTGAAAATATTGTACTTGATTTCCACAAAAACAAAGTACTGACCTTTTACAACAAACTTTATTGAGTGTTCCTAAGACCAAACAAAGTTAATATTGTTGCAATTAAAATATCAAAAAATGATTATCAGACATTCTTGGCTTTCTCCATGAGTTTAGGGCTCTTACATTCTCCACTGCCACAACCCCCATTACCGTTTCTCTTTTCTCTTTCTCTCCCCTCACTTGCTATTCATAAGAAATGAAATCAAAAAGTTTTCCAATTTTATTATACAGAACAGTTTATTTTTATTTCTGTCTCTTCCACAAAATCAATTTGATGCTGAGTTTAGAATGTCTAAAGATTTGGGAAGCCAAAAACAGTGAAATGAATGATGATGGTACGTACAAGGGGCTAGCCATTTCCAACTAAGACAGGGCATCTCTAATGGACAGTGTTTGCTCTGGAGTCTACCATTTGACTGGCGAAGATCTGATAAACATGTAGCATAGTCAAACAGCTCACCCTGCTCAATCCTGCTTCCTACCCTTTCTGTCACAGCTTCCACTTCAAATTTTTCTGTACTCCTAACTTCATCTGCTTCTCGGAAAAATCAACCTGTGACAGTTGGTATCAAGAGTTCTCTGAGAAAAATTATGCTGGGATGGAGTTTTGCCAGAACCTGCTTAGTCATCATCCAGCTGGTAATCAGGACCCTGTGCCTGGGGTAAGTAATGTGTGCAGAGCCACTGGAATACGATGGCAATTCAATTCTTAAAATTATTATCCATGAGGAGATGGAATGGTGTATGAGTAGAGGTGAATGCAATGTCAGGATCCAGGCATTTGAAATGTATCATTGAAGAGAGGAGTATAAATATAAAAATAAAAGAATTGGATGGTTATTGCCTTGATGCAGACTAATAATGAAAAGCTGAAGGCTATTAACAAACAATTTAAAAGTAACTGAGAATCAGAGTCTCTTTGATAGCTCACAAAGAAACCCTCTTATCTTTCTCGGAGTAAACAGATAAAGCTAAGAGTAAGCCCAGCTAGGAGCTGAAGTTCAAAAACCATTAATGCTCAATTGTAAGAGATCTGTTATACCAAAAACAGGAACTTAGTTGGGAAACCCTGGGACTTTGAGGCAGAATAGGGACATTTGGAAGGAATGCCCTGGAAGCTTTCGACTCCCCAGACTTCTCTTAACATTCTGAGCCTTAAGAAATGGTCCATCTTATCCCATTAAAGTCTAGTACTTCTCTAATATCAGAAAATTATACAAAGAGAACCTCAGGAGAGCCACTTCCACTTCTGGCTTCCAGAGATACAACCAGAATTAAGTCATAGCATACTCCATCCAGATGTTGATATGCCTGAATTGCCATGACAGATGGTAAAAGATGGGATTAAAAGGCTCAGGGAAACAGGTATTATGTGAAGCTGTTTCAGAAACAGAGACTATTATCTGAAGCGGCCACTGGGTTCCCATAGTGAAAGATGATGCATCCTTGACAAGGATACACTGTAACGTTTCCTCCAGGCCTTTCCCAGTGACTATTTACTTGTGCTAGCACCTACTGGCCATTTACTAGATACTGGAAAAAAGAACTACACAGACATTTAGAGGACAGTTTTGCACAGCGTTTAAGTTGACACTAATACCTGAAGAACTGAAGTGTCCTTATGGCTCCTCTGATTAGTGGGGTCATGTGGGTTTAGGTAATCAATACCTGACTAAAACCCAAATTAAAATGGTCCACAGAGTCCATAAATCTACCAAATAGAAATTTCCCTGATATCTGAATATATATTTGGCATTAACATATTTGCCCACTGGAATAACAGTTAAATTTGTGTCTTTTACCTATGGTGACAAGAACAATCAATGGGGAAGGCCAAGAAGCAGTTTCTGAAGCTATCACTGCACTTCCAGCTAAGACACTAAAACAAACAAACAAAAATATGCATTATATACCAGAGGGAAAAACAGGTGAGTGCCACACTGGAGGAACTAAAGGATGGTAGTCTCCATCATGCCTCCCTTCAACCTACCAGTCTGGCCTCTACAGACACCAGATTGTTCCTGAATGCCTGCAAATGACTACGGACCAGGAGAAATTTAACCACGCAGCACCTACAATGACAGCTGTTGTGCTAGATACGGTATCTTTGGTAAAGCACATTAATAGATCTCAGGCGCCTGGTATGCATGCACTGATTTAGTAAATATCTTCTTTGCTGTTCAGTTAAGTCATTAGAAACAGTTTTCATTCTCTTGGTCTAAGTAAGAGTATCCAACTACAGTTTGTCCTAGAACTATGTTAACTTTACCACATTCTGTCATTAAAAAGTAAAAAGAGGTCTAAATTTTTTGGATATCCTACAGAATATAACCATTGATTTATTATACTGATGACATGTTAATCAGGAAGGATAGCAAGAAATAGATCCTAACTTGAAGGCCTTGGTAGGATATGTACATTCTAGAGTCTAGAAGATAAACCCAAATAATTCAAGGGCCTTTCGCTCTAGTAAAGTTTTTAAAGTTTCCAATGGTTAGAGACATGCCAGGACATTTCTTCCAAAGTAAATGACAAAATGCTACATCTTACATCCTCTCCTACAAAGAAGGAAATTTAACACTTATTAGGCCTCTTTAAGTTCTGGAGAAAATACATTTCACATCTGTGAATACTGCTCCGGCCACTTTTTTTTTTTTTTTAACATCTATTTTATTTTTTCTTCCAACTTTATTGAGTTATAATTGACAAATAAGAATTATATATAATTAAGGTATACAATATGATGAAAGCTGCAAGCTTTGAGTGGAGCAAATCTCTGCAACCATTCTAGGCTGCAGAGTGAGCAGCCACATTGTGAGACAATTTACTCAGTAGATCCTATGGAGTTGAAGTTTGGATATTGGAAAAAGATGTAGTATGGAGTTTACGGCAAGCCCCAGTGGGTCATGGGGTTCTGGAGCAAGCATATGTCATCTTCAATAAAGAATTTGAAGCCATTTAAAATATAGCTCCTGGAGTGCTATTGAACACTGGTAGAGAGAAGGCTCGACCATCTGTAACTGTATTTCCTGAGCTTGGTACTGTCAGATTCATTAAATCACAAAGTTTAGTACACTCAGAAAAAAATCATTTTTAAGATACAGCATATCTGGGAGTTATAGGAAGCAGGGTCAGAGGGCATAAGCAAGCTGCATGAGAAAGTAGCCCAAATCCCTAATACTTCCACTGCAGTTGCACCAGTTCCCATACTCCAACCCATTTTTATAACCATATAGAGCAATCATATACAGATAGCTACAAAAGGAGTAAAATTCCCAAGCTTGTTTTACATATGGGCTATCTTATTATGTGGAAGCCAGCTAAAAAGGAATGGTGGCTTTGTCACAGCCTTACTCAAGGTTAGGCTTGAAAGAGAGTCATGATACATGAACACTCGGATATTTACTTTGTGTGGACAAGGGACAAAAGGATAAATTCAGGTCCAGTCTACTCTGAATATCCAAAATGCCTACAACAATAACCAATGCTTACCTCCCTTATGGCATTATTCCTTAACCAGACCAAATGACTATTTGATTCCAAGTCTACTATATTGGGTCCTTCTATCATATAAGACTATTTGGTTTGTTTTCATAGGGACAGACATGTAGTCTGAGTATGGGATTGCTTTTTCTTGCTTCTGGGCCTCAGCCAGCACCATTGTCCAGTTGCTTACAGAATGCCTGGTCTACAGGCATGTAATCCCCAAAAAGCTTCTCACAACAGGACTCACTGGTTGTAAAACAGAATGCATCACTCAGATGCTGCTGTCCTGATGAATGGCCTGCTGAAGGAAAATCTAAAGCACTAGCTTTGAGGCAATATCCTATAAGAATCAGATACCAGCCTCCAGTATTTATTATAGCCAGTGAATCAGAGATATTTCTGTGATTGGAAGCCAGTTATGCTGTTAAACATGTAATGGACAGGACAACCTCTCAAACAAAGAATTATTCAATCCCAAATGTCAATGGTGCCAAGATTGAGAATACCTGTACCAAAGATACAAAGGTAATACAAGGTCCCAGAACACAAGAAATTTGTTGCATAGACTAACAGGTATTGGTAAAATCAGGTCAGTATAAAAATTTAGAATCATGCTACCCTGTTTCCTGTTTCTTCTTTTGTAGTTGAACTGCTTTGACACTATTCATTTCAACTTGAACTTAAAATATAGTAATTTGGGAGCAGTGTTCAATATTCCAGTTGATAACTGAATCAGAGTTTCCTCAATCACTTTAGAATGAAAAAAATCTGGCAATGCTAACTCACTAGCACAAGTTCAAAAGAAAAAGAAAAGGAGATTTTCAAATGGGAAACTTATAAAAATGTGAGAAGCTTCCATTGCTGAATAAACTTGAAAACAATGTCTGACATTTATTTTCACAACTCCAAACAATAAAACTCTCCTCTGTCTTTTAAAGTAGTTAAATATAGGATTATGAAAACAAGGATGGAAGGATTAAATAAATTTTCTCACATAAGACATATGTTCTCTTCTAAATGTTATATGTGTTGTCAGTAACATTTTGTACTTTATTTGCTAAGGAAAAGTACCTAAATGGGAAAACACAGGAACAAATGATCAGAAATACCTTTATAAATTTCAAAATCCTAGTATTCAATGTACACTATTTGATTTGGTAATTTTTTTCTATTTTCTTAATTATTAAGTAATTTGTAAACAAAGTAGGAAATAGATCTGGTGAAAATATGTGATTTTGAAGATATCCAGAATTCAGATAGCTCCTGACTTAACAATGATTTGACTTATAATTTTTGGACTTTACTATGGTGCAAAAGTGATAACACATTCAATAGAAACTGTACTTCGAATTTTGAATATTGCTCTTTTCCTGGGCTAGCGATGTGCAATATAATACTGTCATGATGCTGGGCAGTGAGCCCCAGCTCCCAGTCAGTCATGCAATCGCAATGGTAAACAACTAATACTCTACATGTATTCATTGTGTTAGATGATTTTTCCCAACTATTGTCTAATTTAAGCACTGAGCACGTTTAAGGTAGGCTAGGTTAAGTAAGCTGTGATATCAGGTAGGTGAGGTACAATTTTGTCTTATTATATTTTCAACTTACAATGGGTTTATCAGGATGTAACCTTATCGTAAGTTGAGCAGCAACTATATATGCAATGATTCTAGCAATAATATCATGTTCTATACCAACACATGATCTATCCTACACCAAAATGTGCTGTAATTGTAATTTAGTGTGTCTCTCCTAATCTTAGTGGCAGTATGAAATAATAAAGTTCAACACCACATGGCTTGGGTCTAAATGTACAAACTGTAGCTATTTTGCCTGAATTTGCTAATTGCTTTGAGTAGTAAATTCATTCCTGC
>NW_006441071.1:8140258-8156700 GCF_000325575.1 Pteropus alecto
TGCTGAATTGAAAGAAGTAAAGGTCCCTTCAAGAAAAGAGTCTTAAATCTAGCTCAGAGTAAAACAAGGAAATGAAATTGCTATTTTAAAAGATTTACTGTAGAACAAACAATTAAGCATACACAAAAAGAAGAGTTATAGAAAGAACAACAGCACATTAATAATGATACTCAATGGGGTAACTTATAAAAACCTTTTTTTTCTAATGTCAGATTTAATGAAGAAAGTGCTAAAAATAAATACAAGTAATTAGAAGTCTATTTGGCCT
Organism: Pteropus alecto; assembly: GCF_000325575.1. Classification (NCBI taxonomy): domain Eukaryota; kingdom Metazoa; phylum Chordata; class Mammalia; order Chiroptera; family Pteropodidae; genus Pteropus; species Pteropus alecto. The sequence continues at coordinate 8,140,527 of NW_006441071.1, forward strand.
TGCTATTAAATAGTTTAAATAAATGAGGCAAAATTAAAATTTAAACATAGATTAGCATTCTTTCACACTACACATTGCAGATGGAAAACTAATTGTTTAGTTATAGTGTATAAATTCCAGTGAATACTATTTCTTAAATGCCATAGAGGACCCGAAAGGTATTAACAAAATCCATTAGAGTTGCATATTTTCATTAAAGAAGAAAAATAATGTACTTAAAAAATGACCATTTGTATTTTCTTTCTTTTCTTTATCTTGTCAATTTTCTAATTGTGGAATCAAATTGTTTTAGGGTGAAAATAAAAATTTTCTTTTTTAAAATAATAAATTACACGGAGCAAATATATTTTATAAGCAAATAAAAATAACTAGTTTAAAGACTTTAGATGTAATCCAAATTAAAAATTTAGTAAGGGATGAATAAAATTACTATTGGACTTCGGAATGAATCTTTCCCCCTGAGTAGTAGATATCTGAAGTCAGAAGACTGAATTCAAATTCCAGCTATGGAATTTACTGTAATGTCAGTTCTTGCTATTTAAGAAATAACCTCAGAAGCTCTTTGTCCTACAACAACAATTTTTTATATAGCTCCCAGGTCTTTGAGTTCCTAATATTTAACCAATTTTACCAGATTATACATATTCAAATTGGCTGGGCTCCAGACTGCAGGTGGGTTCATAACCTCCCACATCTCTCTTTCTGAGAAAAATGACTCCCTGGGCACTCTCTGTTCATGGCCTGGAAATAAGCCTAAGGGGAAAATGGTAACCTAGATGCTTTTTAGCACCTCAGCTGGAAACTAGCATACTCTCACTTACACATGCACCCCATTGGCTGAAGCAAGTCACATGGCAAAACCAATATCAATGGGGTAGGCAAATCTACTCTGACCTCAAAGAGACACTGCACTAAAAAGTAAAAGGCCAAAATAAAAGGCCAACGTTTGTCCGGGTGTGATTTTGCTATAATGAAAAGTGAAGAATTGGTAGCAATAATTCAATTTACCGTATAATATGTGATCTTTGTTTTCTCTATAAAATATTATCTGCCCTACCTTCTTCATATTATTGATGATACCTTTTATTTAAAAAAAAAAAACACTCATTGCACACAAATTATTGCATGCCAAAAATTTTAAGTGCTCAACACACACAAAATTTATAAAACACTGCCAAATCTGTTAGCTGAATGAGACATATTTTATTAGATAGGGCAGTCTATGCCAAGCTCAGGTAATAATAGACCCCCAAATGTTAGCGATTCATACAATAACATTTTACTTCTAGTATACATGGAATATATTCTAGATTGGAATTTTTTCTTGGTGACTGTTAAGCAGTAATCAAGTAAACCAGGCTATTAGCATCTTATGTTATCATCTCTTATGTGTCCTTCCCTATTGTCACAAAAGTGAAAGATAATGTGAAAGTTTTTGCAAAGAGTTTCATTTCTAGGCCTGAGAATGGTGCACATCACATGTTCTTACACTTAAGAAGCTGGTCACATGACCATTATCTAGTCACAAGATCCCAAACCAACTACAACAGTTTGGAAAACACTTTCAAAAAGAAGTGTTGGGGTTATCGAACATCTAGGTATTCTATGACATAATTCTCCTTTCCATTCAACAAATACCTACCACTTTTCTTTTGACATTTAGAACACACTCTTTTCCCCGCTAAAGGGACAACGCGAAATCCCATCTGGTTATTGCATGCAGTTCAAAGTTCATGATCTTTAAGTCATACAATGCCCTATCCATGGAGTCCTGATGATCTCCTAGAAGTCTCAGTGGTCATGCTCTTGATCACAAAGTTATGTGATTTCAGACTCATACATTCACTATTTGTAAATTATGGACTGTCTAAAGCAATGTGAGTCAAAGAGAGTAACCAGAATAAATGCTCCCATTTGGAAAGGCAAATGAGTCAACTCTATAGTCATCAGTCTCTAGTGATTGGAAAACACCATTAAACTGATATCGTACAATTTATCCTACCCTAGAAGTGCCAGGAGTTCTCTGATTTTTGATTATCTCTGAATGTGCTCTGTGGAAGAAAATATCTAGTCAATGGTTTTCCTTGACTCCTGGCTCCACACTCTGAGAGGTTCTTCCTAGTTCATTATTTACTTTGTTATATAATATATAAAACAGTTCTGAAAGAATATTACTTATGCAGACCCTTAGAGTTTTCAAAACGTGTATTGCTCATGAAGCTTGAGGTCTTAAGAATTGTTTTAAGTCTTAAAATGTCTTAATTTTTCTATGGTCCTAATTTCCCTCAAAACTTAGTAGACTTTACATTTATTTGCTTCTGATCTGTTCTGCACTTAAAGTTTTTAAGAGGCGTAATTCTCAAACCCACTTATCATTTTCTACTTTCTCATTCACATCTCTGTCTCGTTCAATGTAGTGGTGGCTGTCTTGAAGCTTTCAGACTTGAGCAGAAGGGCTATAACTTAATCTGATATTGTCCCTTGATTCCATTGAAAATTTTTACAGGGGTTTTGCTAAAAGACATATTTCTTAATTTCCTACTATTTGGGATCAAGAAGTAATTAGTTTTCCCAACAATGTAAAGCCCCCAAACTCTGTATTTTGCTATTCATTTTTCTCACAATCTTTAAAAATCTTCCTAAAGCTAATTTTTTCTTATAATTCCTAATCTATTTAAATCAATAATAACAAACTGTACTAAATAATGATTTTTAACTTTTTTCTCTAGACCCACAGCATAATAGGTCCACAGTCTGCTTTCAATGTATTTTGCCGCTACATAACACAATTCACCAGCTTTCTAGCTTCCAATTCTAGTTTTTTCTTTGTCCATTTTCTGATTTCTAAGCTTACAATTTTTTTCTTGTAATTTAATAGCAACACTTCAAATTACAATATCTTTATTAGTTAGTATAGCCTAGACTATGATGCATTAACGTAAATTATACAACTAGTGGCTTAACTCAACAATATTATTTTTTCTTATCCATTCCAATATGTTCCGGAGATTCTCTTGGATGTTTCCTTCCAAAAAATGACTCAAAAACCTAGGCTATTTCTCGATTTACTGTCACTATCTTTAATATAACTGTCCTGGTCATCATTGAAGAATAAGAAATTGTGAAGGCTCACAGACCAAGCCTTATAACCTAGGTATACAACACCCTCTACTTACATTGCTTTAGACAGAACCCAGTTATATGAATCTTTTTTAACAAAGTACTGCAAGTGAAGATGGGATTATAATCTTTCTATAGATACAGAAAGATGAAACAAGTTTGTTGAGCATCTTGCCAGTTTTTCATACACACACATACACACGCCTATGCCCACATACAACACTACACTTACAAAACCCTAACACTAAATGATTTGAGGCTAGCATGAGGATTAAAGAATGATAAATATATACTTAATGTATGTTCAAACAATTTTATTAGGCTATTTATGGTTTTTGAGGATAGTCAATAATATTTATTTGAGAAATATTAACATATACCCAATAAATCCAGTTTTTACACAAAATTAAATGAAATACTTGTATACCTGTACAACCCTAGCCATTTGAATTTAAAAGTATCCTTATGAGATTAAAAATAGTCATATTTAATATAAAGCATATGATTCATGGGCAAATCTAATGGGCATTAGTAGTCTCCAGATCAGAACTATAAAAACAATGAATCAAATCTTTCTTTAATTTAAATTTAAGTAAATATAGCCTCTTATGGCTATTATTGCTAATATAATAGAAATAATTTAAATCAAGAAAAAAAGAAAAATGTCCTATCAGAATGATTTAGTGTATTATTTTTGTTGAATATTCACTATGCTCTATTTAATATAAGAAATAATATGCAAGGTCAAATGATAATTCCACCAATCATTATACAATATTTTACAAGTAAACAAAACACTATAACTGCAGTGACAAAGCTAACAAAAGTAAACTAATTTCACAATGGTTATGGGAATGATCAGGAATTAAATTCCTCAGGTACTGTATTCAAGAATGTTGACTCATTTATTCATTGAGTTTCCCATTTATTTAAAAACATTCACTGTATTCTTATGAATGCTAAGCGCTGTTCCAGGCACGAATTTATATTAGAAAATTTATCTACGAAATATCAGAAAAGAAAAATTAAGAGAGCAGCAGGACGAACTTCTTGGTTCATATGCATATTTTTTTAATTTTTGTGATTATGAACAGAAGCTATCCTAGTAGAGTATAAAATAAAATCAATGCACTGGGAATCAGAACACTCTTCCACATCTTTACCTTATTATTTACTAGCCTTACAACCTTGGACAAGTAACAAAATCTTTCATAATTACTAGCCAGTGACTGGCTTTGGATAATGGAGGAAGTAATTGTTTTTTCTATACATAACAGAGTAAGCGGTTCTGAAAATTAAATGAAATAATGTATGTAATAGTGGTTTGAAACTGAATTGTTATACAATTCTAAGTTATTATTATTATTTCTAAAATCACTTTGATTAATAGATTATATTTCAAGTGAAGTTTTTCTCTTCCAATGATCATTTTTGTTTTTGTTTTTGTTTTTAATACTTGCAATTTAGGCCATAAAATAGCTATTATTCCTAAACTTTTCTCTCTTTATTCTATTTCTCCTGGTATGGTATTCCAATAAGCTATCCCAACATGCAAAATCATTTATAATCCTTACTTAAGGAAGACAGGCACTATAATAAACATGTATAAAAATGTATATGTAACAATAAGGATGAACGATATGAGTGATTTGTAGTAAAACCTGTCATCAGAAGTACTAAACACTGGGGAAAATGTAATACATGTGCAAGAATCAATATTAAAACCTTACTTAGTACAGTTTAAGAGGGCAATAGTGACATTCAGCATGGCATTTTACATTGCGCTAATGGATTAGAATGGCAATTTTCATTTTGAGCTCCTTAGCAACAAAATCCACATTATTCTGTAAAGTTGTCCATAAAACAATGTCATACTATTAACATATTTCTCAAATTAGATTGAAATTCATAGAATGTGACTAATAAAGTGTTTCCCCCTATGTTTCCTATATCCTTATTCATTTTGATAAGAAAAATTGAAGTTTGACTTAATTTTGGTTATAAAATCAGTAATGATAATAATCATGGGGTCTTTCCGAGTTTTGTCATAATTGAACAAGAGATAATGAATAATTGTTGAATGCAGATAAGAAATAACTTACGTTGGCATGATTGGTTTAAAAACTATCCAGCAGTTGAAATTTGTTTATTACTATAAATTCAACATGAATGGTATAGTGAAATAATAAAAGATAGATAGAACATCTGGCAAAAATGAATATTTCCTTATTTTTAAATTGTGTGGTTTCAGTGAAAAATAAATCCTGAAGAATATATCTGAAAACCATCATCTTAGTTATATCTAATAGAGGATTATGGGTTTCTATTTCTGCTCATCTTTTTAAATATTTTTTTTCCTGTTATTACACGTGCTATATGTAACAAAAATATAGATGATAAATATATATCATATTTTATTCTATATCTATTGATTTTCTTCTATCTGGCAAAGAAATTCAATTACCAATATTTTATTAATAAAATAAAAATTACTTTTATTGTTCTTAATAAAATATTTCTAAGTTTCTATCATCTCTTTGAAAACCATGATACTGTTTGTGATTACCTTTAATGGCCATTCATCTCTCCAATACTTGTAAAAGGCCATGAAAATTGGTATGGCACACTAACATCACCCGAAGTAAGAGTTTGACATTCAAAGTGTTTTTCCTGCTCATACTGGCCACTATTGTCATACTTGAAAGATAGTTCTTGTATGAAAAGAGGTGAAAGGCTCAAATGAAAAGTTGTCTGACTACACTTTTGTTAGCAGTTAAATGACAGGTACAGAGGTAGCAGCCAAATTTAAATCAATCATACTGAATCTAACATAGATTCTTCTGTATGAGAAAAGTCTACTAAAAATCTGGGATAAAGTGAAGTAAAAATATCACATGCTTTGAATAACACACACACACACACAAGATATAGAGCGTGAATTATCTACACAGTGATCATTTTCCTTTCTTGTGTTATTCTGCCTTATTTTCTTAGGTTCCACCAATATCAAACCCACATCTAACCTCTCCTTTTCTTGGTCTGCATAGAGAAATGTAACTCGTTACATTACTGAGCATGTGTAGTGTCTTTCAGGTGTCAAAGTTTCTTGTATGAACCTGATAATTGCCACATTCCTGCCCCCCTCACTTAATTCTCACTGGTGTTTTTATAAAACCTAAAAGCAATCCAGTGAATTAACAAGGAAAGACCACAGGGATTATTCCTATTTGTCCTGTACTTTGGATTGCCTGGATAATTTTCAGAAATGACTCAGCTAGTCAGCTGTAAAGACATAGAACCTCAGGTGAAAGTCTGTTCTGCAACCTGGTCTGCATTGACCTGGAGCCAATTATTTCAACATCTGAATGCCTGAGGTGGAAATCGAAGACATGAATAAATATCCTGTAGGATTACTATTAAGATTGAAGATAATATTTATAAGTCTTTCACTTAGTGCTGAGCACACAGGGAGATTCAGTGAAAAATGGCTACTATTATTAAAAAGAAACATATTAGAGACCCAAGTTTGATGATGATACTTAAAATCTTAAAATATTTTTAGGCTTAGAAAAAATAAAGACGTCATTTCATGTTTGAGTGCTTCTAGAGCACTAGACACATTGCAGAGCGAAATTAGAGGCTGTCCTTGATTTTCCGCTTACTGAAGTACTTGCTTCTTGCTATTGATTTCACAAGCATAGCAAAGCCCTTGGAAAGAAGAGTGTAGGTAACAATGGTTTAAAAATAAAATATAAGATTGCTTTTGAGATTTTTGCTTGGATGCTAGTTCACAAAATATGTCAAAGATCATATGAAATTTATAATACATTTTTAAACTTCTCAAAGAGAGATGAAGTAATTAACAGTATGCAGTACACTTGTCTATCCCTAAATTTATAAGAACAAAGACCCATCTTGTTATAAAACTAATATGTGTCGTCTATGGCCATGCCACCCTGATCAAGCCCGATCTGGTCTGATATTGGAAGCTAAGCAGGGTCAGATCTGGTTACTGCTTGAATGGGAGACCACCTAGGAAGACCAGGTGCTGTAGGCTTAAAAAAATAAAAAATAAGAGATTGTAAGCCAACAAGGTCCTTGCAATCTGTGAGGTCAACCAAGAGTTGCCTCACCTAAAAAAAAACAAAAAACTAATATGTGCAGTGCTTACTATGCCAGGCATTGTTCTAAGGACTTCACATAAATTACTTTATTTCATTTTGATGATCCTTTGAATTTTGTTTATTCCATATTTTAGCAATGGGTTCTGAGGATTGTAGAAAATAATTATGTAGAAATAATTATTGTAGAAAATAATTACTTCTTTCTGTATTTGTCACCGTTATCAATGGGCTCTCCAAAATCACAACCTAGAATTACTAAAATTATTTTGGTACCAAATTCTCTCTCAACTCTTTTACGTAATAAGTCATCAAATCCTATATATGTCACTCTAGCTATCTTAATTGCCATTCTTTTTTTTTTTTTTTTTTTGTCTTTTTGAGTACGGCCTACCATAAAAGCTGTCAAAACGACTCCCCATCATAGATCTCTCTGCCTTTAATCCTTCCTACACATGGTTGTTAGAATTATCACCTTAGAGAAATATGTTCATGACACTCCTCCACTTTAAAGCCTCTGCTAACTCCTTAGCAAGGCTTCTGTGGCTCTCCACAACAGCTCCATCTTCCCATACCTTGAACCTCAGTTCTAGTCATTCCTCACACTACCACCCTACCCCAAGCTTTAGTATATCCGTCACATATAAACATATTCTGTATGTTTGCCACAGCAGTATTCATCCTCTAATAACCCCAAAACACAATACCAGGTCAAGGCAGCAATGAGAAATATAGTGGAAAAATAACTGGAGAAAGCAAGAAAGGTTACAAGAATAATGTTGAGGATGTTGAAAATAAAATCTCTAAAAATGAGTTTCAAATTAATTATGCAGAACTAACTCAACATAGCAACTAGAATGGCGAGATCTAGAATAACGACTCTTCACGACATTTTCAAGACATCTGGAACATAACCACAGGAAAGAATGGTTTGATTTTGTGCCAAAATTTAATCTGAATTTGGAGATTGCATCTAGAAATTGACTGCAAAACTGGAGATTAAGAGAAGCTTTACTGATCTGAAGATAAAGTAGTCTGAAACTGAGAAGTCAAAACACATGTTTTGTAGGGTTGCAGAAGGATTCACATGGCATTCAGATGTGGGAAAGAAACATAGATTCTTTATTTTTCCCAATAACTTCTCCCTCTTTTTCACCAATGGCTAGGCAGCAGAAAAAGAGAGAAAAGCTTACTTTTATTTGCCAATCTCATTACAACCCAATCATTAAAATTTTTACATTAGGAAATCTGTCTCCTTGGGTGACTCAAATGCATCAGTCTTTTAATATTCTCTAAGATGCCATTTGGTATATAAGGATAGAGTTATGCTTATGGCATGATTTCATGACACTGGGAAAAGAGTATTGTTCTACTAATTTTTAATGTACCCTGGCTGCTATGCTAAGATACGGTTTATGTGAGCTGCTATTTTGCCTGATTCTGTTGGCAATAGCTGCTGATTTCTGCATCAAATGAGTTGTTATTCTTTCCTGTTTCCTAGTGACTAGGAACCTTCCAGGTTGAGTTGACCTTTTAAATTTTTGCTGCTTCTCCCATTTGCCCTGTGGTCTAATGGTAGCATCTACTAGGAGATTACCCTGCCCTCTACCACATTGCCTTCTGATCTTCTGTTGTCAGTGACATTCAGGAGCAGAGATGGATTTGGAAGTAGATAGACCTTCTCTTTGCCTGACAACACTGCTCTACTTTTCAATTATGTGACACCTCCAGCATTAGCTCAGGGACATTCTATGCAGGAGTTTTCTCTCTGCATCTCAAATGATTGGTTGGGCAAATCCCACACAGAATTGACATCAGACTGAAACTTGCCCCTCTAATCACTACATGCTTTTAATTCTAGGGCTGAAAAACCAGGGTAAAATAAATAGTGCCCTGATCTACACTTCTTCAGTCTCCTTGCTCTTCTATTTTTTTCTTCGAAATTTCTGTGAAAATAGAGATGATAGGATTTTAATTTATTTCTACTACTTGTCTTCCTAGGTCTTCTACTACATCAAACTCTTATCACTTAAGCTCCCAAGCCCAGACAACAATATGTTCAGTGGAAAAATGGAAAGATAATCTTTTCTCTAGCAACAATGCCTGGTTTTAAACCTATAAATTTCAACATTTTAATTTGAATATCAGTTTATAAATAGTTTTTTTTTCCTTCTAAACTATATGAATGCTGTTAACAGAAGTACCATGGTAGATACTTCAGAGGTATGGAGGGCCTCTAGAATTTTTGACACATACGTCTTACCCTTATGTGAAATCAACTAGATCTTTTTCTATTTTAAAAAAATGCCTAGAAAAGAGGTCAAAACATGCTAAAGAAAAGTCATGTTACACAAGGCATAAGACTGGTGATAGGCTTTTTAAATTAAGTATATTCTGTTTAGTTTTACAATTTCAGTTTTTCTTTTGAAATTGAAGTTGTTAAACATCTTTAGGTTATATGCTAAAGCTGATCCTTCCACAGAGTAATCACTGAAAAGTACATTTCTGAATTAACAACATTTTTAAAAATCTCACTATCTGGTATTGGGAATGAGGTGTTTTTTTTTTTTTTTTTATTAAACATACAATGTTCTAAAAAATATTATGAAAAGTTATATAAATTTATAATACCAATTAAAATACCATATTAAAAATAGAGCATTGATTGATACAAGATGGACCGTATCAAAATAAGGAGCCCACTTCTAGCTATAGTATTTTATAGTGTAGATAGAGCAGATACTAGAATTAATAAAAAACCGAGATATAAAACTGACCATTATTTACCAGATCGTAAATCATAATGACTAACTGGAATACTATGTTTTTAATCCTCTTTCATCTCCTCTTCATTGATATTTTTGCCCAAAACTTACTATATGGAGTTGTGTTTTGAAATTTTCTATCTGTAGATTTAGGGAGCAGAGAGAGATCCTCTAAATGTGAATATTAGAGAAACACATGTCCTTCATCTTTTTATTTAACTGTATATTTAATACTAAGAGGACCTTCTTACCCTTGAGCAATATGACATAACAAACCAGATTTGTATTATGCAGGATACTTTTTCCCCATAAACTTTATTTTTGAATGTTTTAGATTAATAGAAAAGTTGTACAGATAGTAGAGAAGGGTATTATATATCCAACACCCAATGCCCCCCATTGTTAGCATTTTCTATAACTGTAGTATATTCATTACAACTAATGAATCAAAATATACAACTGATGAACCCATATAAATTTGATTGCAAGTAACAGAAGACTACATCAAAGTAGTATTAGTAGTATTGATAGTAGTAGTAGTGATATTGAATTGTCTAAGAATAATGCAAGATTTTGGTATCATCAGAATTAGGCCTCAAACACTGTCATGAAAATTAAATTCTTTTTTTTTTTAACTTTTTTGTTATCATTTGCCTCTGTATTCTCTTTTTTATCATCATTCAGATAGAAATTCCCTGCGGAGAGGAAAGATGCACAGAAGTTTCAGGCTCACGTCTATATTCTTAATAACTCTGATAGATAATGTTTCCAATAAATCTTGAGATTCATCTGCAATGTACTGATGCAGGTCATGTGACCCTTCTGAGTCAATCATCATGAGAAACGAAATAGGTGGATTGGTCGTACCAACATAACATCCCACTCTGGTTTTAAGGATAAGATTAACTTTCCTAAATAACTTAATTCTGTTATGGGACAGATGTTTCTCATGAGTAAATTAAGTTGCTAATAGAAGGAGAAAGAATGCATACTATATACCAAGAAGCCAAATCTGTTTGATTTCTACTACAATATGCATAGGGGCAGGTGTCTTAATTTTGAAAGAATCTCCAAAGATACTAGTCTATAATCATTTCTAGTCTCATTTGCAGATAGAAAAAAAAAAATGAATGGTTGGGTCTTTCTATTTCTGCAAAAATTATAAGAAAAAAGCGTTGTTTTTTTTTTTCTTTTGAATTAGTTACCTTGCAAGTTGGTTATCTCTATTTTTAAGGAAGAATAAGAAACTCTATTCAGGTTCAATATTTAATGAGTATTTCTTTTACCTCTTCATGACATAGAATATCCCAAATTCTTTGAACAATATTTTTATGGTATTCTCTATACACAGTGTTTTATAAGATTAAATAATAACTAGGGATATTCAAATTTTTATTCAGGTTACAATAATTTTCCTCTATGAAAATAGCAGCAATAGTTATAATTATTAATGTTCCAAGAACTATGAAAAGTACTTGCAAACAAAATATCATATAATCCATAAAGCAATCAATTGAGATTGTGCAATTATTAGTTCCATGTTATAGAGAAGCAACTGAGTCAAAGGGATAAGGTAAAGTGTTACAGAATTAGTAAATAGTTTTATCAGATGCCTTTTAAATTCCTCCTTTATATCTTCTTTGTTTCACAAGATCTAAAGACCTTTGGCTAATTTTGTACTACCAGCCATAGCCACAAAGATCCCCTTTATGCGGATTCTGACCAAATTTAACTGGCTATAACATTATTGTTCTTCTCTTTATGGACCCAATATACAACTTTTGCCCTTTACTTAGACTTCCTGTTGATGCTAATTAGTAAGATACCATGGCAGCATTTGATGCCTACACCTAAATAACCTGGAAGTGGGAAGAAATTGTAACTCTGAAGGTAAATCTTTGCCAACAGGAGACAGCAGCAAGAAGAGAGTAACTTTTTTTCCATTCTTCTTCCATGCATAGACTTTTCCGAGATGCAGTCATTAATAAGACTTCTTGAGAGATAATACCATGATATCAAGCAGTCAATCACACGTAATACTATGTAGTGTTTAGCTTGGGAGTTTAACCCTGTAGCAGTTCTCCCCTCTTCTCTGCCTTACTTTCTTTTGCCCTCACCCCTGCTCTCAAGGATTGTACTTTTGAATAAATCATGAACACATAAGTCTGTGCTTTAGGCTTTGTTTCTAAGAAACTCAGTCTGAGATTGTTGGTATCAGGAATGGACTTAGAAAGTGGACTCTTAGGATAATATAATGAAACTGCATTACTGACCAATCTCACAGCAATAAGATCCCTTTGCAAGTGTTAAGAGGAGCTGATGATGTCTGGCATGCCATGACATCACAATTACTAAGGCTTTCCCTTGTGGTTAATTGGTATAAGGTGCAGGTGGAAGATAAGACTTTAGACTAAGCGGCGGCTATATGCTTATATAGTATGGGGACGATGATAATTATAGGGACTGTGGATCAGGCTGGCTTTTGTTAATGATACTGGAAGCTTTCAAAGTGAAAATTATAGGCTTGGAGCAGACAATTTCCAATTTGAAGCACTCTGTGAGTGCCAAAGAGCCCCTATGACTTCATTTACACAGAGTCTTAACATCTATGGGTACAGAGGACTTTGCAGAAAGCCAGACTCAAATATAGAGACCAAATATGTTACCTTGACAGATCTCATCTATTTAGCTCAGGATTGAGGTTGTAAATGAGCAAGATTTTGAGAACTGCATGGAGGCATTTGTGTGGACAGAACTGAAAAATTTGAACCTTCTATTCTGAACAAAAGCAGAAACTGTCCCTCCCCCGTGACAGAAGAGAGAAGTTTTTTGAACTTGGAGAACATGCAAAGACCTTATGGAGGCAGACGTCTCCCAAAATGTTGCTTGTGTTCTTCAAGAGCTGCCCTACTAACACTTACTATTTCCAAGTTCATTATAAAGCAAGGGAATTCAGTACTTCCTTTAGGAAAAAGTCATTTAATCACCAATTGAAATTGTAGGACCTGATTAATATGCATAGGGCAGGAACTGCTGGATAATTGTGGTAGTAGATCCTAAAAGTATCAGAGCATAGTAGTAAAATATAAAGCTTGGCATTGGTTGACTTCTCTGGAAAACAGATTCTGAGATGGAGATTTGCATGTAGGAGTTTTATGAAGGAGTGCTCTTGGAAATAGTACTTATTAAGGGGTGAGAGAAGTAGGATTAGGCAAAGGGAGAATCTGCACTGGTGTAATGAAGTTGAGGAAGGGATCTCAGTCAATTCCACAAAAAATTATGGAGTTAAATGATCATCTAAGTTGTCTGGAATTGAATCAAGGAAAAGGGGCTTTGAATTCCTTCAAAGACCAGTCATTTGATATGGGCTGACCCCTGGAGGCCAGGGATCTTGTTTAGGCAGCTCCTTGTGACCAAGGGAAGTTCTCATAAACAGATTCAGCTATGAGGCATCAATCAACACCGCCAGCAGCTGTGAAAATTATACCTTAGTCCTGAGTGAAGAACTGGGCAGAATGCCATAGCAAACACTATAATATGGGAGAACTTATTGAATTTGAGTCATTCAATCACAAATTGAGAGTCAATACTCTGTAAAGAAGTAGAGTTGGTCCTCATAATCTTTGAGATAATTCTTTGAAGCTTGGACACAATTTTATCATAAGTAAATGAGATAGGGATGTCAGTATTTCCTTGTGAAGGAAGAAAGAATACCCAAGGAAGTGGTAATGTTAGAATAGATCGTGAGGTACAACTTGAGAATACATCATCAAACTGTTTTTCTAAAGTATTACCAGATGCCATTTCCATCACCAAGGCAATGCAAATGTGGAATGCATTGGTAGGGTGTGAAGAAGAAACAAACATCTTTAAGAAACTTAATGTTTCCTGTTCCTGTAGGACTTAAGTGACACTAAGAGATGATGCCATGCAACTGTGCTTTCTGGGATAAGTAGGGATAATGGGATTCTGTAATAGAAGACTATAGATGGCAGCACTTAATGTTCAGAGGCAAGATAGATTTAATTACTCTGACGGGTAACATGGCTAGGGTAGAAATCATGGTGTATTGGTACACAGGTATCTGTGATGATGACAAATAAATCACAATGACCTAGAGGAAAGACATGATAAGCAGAGGAATCAGTTGCTTGACCCATATAATAAAAAGAGTAAATAAAATGAAAGCTTGTGAACTGATAACTGGCATCAGCCATCAAAATGGATAATTATGGTTCCTCAAAAATTTTTCAGACTTAAGTCAGTTCACAGACCAAGAAGCCATCGATTGACAGGGAATCCAGGTTTCCTTAAGAATTGATTCTGCAATATCGCTGCAAGTAAATTAGGTGAATACTCACAAGGTCTTTTCCAAAAGGTACTTTTAACCAATACTAGGATAACTGTACAGTGGAAAATAAGAATGGCAGACATTTAAAACTGTCAGATAAAAATTCTGAATTGAAACTGATAACGGAGGGACTGAAATACCATGAATGAGAGCCTTGGGTACCAAGTAATAGACATGGTTTTGCCCTAAGACTGTCTCACCATGCAATGTATCCAACATGTCCACACAACTACCCTACGGTTGTTTCCTTGTTCTCCAAGTGGATAATTGAGTCTGATATATTCAACAACTGGTTAATCCTCACACAGATTTCTGATCTGTGGAGTAAGATCCATTACAGTAAAAACAACAAAAAAAGACAGAAACTCTCCTATATCCTGGAGAATATATAAAAGCAATACTATATTGAAGGAGGAATTACAAGAATATGCACCACCATCAAATACATAAGAAATGCTGAGATAGTGGTTCCTGTAGTACCCCTACTAAATTTACCTACTGGACAGGACTGCTATGGAAAAGAGCAATAAGAAAAACTGATCCTGCTTGGTAGATGACTATGGACTGTCTACCTTACATTTACCCAGGGTATAGAAGCAATTGCAACTACAGACTTAGCTTGGTATATTTATTGGTGCAATACCACACACCTTTGGCAGTTGGCATACACAAATTGATTGGGTAATTGCATTCTTGATTCCTTTAAGTAGAGAAAACCAAAAGCAGTTTGTCATCACATAGTAGGGGCAGCAGTGTACCTTCACTGATGGCCCAGGGCTAGGTTAATGCTCATGATCATATCCATAATAAATTCTGCAGGAACACTGACCCTCTGGCTATTCTGCAGAACATTGTGTGGGTCTACCATAATCATGTTTCATGCTAATTGAACTCAATAATCAGGAACTGTGTTCTGTATGCCCTAGGAAGACATCAGAATGCCAGAGAGTGCAAGAAAATCCTATTGAAGATGCAGGGGACCTCCCATATCAGTGAATATTTTAGAGATTCAGAACATTCTAAGATGAATAAAAATGTAATGTACCTTACATTTCTTAATTACAGTCCTGAGTGGAACTTCGAATTTTTTCGAGGCAGCATATAACATACTTTAGAATACCATTATGATTCATTTATTAAGCGACTCAAAAAAATGTATTTTTAGTAGGACCAAGAGCAGGAAAGTATTCTGCATAGTGAGAATACTTAAAGCTGCCCTGTCACTTCAAGTATGTGACCTAGAAAATATGATAGTGCTAGAGGTATCTATAGTATTTTTAGGATGCTGTGTTGAATCTCTGATAAGCCACAGTAAGAATAATTGACATGTAGAATCCTAGGCTATAGAGCAAGGTTAAGCATTCCGCAGTCGAAAAATTAATCTCCATTGAAAAACTGACTCCCAATATGCTACTAGGTCTTAGTAGAGAAAGATCCTGACCATGAGATACCAAATGCTATGTAACCACACCTATTTATTCTAAATTGGTTATTATTAGACTTGCTGAGTTGTAAATTTGGGAATGTGAAGCAGTAACACATTGCACAACAAAAATGGTACCTGAGATCTGACCTAAGCAGATCTAGAAAGTATGAGAAAATCAGATAAACTAATGACCATATCATCTACTTCTATTGCATTGGCATCTCTCCCTCAAAGTTATGCCGAGGGCTTTCTAGAAGTATTTCCTATGAACAACTGATGTAGAATTAAAATAAAATCAGACCTGCTTCACAGATGAATCTGCTTAAAGGAGATGCTGTCCTTAAATAAAAATCTGCTACTTATTGGACCTGTACCTCACCTCTAGGGAAAG
>NW_006441071.1:8156732-8192687 GCF_000325575.1 Pteropus alecto
GACATCTTACAACTATGGAAGTACCATATTTTATTAAGTAACTGGATATTATGGAGAGCATCAGTAGATTTGAGGATGGGTCAGTCAGACAGACACTTCTCATGTTTTATTTCTGATTTTCCAAACCTCACTATTTCTAGAAACTTTGACTATTTGTTCCGGACTAAAGCCACTATTTTAATAACCCACCACATGTGGATTCCAACCAGGTTCATCAAGAACAATCCAAAAGTGTCTCATCTCATGGATGTTCTGAATACTATTCATCTTCTATGATACTCTCTTCTGTTATCTAAAGAAAGAGATGCTGTGGATCCACTCAGGGCCACCACACATGCCACCCAGAAATGCAAGTAAAATTATTACCCAGGAGATAAATTTAATTATTAAGAGATGAGAGCCAGAGGATAAATTCTATGTTCTGAACCTGCGAATAAGTGTCCTAAGAAAAACTTGTTTATTTTATCTTTTGGAGATAATCTCATGAGTTTCATTCAGTCATGCTTGAAGCTAAGTGATGGCCAGCTTAGTAACACATTTTTATATTTGTTCTTCTTTTATTTCTCTTTTCCCTCATTTCTGTTTTTTAGTAAATTAGTGTTGCTGAAACCTTTGCTTCAGGTTCTGCTATATGGGCAACCCAGGCTAAGACAGAGAAGATAGGATTTGGGACCAGGTGGTCAGACCTTTAGACTGCTCTTAACTAGCACTATCCATGAATATTTCAAATGTCGGTAACCTCCATTCCATTTGCCCCTGTAATCTGTGCTTAAATAGTCTAAATAAGTACACCATTTTATATTTTTCTATGTTTTATATATTTTTCTCAAGAAATATGTCTGAGAAATTAGACATTTCAGTCTTTAAGATCATGCTGCCATTTTCTAATTAAATGCTATTAATCAATTCTATGTGGTAATTTTATTATGTACAGTATAGCCCATTAAGAATTAAACTGAAACCACCATATACATTCTATTTAAGATTAATTGCAACTATGGTGCCTCAGCAAGATGTGGAAACTTAGTTCATTGTCAGATAGTGGTGGTAGGATGACACTAAAATCTCTCTCACGGTGATTAGTAAAACACCTCTAATTTTTTTTTTTAATGAACAGTTTCTAAGCACTAAGAGGAAAAGAAGAGGAATAATAATATACAGAGCAGTTAATATACCCTTGAGTTAATAACATCAATTGCCAAGAGAGAAAAAAGGGAACTATCTTAAGGCATTTTTAATAAAACACATTAACAGAGAATGCTTTAAAGGTGGCATCTGTTGTAACACCAAAATATTTCTCTCACATTTATGTTATATGTTTGTTTGTACCAAACCAAGTGCTAAAAATTATTTGTGGTGCATCAGAATAAAAATAGGTGCACCCACATAAACACACACAAAGAAAATAAAAGACAAAAACCCAACATTTGGTTATAAGATTCATAGCAATCAGGACAAAATGGAATGTATATTTCTTGTTGACTGTCAAGGAAGCAAACAGTAAAGAGAAAATGTATTTTCCCCAGACCATGGGCTTAATAAAGAGTATATAATGTAAATTTCAATGTAAAAGACTTTAAACAGAAAAATATATAGATTTTTTATGACTTTTATTGTAAATAGATGGCAATTTAAAAATCCAACCAAAAGTGTCTTTGAAACCTACCCATTGCATTATTACACTGGGAAACTTTTGTATGCAGTCAAAATTATCAAGAAGTATTCTTTGGGAAATCTTTTCTTTAACCTAATTTAAGTCATTATTATTTAAAATATATCTCCTGGTACTGGCAGTTACCTTTGATGTTGTGTTTCACAGAACAGATATAGAGATCCGCAGAGGGCTACAAGAGAGGAAAGTGCTCTGTTATATATTTCTATATTTTTGGCTCCCTAACTCTCTCTCTCTCTCTTTTTTTTTTTTTTGGTCTATTTGTTTGCTTTCATTGAAGGGTTGAGCATATTTTGTTCTTTAAAGGGGCTCTACAGTACAGGAAAGCTAGCTTATCATTTTCGGCTAGGTCAAAAAGGACTTAAACTGACATTTAATAGACATGTGACCTTAGGCATATCATTGACTTTCTCTCTGTGACTCGACTTCTCCAAATGTGAAAATAAAATGAGACTATGTAAGCATTACACAGATAATAAATATACTGTCTTATTTCTCTCTTCTTGTAATTCCAGGATTCATGGCAGTGAACACAAAGTCACTTGTTCAGAAGTCAAGGTTACTGTCACTCCCATTAGAATATTAGAAATTGTATTAGAATATACAAGAGATTAACAGCTAAGTAAAAGAGAGGTAAAGTATTTTTTTGAAGCAATGAGTATATTTTTAGAAATACCACCAGTTATTCTTTAAAAAATTTAAATATTTTAATAGTGATAAAAATGACCAGGAATTATTATTCTAGATTAACATCTTGCTTTGATTTGATGTGAGTCTAATTCACATGTAGAGTGAGTGAGTCATTGATTTGAACCTCTTTTTCTACATACATCTCTGAATTTAAACTAGAATTTTAACTGTGTATTGCATTATGATGTGGTTTGTATAAGTAGAACATGAGAATCATATCTAATACATTTCCATAATCTATAGGCCAGATTTCAGGGATCTTTGATTTTTTTCTATATTGACATGTTTAAAATTTTAAAAATTATTTTCTCATTAGAATTTGAGCAAAATTTTCTTATCACTGGTGTCTGCTACAGTCTAAGTACAGTAGAAAAGAGTACAGACTTGGAAAAAAGACAGACCTGTGCCCAAATCTTTGTTGCAGCATATACCAGCTCTAAGAGCTGGGACTAGTAACTTAACATCCAGGGACCTGAAGTTCTTTATCATTCAAATGAGACTGACAGTTACTGCCATTTCCCATAGTCATAACACTTATTTATAAAGCATCTGACATATAATAAGTTGTTAACAATAGACAGCACTCATTATTAAATGTTTCTAAATGGTTGATGAATAAATGAGGCAAGCATCATGCATCTTAGATCAAGTTTTCTTTTTTTTTTTTTTTTTAATTTTTCTCCGTTGTTCATCGTAAGTGACCTAGTTCCAAAGAAAAGAAAGTGTTATTAGTAACCAAGATACAATTATACATCACTCATTTATTCCTTGCTTTGTTATTTTCTCTTATTCTGAGACATTGATTTGACTTGGTGCTAACCTACAATTCTCTCTCTCTCTCCACCCTTGCAAAAAAGAGAGAGAGAGAGAGAAGCCATGCAGTAGAAATAACTAAGAGCTAGTATAATAAATAGAACATCTTACGTGGTCTAGTTCATTTGTAGGTACAGGTATCTGTTAACCAAGGCATATATATTTTTGTATTTCATATTTTAAATATTATTAGTTTCTGTCTGCTTCTCCTTCAGTAATTCTACAGGAAAAAAAAAATCTTTGAAATCTAATTGATATCATAAGACATTGAAAAGAACAAGGAGAAAAGTAGGTCAAACAGATAACATACTTGTTATTTTACCAGGTTTCTTTACTTGATTGTAATTTGAGTTTCATTAAACTTGCTTGTTATAGATTTGAAAAAATATAAGAAATATCTGATACGTGTAATTTTGAAATGTTTGATTGAATTGCTTTTAAATTATGGAAAACATAAGAGCTTGCTGATTTATTGATCTTATCACAAGCAATATTTGTGCTCTTAAAAATATGACCAAAAAGTACCCACTATAAACCATGTATGCTTTAAAAAGACACCAACGCATTATTTTCAACAAATAGAAGATATCCCTCTCCTTATTTTCCTTAGCTTTGTTTCTACTTCTATTCTGGACATTAATAAACACTTCAATACATTATTATCCTGCTTCACATCATTTAGTTAATTTTCTAAAACTAATGTTATTTTTTATGCACAAGGATGAAAGTCATAACACTTTTTTTAATTGATATTTGTCTTTACCATTAAATTATACTTCTTCTTTGGGCATGATTGATAGTGAATTCTTTTAATATTTAAAAGTTAATTGTGTTAGTATCAAGCTACTTTGTATAACTGCAAAAAGGCAAAAATATCTTTTATATGACCATTAACATTAGACCAAAAGAAGAGTTTAAAATATGGTACTGAATGTATTTATATTATTCTCATATTCTTTTATTTTCTTATGTTAAACTTTCTAGGTAAACCATGAAGCAGAAATTCTAATAATTATGTTGAGTTGTCATGGAAAGGAGCTAGACTTTATGAGAGTGTTACTATTTTTCATTGACAATCTCTTTAGATAGCAATCAGTATCAGCATTCAGAATTACCTACATGGTAATGAGCCTGGCTTGGTTAGGAGATAGTTTGCCAAGAGAATTCCAATTGCTGAGTTTTTCTTTTAACATCTTACAGGCATTGGATCCTCCTGATTATAGAAAATAATTGGGTAAGGATATAGTATAAATCCTTTTGCCTGAAAGTAAGGCTTACTCTCAACAGTTCAGTTGAAGACTCACTTAATTTACAGTGTTAGAAAGCATAATATGAATAAGTGAGTATTTTCTAAAACTATAAAAGTTATTTTCATTTTCCCTTGTTATTTGACATCTATTTATTGAGCCTTGACTAAGAATATGGCATAAGTACAATCTCAAATTAATTATTTGGAGATTGAAATCTCATTACTAGTGTCGATTTTAAGTTAAGAAACTCTAATATCTGAATGACTTGGATGTGGTTGAATAACCACTAATTGAACTTGCTTGCCAGAGAATGAGATAACTTTATGAAAAAAATGAAGTATGTTTTTTACATTCTTAGAGCTTTGTTTTCAACATCCAGCTGTAACATCAGTCCTTAGTATCCATTCCCTCTATCTTAATAAGTGTGAATTCTTCTCATTAGTCCTCCTATATCTACATATTTTTAATGTTCACGGATTCACATAGAATTATCTGTCATGAAATCACCTTTGAAGGAATAGTAAAGATCATTTAAATGCTATATGTTCCTTTGAGACTATACTATCCAAAATAGAAGTTTCATTTGATTTTGAAATATAAATCTTAAACAGAAAGACAAGTGCAGGTATGAGTGTGTTAGAACTTTTAAATGCACACGTTTTCAAGATTATTTGGTTTATTGTAATAAAAAGATGAGATGTGGATTTTTTTTCCCCTTCTAAACACTGTTCAAAATGATTAAGATGGCGTCCAGAGTTAGCTATTTGGTTTTCTGAATATTTCCTCCCGTTTTCCTTTAAACACATGTGGGTATTTAATTTTCAACTTGTCCTTACATACTGCCCACATATAGTTCTGTTAGTTCTTTATAATCACTTAGAAATTTCAAACCATTCTAGTAAGAAATACTCAGAATTTGTGATGCTAAACTTCTAATATTGTGGCCATTGTTATGTATTCTAGCTAGGTCACAAGAATTGTCTAAACTCTACCACTACGTTGGGACTAGTGTATCATAAAGGTATCCAATATCTTAGGCTGTAAAGGACAAAGTAGCACCTCAACATTTCTTTCACTCTTCTTTAACTTCATTGATCCTCAGTCTATTCATCTGTAACAATGAAAGTTTTATATACACCTTTTATATTGTAAGCGGACACTTAGTTACATATGTGTGTTAGTCAGGACAGGTTAGGTTATGTGACAGTAATATTCAACCCTAGAGTGCCAGTGGTTTATAACAATAAGGTATATTTTGCCTTCGCACTATATATCTATTGCCAATTGATTGAGAGCTCCATTTCTGGTAAGCATAAAAAATGACTATAGCATTTTCACCATTGTGGAGCAACTAGAGGCATTGTTGCATGTTGAGAATGCATGCAGAGAAACAAGTCGATGGTGCTTCCCTTAACCCAAATGTTGTTTGTAGCTGTGTCAGAAGGAAAGAGAAGCCAATAAATCACACATTTGCTACTAAAGATGTTTTCTCACATTATTTTTGCAACAGCAATTCTTATAGTATGCCTAACTACAAAGGGTGGGAGGAATGCATTCCTGAAATGTGATGAAGTGGAGATTTATAAATATTTGGTGAAAAGCACTAATGACCACATATAAAGCATAAAGTTTAATGATAACCCATAGAAAGCAGTAATTATCTCGCCTATTACAAAAGACTTTCATAATGTACTTATCTTAAATACTGAGTTAGGTATTAGGAATATTTGGATGCATAAAACAAAATTTCAAAACACGAAGACCCAGTAGGCCAGTCTGTCACCACAATTTTTTATTCCCTGTGATCAATTTATAACTTCCCCAGCAAGGCAGCACATGAGTTTCTTTTCTCCAACACTGATCATTTTTCTCGTTCTTAGAAAAGTTAATATCCAAATTGAAGTCCCATCTGAGATACTAATCTCTGTTTCTTGCCTGCTTTTGTTTCATTTATCTTTCATTCTCCTCTACCTTAGCTATTTACCACAGCCACCTTAGGAACTTGTCAACAAACAGCCTCTCCATCAAGTATGGTGCCATTTCCATTCCCACCAAAATCTCATTGCATCATACACAGCTTGTCCAAACATCATTATAACTATTTTAGTTTCTGCCTTTTTCTTTCTAACTTTCCCTATTCTTTCTGTGTCCACTTAATTCAGTTTCAAGCTTACTCTACTTGTTCAATCCTTTTAGTGTTTTCTTTTTATTAAATTTCTATTTTGTCCAAATGTTTTATTGAAACTGTCATTCAATATTCAATTCTGAATCAATCTCATTTATCAGTTTTCCATTTGGGTTCCTGGACCAAAGAGCACTTTTAGAGAAAAATTACAGAATGAACAAATATGACCTATTTCAAATGTATGCTTACTGATTAGTCTGGTTTAGAGCATAGTGACTGTTTCTAATCTATATTATTTTACAAAGAAGATTAATGCATTGCCATGAATGCACTTTTTTTCCTTCTCCATGAACTTGTATGTCATTTCTCTTCTTTCTTATCTTTATATTATTCTATAAATCTTTCCTAATGCATTAAATATACTAAATTTTCTTTCTGTAGATGTGATACCATTATCTCTTATTGCCTATTACTTATTCTGTTCCTTTTTTCTTTAAATCCATCCACTCTTAGAGTCATATAATTTTTAAATATAAATACAACTTAAAGATTATATTTGAAATCTAGTTTAAATTTTTATTTTGTATGTATCTGTCAATATGACCTACCCCGACTTCTCACTAAAATACTCATGAAGGCTCAAAAGAAAGTGAAAATCCACATTGTTAAGAAACACTATTATCCGCACACAACCTAGTACCAAAATCTGAAATACAGATGGAAATTAAATAGTGAAAAGTGGCAATAGGAAAAACAATATCAGGAACAAGAAATCACCAACACAATAACAACTCTACTACATTTGAGCTTACAGTACATTCTGACCTCATCTCATTAAATAGAAACCACCTAAAAATAAATAAAAATTTATGACAAAGATTATAGTTTACACAATCGGAGTACCTGTACTAACCAGAATTTTTGTCATTGTTTTTGTTTTAAGTATTAAATGAAGAAATAGAAAATGAACATTATCTCATTGTAAACAAACATTATTTATTATATCTTGAGGTGTAATAATAATGTACAAAATAACCTTAGTAATATTCTGCAATGAATATGAAGGGTAACTATATTCTCCAAAACTATATTTTAAATGGCCATAGAGCTGAAAATGAAATAAAATTAACTTTACTTTTCTAGGGTCATAACTTAGTTGATGTACATATTCCTGGATGACTATTTGGAACTGATTTCTATTTGTTTCCTTATTACTCTTTCTTTTCTAATTTCAAGGTGCAAAGTCATCCTCTTCTTTAAATATAAATAAATTACATATTTCAAGTGGAATGCATTTTCAGAGAATAAAATTTTATCCCGTAGTGAACATTTTCCATAATTTTTTTTTCCAAATGGGCTTTTTCCAAATGGATTTGGCTTTATTTTCTGTTATATCACAAAAGTAATAAGCCATTCTTTTCGGGGGTGGGGGGGGATTTATTCTCTTAAAAAATAATCTTTAATAGTTATGAAAAAATGGGACCCAGAACACCTCTTCTTTGGGAGTTGCAAGAAGTTAGTACACAAAAAGTACTTCAACTTTGTTTACACTGCAGATCCTGTAAGTCCTTAGAGTTTAATGTAGACAAGAAGCTTTGTCTTCTTTCTTACTGGTGACAGTTCTATGTCTTTTCCAAGTAGAGCCAACAAGAAGCCAGTGTGACATATTTTCATCTTCAAAGTCACAACACTTACCAGAAACAAGAAACAAGACTCTCAAATCACATTTACACCGAGGTAGCAAGGCAAGAATAATCTAACTATCAAAGAGAGAGTTCACTACAGTGCTTCAACTATTGCCGATACAGCCCAGGTACAATTTGTTTAGCCTTGATTTAGACAGCCAAAGCAGTGCTGAAAACAGCACTAGTTACCAGCAGCTTTAAATACACATGACTCTGAGGAGCAAAGTCTTTTTTGTAATAATGTTAACACTAAATTCTGCCAGAAGCTTAAAAGTGTAAGTTTAAAAACATTGAGTTCCAAAGAGGAGACATTTTTTAAATACTTTTTTGAATGCTGTTGATATGGTTTAATTATAGAAATTCAGTAATTTTTCATGACTATAAAATTGTTTACTTCTTTTAAAATTACATTAGGTTATAAACTACATGCATTCTGATATCTGACCATTTTTTACCTATATAAAGAATAATTTATGTGGTTCAATCTAACCCACTCAGTAACAAATTCTAGGACAAATTTCAAGTTTCTCAAAAAAGAAAATTTCATGCAGAAAGCTTCAGTGACTAGCTCAAGATCTCATGCTTATAAGCGGTAGATTGATTACTTAACATCTTATATTGAATCATACTAGATATTTTTTAGTTTTTCTCATGCTCCCATGATCTTTCCTGCCTCTAGACCTCAACACCTGAACTGCTTTTCAACCTTTCCACTTACTAACTCATACTCAACCTTCAGTTTTTACATTCGAAGCCCTACGAGAGAAGAGCCTTTCATGACATCACCACAAACTATGTCAGTTCCTCATTGCCTATCTTCCTTCATTACCTTCCTTCATATAACTTTCACATTTGTAGTTATGTAATTGTAATAATTGGTTTGTTGCCTCTCTTTCATGGTAGACATATGCGAGCTCCATACCAGAAATCATGGCTGCTTGGTTCCACAGGTTTTGACATACTGAATTACAGATATTCAGGTGTTCACTATCCTTGTTTACCACAAAATCATTCTTAGCATCCTGAAGAATTAGTTAAGACTTCCAAACCAGTAAATTAGAATACGACTAAATTATTTGCATTACAGTAATCGATTACATTATTCACTGAATTTTAGTAGTTAAAAGAATATGGGATTATGTTATTTACTAGTCATTGACGAGGTATTAATACACACATTTAGACATTTAGGCAAATATGGTAAATTTGTCATCATGTTTAAAACACTAAGTGTTTAAAAAAAAACTAATCTTTCTTCATTCACAACTGATATTTAATTTTTATAATATTAAAAACTCAACAAGCTACAACATATACAACTTGGTCTTTACCCAGAAATCCCACATGACTATGTTGTAACTTTTTTAGAGGGGGAAATGTAAACACATTTAGTTAACAAAATCACATAATATGAATTTGCATTGTATTGTGCTGCTTTCTTTAATGTTATAGCAAGAGTGTCTTCACTAACTTTTAAATAAACCTTTTTTCCAGTATATAGCTTGATTAGCAACATACTGTAAACCATCTAGTAGAGAAGCTAATTACTTGATTGTGAAATGAAATAACAATTTCTCCTACAGTGAAAGCTCCACCACTGTAATTATGTTATGTCATACTTTACCTTGAAGGAGATATTAAAAACAGAAGATAAGCCAATGATATCCACTATATTTTTCTATGTATAGCATGATGCTTAATTGCTACCTTCATGTTAGAGCTAAGAAATCAATAACACAATACCAGGGGCCCTTATGCTCAATTACATTTTCTTTGTGGATATTAATGTAAATATAGATCTCAAAAGAGAATGATTTGCTGACTAATCATTTATAGTAAAACAAATTGGTGAAATTTTTTTTAGAAACTTTATTAATAACAAATATTTAGAAAATAAAGCAGTTGCAGAATTTTCACAATTGAGTAGGTGTTTTTGTAAATATTTTATCTTTTTTTGTATTTTGCTTAGGTGAACTTTAAATAAAATACACATAAATGTTGACTGATAAATTCTACATAAAAATAAAATTACAGATAATTATATATGTTGATAAAAAAGTTAATCACTTACTTGTTACACTCCCAAAATTGGTTACTTTAAAAAACTGAACAATATTACCCAAAATAATAATATTGTATATCTTCATTTATGTGAATATAATTATAAAAGAACAATAAAAGAACCCTTGTCTTGGAACTCATCAAGTAAATTGTGATGATTAAAGCAACAAACATGGGTAAAATAACTGCCCTTGGATGATGGCAAAAAAAAAATAAAATAGGTCCTGTCAAGAAAATGGATGGTTTCCTAGTCACCGATATACCATGTCCACCACAAGAATCAGATGCTTGGTGCAATGGGACTGTTACCTAATAGCATTTCAACTTATAAAATATTTTTAAAAGAAAATATAAACACATGAAGAAGAGCTATACTCCCTCCCGCCCCCATATTACTAGGGAAAAATATATGTTTCTTTGTTTATAAAATTTAGTTTAATAATTAAGAAAAAACAGAACCCAAAACACTTTGTGAATGACATATAGAAAATTGCTACCCATAAAAGCATTATAAACTCCTTTCCATTAAAAGTACACAAAGGTGCACATGCACCTTCAAACATATGCACACATATACGAGGTTTGACTATAAACTAGCAAGCTCAATTTTCTCATACAGTTTCTCTATGCTGTATACGTATATATGTTCTGTGTGGAGATTACATGTATTATATATTATACATATATTTATAGTATATATATATAGAGAGAGAGAGAGTACACACACATATGTGTATATTTGTATTTGAACAGATTTAATTCAAACTTCTAAGTAGAATTTTTGACTAAACAGATTTGACTGATTTTCTCTAATTACTTTAATCACTATTACCCTTTGTTCTATTTCCTTTTTCTATGTAAGATGGTTACTTTTTAATTTTGCTTTTTACACTTAACATAAAACATTTTTACATTTAGTTCAAAAATTTTGTTTGACAAAATTTATATTACCTTATATGGAGGTAATAAAATTTTCTATTGCTCAACTTTGTACAATAAACACTGAATATATTACACATAAATGACCATTCTTTATAGATTCCTTGAAATATATCCTTGAAGAGGAATGACTAAGATACAAGTTACCCATTTTTTGTTACTGTTTATATAGATCTCCATATCATTTGTATCATATGTACGTTTTAGAGAATTTTATAATATAGCTGTTATTGCAAACTAAGCATTTGATAGTAGCATTTAAGAATCTGATGATATGAAATGAAAAAGTAGTATGTAATTATCATTTAATATAATTTGGTAAAAATTAATTTGACAGTTGTTTCACATCTATTTCAAATTTGTTTCTTAATTTTCTAAATTATGTCCATTTAAATTTTTAAAAGTTTATTTACAAGTATAAATCTCAGTGGAAGAAGTTGAAAATTGTTTTATATACATTTGCATTTCCTGTTTTATTTTATTTTTTTCCATTTCTCTCTGAGTTCCCGAACTATTTTGACTTTTTTTACCTTTTGATACACGGATCTGTGTAAACACATGTTCATGTTCACAATGAGCTTATCCCTAGGGACTAAAATATATGGACTCTATTAATGGGTTCTTATACCCTCCTTCTTGGAGTGAAGAAATTAAGATCAGGGTATTTATTTTTGAGTGTCTTCCCTATAGAGTTATCAAGGACTTGCTTAATGCCTCCACTGAAAGTAACAGCTCTGGTCAAAAGACCCTCTCTCCAGACTAAGTATATCTCAGTTGAGACACTCATACTCTCCTTTGACTTCGAATGGAAATATGGCTTCTTCTCATTCTTATAAAAGCCAGAACTATAACTCAATTTTTTTGTGTTCTGGCTTAATGTACTTTCTATTGTGATTTCAGTAACATTTCTAACAAACAGAATACATAAGTTTTTCTATGAATGAAAGATATGGATAGTAAAGTTTTCTTTTTTTCTTTTTTGTCCTCACTCTTAAATGATATCTTACATGCTATACACTTTTAGATTGATAATTACTTTTCATTAAAAATTAGAAGATACAACTTTATTTTCTTCTGGCTTCTATTGAATCTGATGAAAATTCTACTATTAAAATAATTGCTGTTTAAGGCCATGCCACCCTGAACAAACCCAATCCTGTCTGATCTCAGAAGCTAAGCAGGGTCGAGTCTGGTTAGTACTTGGATGGGAGACTGCCTAGGAAGTTCAGGTCATTTAGGCATTAAAAAAATAATAATAATAATTGCTGTGCCACTGTCTTTTCTCTTCTCTTTATCTTTTTCAACATTTTTTTATTGGATAATCTAAAGTTTTATTAACATGTGCAAATGTATGACTTTATTTTTATAAGTCCTGCTTGGCCCCTTATGTGTTCTTTCAATCTGAAGAGCATTTTTTTTTTTTAATCTAGATTAATCATTGGGCATAATGTATAGTTGCATGATTATTTAGTTTCACAGTTTGGATTACTTGCTGGATAGTATAAGGAAAGTGTAATTTTACAATGGAAAGATAAGACAGTGACCCCTTAAGCCAACAATAAATAATAGTATTACTTGTGGCAGACAACCAGACATCATGTGCCTTTCAGTACTCAATATTGTTTCTCCTACTTATAGAATTCTAATTTTATATTCATACTCTTGATAAAATAAGAGATGTTTTTCTAACAAACAAACCAAAACTCCTAAAACAGTAAAGTCATATGTAACGATGCAGAAAAACATTTAAAATTAAAAGACAGTAATTTAGTACCTAACTAGTTACAAAAAAATGCTACACCAACTTGTGAGCTCTTACAATTTTGTTCACAAACTGCTCATCACTCTCCCTTCCTCTCTTCATTTTTTCTACTAATTCAGAGCAACAACACTGAAGGAACCTTACCCCCAGTGATATCCAAAATATACAGGATAATTAAAAATAGTGGGCTTCCTATATTAATGAAGTATCAAGAAATATCCCTTAGCTGCAAAGATATTCTTCAACCAGATTACTATCCCTAAGGATCTACAATATGAAAATTTTTAGAAACAATGTAGGCCACCCAAGTTGACATCTATTCAATTCCTTTAAAGGCCTTTAGCTACCTCAGATATTTACATAGCTTTTTAACTTTTTCTTTTCTCATTCATCAAGCACGCTATCAGTCCTGATTAGTTAACTTCCAGGTACTTCTGAAGTCTTAAAAACTTTCCCTGACTGTCATACTCATTCACAACTATGGTTTCACATCCCTTTAGTAGCTTGCACTTTTCTTCATAAAGCATGTTAATGATTAAACATTTAATTTCTCTAGAAAATGTCAAGCTCTATGAAAGCAAAGTATATATATTATTCACAACTATATTCTAGTGCTTAGCAAAATTCCTGGCACATAGTAGGAACTAAACACATATTTGATGAATGACTGATTGAATGAATCAATAAATGTCTATTATTGAATTTCTAGTTTATTATTTTATATACCTAGCCAGTAAACTTGCTTTTCTTAATATTTAGAATGCCTAATTTGACTATTATGTTTTTTTAGAAGTTATTCCAAACACAACTAAAAACAATGGTGAGAATCTGACTAACTTAGTTTAACAATTACCAGTTATCAGATTGCACTCATATTGCTCAAACTAACATGTTTAATAACCTGATGCCAAAAATGCCAAATTTTATATATTATTCAAAAATATATAATAAAGGGAAAGACTCATTCTGTGTCACCACCTATTATACAATATATTCTTGTTTTTACACAGCCCCAATCTCTCTCAACAATAAGGATGATATGAATCATAATTTAAAAATAGTATATATGGCTCACATAATTTATTTCATTTGACGTTTATTTAAATAGGCTTTAATGTCATATTTCTGTGAACTTCAGTGAAAACTCTAATTTGAAGCTGGTAAAATATTGATTATTTTCATATACTAGATATTGTTGTACACCAACTGGTAACCGCAGTTGCATGATATTTATGAGATAAATGCCACAAAGGATTGTTCTTGTAATGGATGTGTGGAATGCTCTTCTTTCTTAATTTATGAAATCCCTAAGGGCACAATTCTGATAATTGAAATTGTCAAGAGAGCCCTATCTATAATGGAGAAGCATGAATTTCCATGATGCTCAACCAAGAAATATTCTCTTGGGAAACATAATCAGGACACAGTGTGGTGCACATGGTCCCAGCTTTATATCTTACTCACGGTGTGTCCTTGGGCAATGTTCATTCTAACATTTTTACATTAATTATCTCATCTGAGAAGTGAAATATTTTCTACTTACACTTTAAGATTATTAGGAGACATTTTTATCATTCCTCTTTTTAATTGTTTAATGTTACTTCAAATTTCAAAAGCAATAAATTCATTTATCGTAACATGTAAAACAGGGCAATGAACAGCTTTTAACTTTCTTCCCACCATTGTTTCTGATTCCATCCAGCTATGGTAAGTAATTGTCATGCCCTTGTGCATATCCTTACAATATTTCCTCCTTGCTCATGCAAACATTTATAACATATATACAGGTGACATTGTATGTTGATTTTCCCAGGAAAATCTCAGTTTAAGCTTTTTCCTAGTGTAATTATTAATAATGCTCTCTTTGCTCTTGAAAATATCCAGATTTGTATAATAAATTACATAGTCACCCCTTTTCAAGGAGTTTGCTTCTTTATTTTTAATTTATCTGTAGCTATTAGCATAATGCTGAGAATTTGGTAAGTTATCAACTATGGCAGGTGTTATCAGAATCCTTATTTCTTAGCATCTATCAAATATTTAATAAGATAGTTATGGGGAGAGTGGCTTAGTATGAGCATTAAGAGTGGAATGAATGAAATGTTGGTTATTAAAACATTTTGATACCTTTTAATGGATAAATTTTATATTGTTTATTCTAAGAGGAAAATTTAAACTCTACCATCTTTTATTCACGGTGAATATTCCAGGATTTTATTTTATAATCTTAAATTAAGAGTAGAGAAGAACTCATACACTACTGAAGTCACCGGCTTTCAGAAAAGTGAAATGATTTATTTAAAGTCACACAGATATTTTTGTGTCATTATATGCCTCAGCTCTCTCATGGAAAATGCATACACACAGGAAGGATGATGTGTCTCGGGCTTTGCCAGCCTAACTATGTCTTCCATTTTCAGTTTTTAAAATTTGTTGACTATGATTTGCTGCTTATATGTATCTGTGCTTACATCCTATCCGATCCTTGGCACCTAGCCTCCTAGACAGAAATAAAACTGGATTATTGGATATATTTTGGAAGCGTGCCAGAATTGATGAATGAAAGAGTCCTACGTTGCAATATGCTATATAGTGAGGGCCTTCAGCATCCCCCTCATACAGTAGCTTGGAAAAAATGCCTGAATTTAATCTCCATCAGATTTCAGTATAAAAAGAGGACTTATCTGTAGAAAATAATGGAAAGAATGTTTAACCCTTTTATCTCTGAACATTGAATGAAATAAATTTCCTGCTGCTGTTTTCCATTTTTGTTATTGAATCAATATTCTATATAATTAGAATGTAATCATTTAATACTCAACGAATTTGTAACAATCGATCTCAATATTGTCACTGCAATATTACATTCTGCAAATGTCATTCTGTTGCGTCAGATATCAGTTTTTAGTGAGGTATCGCTAAGGCACACAGTAGAAAAAAAAAAAACTAGTAAATTACTCAAATCCCTTTCACTGTGATTTGGAAATGATATATCTTTATAGAATGAGACCCTGTCTTGGACTAGCTTTTTATCAGGGAAAAAAATGGTTCAATTTGTATTGGTAAGAATTGCATTTATATTTAATAATGCTTACTTTTCCTCTGGCCACACCATTTTGAGCATTAACCAGAGTACCTCTACTCTTAGTAAATGCTGTAGTTTATTACCTGTTTATTTTAAACTAGTTAAAAGAAGCCTATGTGGTTCTTAAGGAGGAATATAAATGAGATATGACTGAAGAGTAGTATTGGGAAAATGTTCATATTTAACATAAAAGAGTTTAGAATAGCTGACTGCAACCTCTCTGGTTAAGTATGAATAAATGCCTTAAGCAACAATTTGACCAGTTAACTGTCATTTTCTAAGTAAAACTACATTCTTAGAATGAAAAGAGCAAAATAGAACAATTATGGAATGATAATCCTGTATGTATTTCAGTTTTTTAGTGTTAGGTCTCCACTTAAATTATCTGAAAATGCAAACTGTATTTTTGTTGTTTTTGAATACAGCATTTTAAATCTAGTTTACGTTTTGTCAACCTGAACTGAAATCTCCTGTGTAACTTATTAGATGATGATAAACCGTTTTCAAATCTACTTACAGGTATACCATGGCATGTGTCTTTGAGTTTTGATAATAAAGGTAGACCTTCAGTAAAAAAAATAAAAAATTGCATACACACGACGTGATCAACATAGGTAGAAACCGCTATTTTGAAACAGAATGTTATGTGTTTAATTGGTCTCATCTATCTGGTGGTATAAATCCCCCATGCTGTGTGTGTATGTGTGTGTGTGTGTGTGTGTGTGTGTGTTTATACTTGAGGTGACAGGCATTTTCAACTGAGCAAGCAAATCCAGAAACAAGAGAAGAGTACACCTGCCCAGCCAAGCAAAATCAACCTTCATCTAGCAAACTTTTCGACTTAATTCCAATATCCAGCAGGCTAGTTTTTAGTATGTGTTTAAAGGGTCATCAATTTCCTTCAGCAACCTCTGTTCTCACCTCCCCAGTCATCGCTGAATACTTTTAAGGAAAGTTGAAGAGAAATCACTTTTATGAAATAAATTGATAGAAATTTAATAACATAATTATTTCTCTACCTGCTTGTATTTTAAGTTTGCTTAGTCAAGTTAGATTCCAACAACCATATTTTATATGTAGTAAAGATTATCACAAAAGTAAAAAGGTATTTCAACTGCAAATGTGCTTCATTAAAATGGATAAGAACAAAATTTTAGTAAAAATCAAAAGGAGAGAGATAATAAGGAGCTTATAGTTAAAGAGCTCATTTTGTTTTGAGATCAGGCATATTTCTTCAGTAATTCTGAAGGTTTACTGTCACTGTAGTTAAGCTATACTATTAAAGAATAAATAACAGATATATTTGAAGTTCATATAAGAGGAAAATGAAGCATGCAATCCTTGATCATATAAAATGAAAGAAAACATGGAGAGCAAGTATCAATATTTCAAAAATAGAGAAATAATGAGAGAAACAAAGATACTGATGAGGAATTTTTTAACAGGTTCAAAAGTTCAGGTAAAATAAAACTCTCCAAATTTAAATGCTCTTCGGATCCACATTCTAATTTTCAAAGGAGCTGTTTTTCAAAATGAGCTAAGCTCTTTTTTTTAATGAAAATCTTTAATATTTTTGACTGGTTATTCCTGAAAATTAGCTTCATTGTTCAATAACTCTTAAAAGCTCATCAACAATATAAATGCACATATATATTTAACTAAATATGTATATATTTATCAATATGCTTTGGATTTTGACACTTATTTGTATTTTAGGCATTGTGAAAATGCTAATAATCTTAGTAAAACTGGTAGGACTAGGCAAAAATAATGAGTGCAAGCAGAGATTTTAAACCCCTTTTTATATTTTTCTCCTTGGTTAAAGTTTTCCAAATATACCTAAGGGCAATTCTGGATTTTTGTTTTTTCATTTTTTTTTTTTCTTTTTGGAGCAGTAACCACAGAAACTATAGTAACATTTGTTAATATTAATTGAAAACTTAATATAGACTAGACATCTGTTGAGCATATAAACTACATTGTCTCATTTAATCTTTGATCACTCTACAGAAAGAAAGTGATTACTTCTTTAAAATTAAATGGATTAAATTGGATTACTTTTATTTTAGAGTCAAGAAAACTAAAATTAGGTGCAAGGTAGTATAAACTAACTGCTGCATATAGATCCAGATAATCTGACTGGACTCCATGTTGTAATTACATGAGATAATATATTTGATACAATCCTCTGCATTCTACAGAAGAACCAACACACCCACATGTTAAGCAGTCAGCCAACTCCACTGTTACCACATCCTGTGCTCTTTCTAATACTACAAGATCTGAATTAATTTTTGTTGTTTCTTTTAGCTGCATAGTGAAACGTATCTGGATATTTACCAAACTCTATAAATAGCCAGAAGCTTCATAATATTTTAGTAATTATTTATTATAATAGTACCTTTCTTTTCAACATTTTAAATATATATATTTATTCTTATAAATATACACATACACACATGTGTATATATACACATATATAAATATATATTTTTTACATATACACATATGTAAAAATTAACACGTCAGTTTCTCTCTGCTCTGACGTTTTGGCACAAGAAGAGGGAACTTGTTGAAATTGGTTGAAATGAATTAGATCAAGCCCCAATAGTTGTTGTCTCACCCTCTCTTCAATTACTGTGTAATATTAGTCACCTTCAATCATATTGGAGTGTGTGGTGGCTATCTGACTTTGTCAAGACATCCAGTCCTTATGTCACCAACCTAATTCGCTTGAAGAAGCTATTTTTCATCTTTTTTTTTGCAGGCAAAATGAACTAAGCTCTTTTTATAAAAAAAAACACTCAACGTTTTTTGACTGGTTATTCTCAAAAATTAACCGCATTATTCAATAACTCTTAAAAAGTCTTACTGGAGCTTTCCTAAATGTATATTCCACCTTACTTTTTGGACAAGGTTCGAATTATTCATTGATTTTAACAATTTTAAATAGCATTTCATCAGTCATTATCTATAATATATTTATGAAGTACAGAATTATAGAAAAAAGATAATTACACATTTTTATAATATATTTACATTTTCTGTGATAGCAATCATAGGAGTAGCACAAATAGTATCAGATTATGTGAGTCAAATTTATGACAAATATATGCAATGTAGTTTTGTATATATGAGTAAAAATAAACATTGCAGTTTAATTCTGTTAATTGTTTGGTTTACTGGTGCGACATTGATAAATAAAATTATATAGGTTCCAAGTGTACAATTTAATAATACATTGTATATGTATTGCATTGTGTGTTCATTACCCCAAAGTTAAATTTCCTTCCTTAAAAAGTTAAATTTCCTTCTTGACCCTCTTATCTACCTCCCCTTTTCCTCTATAGTTTTGTTTAGATGTTGATAAATAGGCTAATAAGTGTTACAATGATATTTCAAAGAATACAGTAGTAAGAACACTCACATGTGGATAAATACCCCTCAGTTTGAATTATAAGCCCAGCTATTACTTCAGCACGTTGGTTGATCCTGATGAGCTGTAGTTCCCTTGTGAATAAAATGGAGATATACCAGGAATAATTTTCTGGTATATTGTGTGTCCTTTACTAAGACCCACCATAGATGAGAACTGAATTTTATTGAAGTAAAGAAATGGCTTGTTTGTCTATGAAGTAAGTGTACTTCTAATATGTTGCCTATAAATTTGTTGCTTCTGAATACATATTTTCTTCTATATAACAAAATTCAAATTCCGAAATGTCTAAAATTATTTGAAGCTTTATTTACCATCCCGAGAAAGATAAAAAACCTTCCTACTCCACTTTGTTTTTGTGTTATTTTTTTTTCTCTCAGAATTATAACATTCACTTTTTCAATGTCTGGAAAATTATTTTGCTGCAACTTGATTACACTCCAGCACTACCTGGATCTTCATAAATGAATAGCTCAAGTAGAAGATATTTGAGTCTCAGAATGACCTTAATTTGAGTGCAATCAGAAGGAACATTTTCAAAGATGCAAGATGACTGTCCATACTGTAGAAGTAGTGAGCCATTCTTTTATAGCCTAAAATGTCAAAGCCTTCCATTATAGTTAAGAAGATTAATATAAAAGAAGGTCATATGCCAACATTCCAATTTATGAGAATATGTGATTTGTATTAATCTAAATCATTGAAATTGTGGTACCTTACAAATTTTTCTTGCTATAAGGATGTCATCATTTAACATTAAATATTAATAGAATATTTTTTAAAGACTGCTGAAATGTAAGTTATATAAAGAGATTATTTAATATTTGCAGAATTACATATAGGAAAGACATAACTGAGTAAAGTATTCTTAGGTTTCTCAGGGCAATTTAGGTTAATTTAAACATCTAAATGGTCAGAAAGTTTCAGAAATAAAAAAACTTAAACAAAAGAACATTTTTTATTCTGGCATATGGTTGAATTATCTTGTGAGTAGCTCCTCCAGTCCTAGCAAAGCCTTCAGATGATGCAGACTCAGCTGAGATCCTGAGTATAACCAACTGGAAATCTTGAGCCAGAACCACCCATTTAGGCCACATCTGGATTCCAGATCCTCAGAAAACATGTGAGATATGTTTGTTGTTTTTAGCTGCTGAATTTGGGGGTAATTTAATCTGCAGCAGTAGATAGCTAATATACCCATCTAAACTGGGTTAGTCACTTTTATTGAAAACTTTTATTTTAATAATTATAATGATTTAAATGTGGCATAAAAGTGTGTTCTTTGCCCTGTAGTATTGCAAGCTATCAAAATCCTGACAGTTAAATAATACATTTTGATATTGGACTTTTGGATTTAATACTTCTTACTAGGTTCTCAGGAAGAAGACAGAGGGCTAGCCTGGTAATGGTGATGTTTCACTAGAATTACAGTGACCCTCTTGAGAAGTGTGTGGGAAATGATTTCAGAGTAAATGATTACTAAGGTAAGATATCTAATGTTGAAAATGAATGACAAAAATTGGTGAACATTTGAGCTTAGAAGCCATTTAAAAATAAATTGCAAAAAATATTCTTACAAAATAATTATTTATTAGTTTTAGAATAAAGATATTGAGTTTTTGCATTATGTGCTGTCTTTCTTGATATTTGTGTATACCATAAAAATCCAGATCTATAAGGATTTAAAATAGACATAATTTCAAGACACTTTTCATACAGCAAAACCATCTGGATAATTTTCATCTTTTAAAATTTAGTTCAAAACAGGAAAAAATGCCAACATATCATGACTTCCTGTATATCCTCTTTCAATATTATTTGGTATTTATTTTCAGAACTGTTAACATCTAAATTTATTTATTTTATCTCATAAATAAAATACATGCTATAATCACCATCAAAATGAACAAAGCCAATTAATGCTACTTCAGAGCTACCATAAAAATGCTGCATCTTCCTTCTTATATATAGCAGCAATAAAATGTTTTGTTCTTTATTACAGTTCAAAGTTGAATCAAAGCAGTGTTGCTATTTTGTAAAACAGAAAAAGCACTGACTTCAGAATTCTAATTCTAGCACTGACCTTTGTGACTGCTCTTTCACATATTAGCAAAGTGACCTTGTACATGTCACTTAAACTTTATGAGTTCTGGTTTTCTTCTCTATAAAAGAGAGGTAATAACTTGCCCTTCTTAACTACCAGAGTATAGGGAAGGTCAAAAGATATAATGGATATTAAAGCATTGTTAAAATTAGAGCAGTACTGTTATTGTTATTGTTATTGTTATAGCTCTTCTTTTGTCTGTTTTTACATGTCTTTAATAAAAAGTGGATCCATTTTAAAGTAGCTACCAACAATATGTCACTGTAGATGATAATATAGCGATTAATAAAAACAAGTAAAGTAATCATTTACAATGTTAACACTGATTCTGAATCAATATAATCGGCCAAGTGAAAAGTTTAAAGAACATTTAAGGCTACCTGACAAAACAGGCATTTGATTATTACGTAATATAAGATGTTTTATTCATGCTAGTTGAGCAATGTTGAATCAGTTAAAAGTGACATTTAAACCATAGTGGAGGAGTTAAGTGTGAATCGAACTTGTATTTGCCAAAAGAGGTACCTGGTATTCCTACAGATTTTATGGATAAAAATAATTTTTAAAGTTTTTTCACACTAGACATATTTTTCTTCATGTAAATTCCTGTGTTTTAAAGGCTATTACTATGATAAATTTTTTTGGCCAAGTGGTCTGAGGCACCAGATTTAAGCTCTGTATTCATTTGGCATTAATAGTATACTGAGATGAACATTTTGAAAATTTGGAAACACTCCATTGATAAGAAACCATATTTACTGGAAAAATAGTGGATAAAGAAAGAGATTCAATTAAAATTAAATGACATTTATAAAGGTAACCGGAAAGAATTGGGAGAATTTTGGAGAAGAGGAAGAATTGCATTAGATAAAAATTAATGCACTCCTCCTTTAAACTAACATTGTGGCTCAAAACCCTGAATGCTTAAACTGCCTATAAATCTAAAGATAGAAACAGAGAGCAAATTTCAGATTTAGAAATAATACTACTAAAGAATTTGTTTGAAAAGTGCTTCTTGCTCAACGTATTATTTTAAATTCTAACGTGTTTCCAGAATTTTTCATCACATAAACTTTCCTCCTCGTAGTTTTGCTGCAGGTTAGTAAAGTTGAAAGATTTACTTTACTCAATTCTAAAACAAGCAAACAAAAATTCTCAGAGGAAATTTAGATGTCCAGGTTAGATAGACTGATATAGGAGTCAATAACTCTATGGCACAGAATGAATTGTACTTTGACATCTTATAATTTTCGTTCCTTTGAAGGGGGAAAAATAACTACTTCAAAAGTTCCATTTTGATTAAAAGTTTGTACTCTATGTGTCCATTTAAAGTTTGACTTATTTCCTGCTATCTTTGTTCAAAGTAGTTTTTTTTTTTTTATTAACGAATTGATGCTTTCTTTCTCATCTCAATAAATATTTGTTGGTATTTGATGATTTGATTGATAGGGTAAATACAAATGATATTATTGTAAACAATGAGTCCTTTTCCCCTAGCTGTAATTTTCTACAAAATTGAATTTGATATGCAAACAATCAAGATTCTTCCTTTTTTTAGCTAGAAATTTGTTACTCTTAAATAAGGAAGCAATGAATGCAACACAACTGGATTATAAATATTTTTTTCTTTCATTGTACAGACAT
This sequence comes from Pteropus alecto, assembly GCF_000325575.1. Taxonomy (NCBI): domain Eukaryota; kingdom Metazoa; phylum Chordata; class Mammalia; order Chiroptera; family Pteropodidae; genus Pteropus; species Pteropus alecto. The sequence goes on from NW_006441071.1 coordinate 8,179,999, forward strand.
TTAATAAATCAGAAAGGCGTAGCTTTATAATTAATGGATTGCCATTGGTTTTAAGTCATAAATTACACATTTAAGTTTTTTCTTTGCCACTTATAATTTATAATTTGGACAAATTACCTAAGCTCTTATTTTTATCATCTGCAAAACGAGACTAGTGATACCTACCCCATAAGTCATTGCATAGATTAAGGGAAGAAAGATTATAAAATACTGCTTTGCAAATTATGAAGAGCTACAGAAATATTATCATCATATTACTGTTAGGTGGGTACATAAATAATTGGACATGACAAAGGCAAAGAAGGAAAGTCAACTCAATATAGGTAGAATCCATCTGTTCTAATATCTAAATATAATTGGCATTGCATCAGACTAACTCTAGTGAAAGATAAAAATAAAGACATAACTAGGGAGGACTGCAGTGAACAACTTTAGAAAAAACAAAACAAGGACACAATTTGCTGCTACTCAACCAAAAACTACTTGTAAAGTAAGAGCACTCTTCAGGAATCAATGACAAAACAGCATCCGCTAATCTCCCTTGTCTATGGGATCTCTTTACTATGTTCAATGGTTAATTTAAGGCTTCCGACTCCTCAAAACAGCACAGGCATCTTCCCACAGCTCCCTTAATTCTGGTCTCCAAAGTCCAGTCAATGAAGGGAAGCATGGAAAGCAGGATGAGCATGTTCGCCTTCTTTTTAGGTAGGAAGAGAAGCTTCAGGGATTTCCTCTGTAGGGTATTGACACACCTTGCTCTCTATTTGGAACAAGAGAAAACCTGCTTGCTATGCATCGTTATAGTCTTACAGGTAATAGTATTAGCAGAGTGTGAGGGCAGTGAATTGTAGGAAATTCTTGGACTCCTAGGTACTGAATTCTGACAAGATGGTGGCCTCTCGGACTTAGTGAACATTAAGTGATAGGATCTTGACTCTTATAAGTCATGAGTTCCATTTTATCCCAAATAATCTCAATATCTTTTATCTAAAGAGGCTTGGAATTTTATGAAGACACTGATAGAATTTAATGAGAGTCATTTATTCCAACCTCAGGCATGAGAACTATACAGCCTTGTATAAAGTAAACTGTAATAGATGTCCAGTAGCTTCTTGTGCTACTATCTTTTCTTTCCTATCAGAGAACTCATGTGGTAATATGTAATTTATGGGCTAAGGGCATAGTCTTATTTTTTTCTGGTTCATTATTATGTCCCTTGGTTTTCTTGCCCCCTGTAATTGGTTCTGAGTTGCTTGGTTCTTGTTTCAGTATAATTACTAACTCAGAGAAAAATATTAACATTCAAGGTTTTTATTTATCTGGACATTCTGGCTGCCTTTCTACTAGCTATGTCTACGTAGTGCTGCAGATTTCTGACTATAACTTAAACTTTCCTAGTCTTTGTTTGTTTGTTTTTTTCAATAAATCACAGTCTTTCCTGGAGTGACCTTTTGATTTGCTATGGCAATGTATGGAGGCATTTAAAGAAAGGTCTTGGTTGGGATAGTATGATCCATTCAATTAATATTTCTTGAACACCTATCATGTGCCAACCTTAGCAGAGAAGGAAAAAGACAAAAAAAATACCCTCTTGGAGTTTATGTTCTAATGGGGAAATAAACAATAAGCAAATAAATAAAATAAATACAGATGGTAATGGGCAATCAAAAGAAATAACGCAAAGGAAAGGATGTGCCCATAGGTGAGGATTCAAATAGTGTGGTAGGGGATAACCTCACTGCTAAAGGACACTTGTGCAAAGACTTGAAGGACATGATAAAGACAGGTAGATATCTAAGGATTAGCATCTGAAGTAGAGGAATATAACATGAGCAAAATCACAGAGGTGGGCGCATGATTGATATTCCAGAGGAACTGCAAGGAGGTCAATATTGGTAAGGTATGGTGTTCAAGAAGAAATGTAAAAGAGATTAAATTAATAAAGTAACAGTAAAGGGTGTAGTGTCTTTTGTAGACCTGTATAATCTTTGTTTTTACTCTGAATGAGATAAGTAGCCATTGATTGATCGTCAGCAGAATGTTGGCATCCTTTCATCAAATCTTTATTGCAAGTCTTATGTGTATCTGACCAGTAATAGGCAACCATCAATAGTAATCCAAGAGACAAGGATTCAGAGCACATTAGTGATTACATTCTAGTAGTTGGGGTTAGTAGTGTTTGTTTATTTTTGCCTCTGTAACAGATTACCAAAAATTCTATGGATTCTACGAGACAGATTCATTATCTTATGGTTCCTAGGACAGAAGTGTGTCAAGGGCTAAAATCAAAGTGTTGGAATTGCCTTGTTTCTCTCTGGAGGCTCTAAGATAAAATCCTCTTCTTTCCTTTTTCCAGTTTTTAGAGACTGCCTTCTTTCTTTGGCTCAGAGTCTCCTTCTTCCATCTTCAAAGCAGCAATGTTGAGTCTAGCTTTGTCATTCTGTATCTCTATGGTTTTATTTTCTGATTACTTCCTCTATTTTTAGAGACCCTTGTGATAACATTGGGGACACAGAATAATCCAAAATAACATCACAATTTTGGGGTCAGTTGATTAACATTTTTTAACATCTCATCTGCAACCTTAATTACTCTTTGCCATGTAACTTAATATAGGTTATAGGTTATAGGTTATGAGGATTGATACATAGACATCTTGGGGGGGTGACTAGTATTCTAGCAACTACAGAGATGGAATAAATGTAATACATATGGTAATGAAACATGCTGACTGCTCTGTTAGAAATAAATTATAAGGGGAAGGCTGCTAGCCAAGAGCTTAGTGATTATGTAGCTTTTATTGGTATGTCTACCAGCCAGACTGTAGTCAACCACATAGCAGCACTGCATATTTTTTTCCTTTTAAACTTGCAGTAAAGGACAGGGTTATCTTGTTTTAACTATAGCCTTTTGCCCTGTGTTCCAGGAAAAGCTTTATCAAAATAGACCCAATGTTTTAAATGCTAGCATTTAAATTGGCATATTTTTTTTCTGCAGCTGACCATGGAAAACATAGTAGAATACTTGAGAAGAAAAAGAAAATTTTTTTAATAGAAAATTATATTCACAGAGTCTAATAAATTTACTCTCTATCATCCCTGGAGGAAAACCTAAACATCTTATTTTCTCTGGCCCTTGGAGTTCTCATTACTGCCTATACCTTTCTCCTTAGCTTTCCATTTGTTTGCTTATGTCAGGCATAGCAGCCTTCCTTATGTTACTGAAACATGCTGAGATTGTTCCTGCCATCTGGAACACTCTTCCCTAATACCTGTTCTTAGGCCTCAGTTTATCACTTGCTAAATCACTTGCTAATCTCCAGAGGGCTTTTCAGAGCATTGTATGTAAAACTTCCCCACCCATCACTAGTTAGTCCTCTTTTTCAAATGATTTTCACTTTTTTATTCTTTTCCTTCTAAGCACTTATCACTGATATTTTATTATCTGTATATATGTATTTTTAAATGGTCTTTCTACCTATCCTTAAAGGTAAGTTATATCTAAGCAATATTATCTTCCCAGTGTTTTTATGCACAAAATAAATATGTAGATGAATGTGGTGTTGAGAATTTTGATCATATATATATTGAAGACTGCATATAAGAGTAATTCTTCTAAAAGTTTTAATTACCTTATTTTCTTTTGTCCCAACAGGAGGAAGAATGAGAAAAAAAAGTTCTTTCCTATAACCACAAATAGGAGAAAGGAAGTCAAAGAGAAAATGGAATAAAGTAAATGAAAGAAAAGTTGAACTAGGAAACTAGTTTCAGGCTCTAGTTAAAGCATATATTTCCCTATTACTATAAAGTATATCATTAACTAAGATTTAGCTGGATGAAGGCAGGAGCACATATTTATTGAACAAATTATTTTTTTCTTACCTGATATTGCTACCCATCAGTGGTAAACTAAATTTTTCTGACTTTATCTAATTTTATAAATGTGGGGTTGTGACAGCTGAGAAACAAACACAGCTGTTTTCAGTGGCTTGCTTAATGTTTAAATTATTTTAAAATGAAATGTTTGAATTATACTTTTTGTAGAATGATCATCACTGACATTTGCATAGTATTTTATAAAAAGAATGTTTATTTGCACATTGCTATTTAATCTTCACAAAATCCTTATGAGAGAAGCATAAGAATCCACTGTCTTCATTTAACAGAAAAGTTTAGTGTTTGGTTCACTGCCATTGGGCTACAAGGGACCTAGGCAGAACCAGACCCAGTTAGTAAACTGCTGAATAAGAAACGCTTTATACACATGCTTTGCATACATATGCTGCACAAACTGTAAAGCACTAGAAAAATATTAGTTTTTGTCCTTTAAGTATATACCTGTAATCACTTATTTCATCATGTTTATAGTATATGCTATTCTGAGAAGCAAAATGTTTAAGTTAAGGTATTCATTAGCTATTCTGCCTTATTTCACAAAATTTACTTCCAAAATGCACCCAATAAAGATTTTAAATTTAGTGACAATCTCATACTTTGTTAACCATTCACAACAAATATTTCTCACTTGTGAGTAGCCAAGAGAATTTTTGTTTTGTTTTGTTTTCATAAACAAAAGAAAGTGAGAGGCTTTATTAAATAGCAGAAATTGTTTTGTGTCAGAGCTACAATGGCGCTTCACACATGCAAGCTTCAAAGCCCAAAATCTAAGTGATTAAAATATTATTGGTATATTTCTCTTGATAATAAAACAAGTAGTACACTAAAATTTAAAAAAAAAAAAAAAGACTCCTTATAATGTTGCACAATATATTCAGTTGCTTGGAATTTAACCTGGAGTTCTGTCAAATATATATTATATAAGACTGTTGGGAAGATGTAAATTTTGCATTTTACCTTGCTCTTGTATGCTTCCAATCTTCCTATCTTCAGTATCCTATAGAAGAGCTGTTTCTATATCTTGGAAATATGCTAAGGGATCAAGCTAACATGTGGAAGTATGTAAAATCATACCTAATTCCTGAAAAAAGTAATTTTTATGATTATTTAAAGATAATCAAAATAGGAGGCAAATAAATAGAATCTACTGATTTTGATAACTCAAGTTATAAACAAGTTTAGAAAAAAAAAATTGAAGTAGCTAAGCAGCCAAGATTAATTTAAAATAATTTTGTTTTTCGTATTTTAAAATGTAATGCTTGTTATTTCTGCTTAAGAAAAGAAAATATCATGCCCAGTAAACATATTCTCTTTATTTGATGAATTTATTTATTTATTTTGCTTTAAAGTTCGTACAACATTTGGATATATTTTTTTTGTTGTTCCATATAAACTGGCACAATTAAGAATATCATATATGTTGTAGTTCAATAGCTTGTAACAACAACAAAAAAAAACACTTAAAAGCAAGTTAAGCAATACAACAAAATCTATAAAATATCTAGGAATCTATTTAACAGAAACCAATGAAAGCTATATGCCAAAAACTATAAAATTTTATAGAAGGTCACAAAGAATACTGAATAATCAAGAGGTCAATCATGTTTCTGAATGAGATCTACTAATTCAAATATATAAGTCTTCTGTACCTTCAATTAATTGATGTATTAAATGTAATTTTAATAATATATCCACATTACTTGTTAACAAGTTAATTCTCGTATTCAGCTGGGTAGATAAACATACGAGAATATGAAAGTAAAGCAAAAAACAAAAGCAGTTTGGTAAAGCAAAATGAAGGAAATGTGCTATACCAGATAACTAAACTTTATTTCAAAGTTACAGAAAATAAATTAGTAGAACTTATTGAAACATCAAGAAATAGATGTACATTTCTATGGAAATTTAGGGCCTAAAAGTGATAGGGAACAGATGGTTTATTTCATAAATGATATTGTGGCAAATAACATATCTGAAAAATAATTTAACATTAGAGTCTTACCACACAATATTAAAAAGTTCAATTGAATTATGGGGTGTAAAGAATACTTTGAAAGCATGAAAGTCCTGGAAAAAAACAAACAAATTTTATTTTCCAGTATAGTGGTTGGAAAATCTTTTAAAGCATGAATGAAACTTAGAAACTATAGTGGTAAAGATAAATTTAACAAAAAACAAAAAGATAAAGCAACAATGAAACCTCTATATAGTAAAAGATTCTCATAAACAAAATTGGAAAGTGTGTCATTCATATCCACCAAAAAGCAAACCCAAGTGAGAATTGGGGATGGGAGCTTCAGATCAGAATGTCGGAGACAATGTAGAGAGAACAAAAAAGGCAGTACGAGTAGCAAGAGTCTTGGACTTTCAGCTGCACAGTTACAAGATAATTTTTGCCAGTCAACTAGAGGACTACCAACTCTCACTGGAAAGAGCCTGCATTAGTATCCTGGCCTGTTCAGTCATGGCAGGGAGCAACTCTTGGTAAGCATCTTATATAAGTGAACCTGGCAGTTGATCCAGTGGGACAGCATTGGGGCCATGAGTCAGTATTGTTCCTCACAGAGGAAGATCTGAGTAGCATATTTAATTTCCATTTCATATAATAGGAGAAAAAGACAAATATAAATCATTAAAAATAATATAACCCAATAGAAATAGATAAGCATATGAGTAGACGTGGATATAAAAAATATATTATTAAAAATCTGTAAAAATACTCAACTTTTTTCATCAAAGAAAAAGTCAAGTCACAATTTAATATAAACTTTCACCTGTAAAATTGGCAAAAACATTAAAAGATTTAAATCTGTCAGTGTTATACATGACAGTAAGCAACTGGGCCGTAATTCTAAAAATTAAACTTTACAGCTCTTTTTACTGAACAAGTTCACTTCCAGTTTTCTAGTACAGCATTATTTATAACTGAAAATATCTGAGATATCTTAAGTGTCCACCACTAAAAGAATGGTTAGGTGAAGTATTAAAAAGGTGCTTACTTTGCCTCAGTTTACAAATCAACGAAATAGCTATAATTCTCACCTCAGAGATTTTTTGGTGTGTGTTGATTTAGATATGACATTTTAAGTACTCAGAATACTAACCAGTATATAGTATGTACTCAATATTTTATAGCATTCATTAACACTATGGAATAACATGCGTTTAAAAAGGAGTTAGACCAATAAGCATATACTGAAATAAAAAAAAAAAATCATATACCGAAATGAAAATAATTCTTAATTTTATAGACTAAAAAAGCAAGTGACAAAAATATTTAATATGATATTTAGTAAAAATAAAACTTAAAAAGAGTATGAATGTATATGTATGTGTACAGAACAGTATCTAAATGATAGCCTATAAACTGTTAACAGTGATTCACTCTGGGGAATGAGAATGGGTTAAAATTGGGAGCTTTCACTATTCAATAAAATTCTATATTTTGGCTTGGAGTTTTAAAAGATCAGCACTAATTATTTTTATTTAATTTATGAAATTAAGAAAAAATAAAATTAGTAGCATTCCAAATAATATGAGACTATATAAAATTAACAACTATGCACTTAAGGAACAACCAAAACAAACAAAAAAGTTGTGTTTTGAAACTATTTTATTTTAAAATGTATTTATATAGCCCACATATCATTTACCCAATGTTTATTTACCCTTTAAAAAAGAATACATATTTGATTCTGATTTATTTTGTATTTTCTCTCGCTAAGGCTTAAAATTTTTAGAAATTCTGTATCTGTAGGTCATAGTAAGAATGGAAAATGAAAGTCTAATCAGTATTATTTTGTGGTGGAAGGTAGAAGATGACTATAAATTCTGTAACCAAAATTCTTAGAACATTTTTAGCACTACCTTTATCATATACTGTTGTGTGTGTCTGTGCTGGGCTGACCAATTAAAAAAAAAAAAATGCCGTAGAACCCAAACAAGCACTCCTTTACTCTGGAAAGTGCTTCTTCAAGCCATATGCATCAAGTGTTTTAAACCAATCATAGTGCCTGCCACTACTATTAATTGCTTGTGTACATGATTTGAACTGAGACGACAATACTATTTCATTTATTTAGATAGAGTAATTGAAATATGGAGCATTTATGATCCAAATTTTGCCAACCAGAGCACTTTCCCAGAATTTTGTAAATGTGAAGAAATCTTCCTTCTAGTTGCTAAGCATTTCGTGTGTGAATCAAACCTAAATCTGGCCATGTCCCAGTGTTTCATGAGCCCTGTTCTGTATGAAAAATAACAAAAGAAATGTGAAAAGAAAAAAATTTGAGGTTGGGGATGGGGAGACAGGGACAGATATTCTAACGACATCCAAGTTTCCTGTCTAATTGTAGCAATAAGAATTTCTGCTATGAATGGTGGGGTAAGGGAAGAGAAATGGTTGAGAGTAACACAGCTCTTTCTCAGAAAATAAAATTCTGTGATGATACTCACTTTTTCTTTTGGTCAATGTACAATCTATAGAAAAAAAATGAGAGTTGATGATATTTCCTATTTTCGTAAGAAGTAATTATTAATTTATTTTTCAACTCAACTGTCTTTATTCTTCACTATTTTTAGTTTTCAATATGTTACTGAAAAGAAACTTTGCCCAGCAGTTGCAGTGTCCCAGGAAACCATAGAAAAGGACAAAGACAAAATCTGACTGGTAAGAACTTTATAAATGTCATTTATCTCATGGAACCAAGGCGTGCCAAGGGAACAAGTGATGTAAAATACCTCTTTCATCATAATTTGATGCAGACTTGCATACAGCATTAAAAAATATCCTTTAATATACAACAAGAAACTGTAATGCCTATTGTTATTTTAACAATTAGCTTGGAAGAGAAAATAGAGGAAAGAATTTATTATCTGTAAGGAAGTTCATGATAATTTGTTCCTTTCTACACCTTGGAGCCTGAAAATTTCTAAAGTTTTTATATGTACCTACATGTCTTATTTTCTTAGATTTCAATATTGAACCTCTATAATCATAATGCATAGTTATAATTTTCATGCACAAAATTTCATAGTTACAAATTTTTAATTGTAAGTTGGAAGAAGGCAATTCAAGTCTTGTTAGAAACTGGAAATATTAACCCTGAAGTCAATTTTTTTTTTAAGAATAATTCAATTGAATGAACATCATTGGGTAATTTTATCATTGTTCCAGTACTCAGTTTTCCCATAATGGAAAAAAAAAGTTGAACAACATAATCTTAAAATTCCTTTTTAGCTTCAAAATATTATGAAGTGATGATTAAAGATATATAATTTAGCAGGGCTGAATAATAATTGCTTCTATGTTATTTAGAAAGAGCATACATCAATTAATCTTTGAAAAGTATAATTGCTGTAAGTGCTTTTATCTCTCTATTTTTTTCTTAATGTAGATTCATAAGTTGCTGTGACATAAATTTAGCAAGTGATCTTAAATTTATGGGGTTAACAGAACATTTGTGAAATCAAGTTGGTAACTAAGATAGTTCTCAAAATCTTGTGATTATTTCTTCATTGTTCTATTTGCTTCTTAAAGTTAACATAATTCACAGGTTTATAAATATATATATATATGTGTATGTGTTTATAAATGAGTGTGCGTATATAAATAACAAAAATGTGCATATTACCTTAACTAAAAAAAGGGCTTTTGCTTCTATTACTATTTTCTATAGGGGAGACTTAAAAGGAGAATTTCTCAAACTGGAGTGGGGTCAGCTGCATTCAATTAAACCTGACTCACTGGTTCTACTTGGTTTTCTAGTACCTCTTATCTGTTTTCACTTTTGATATAGCTCCAGAATAATATCTTGAATTCCATCCATTTAAAAATATTTTATATTTTTCCTCTTTATCTTTCTCATATTTATATTATTAAGATATATTTAATCATGATACATCCATGTCTTGATATTAGAATATTGAAGATGACTCCAGTATTAGTGACAAACACTTATGGTTGTAGGCAAAAGTTTAATCAATGAATTGAGGAAGACTTCGGGTTTTTTTTGTTAGTTTGTTTGTTTTTTATGAAACAATAAGCTTAGGAGTCTGGCAGACTAGAGTTGGAGAAGTATCCCAGTAATGACAGAAGCACCTAAGCTTAACCTCATAGGCATTATATCTGTATTCCTAGTAAGAAGAAGGTGGAAGTTGAAAAGGCCCAAAGAGCATGGCAGCTGAATATTTTTGTCTTAAGCTCTGGCTGCTATAACAAATTACCACAGATTGGGTGGCTTATAAACAACAGCATTTTATTTTTCAGCTTTCAAGAGGTTGAAAGTCTGAGATCAGGGTGCTAACACGGTTGGGTTCTTTGAGAGCCCTCTTCCAAGTTCCAGACTGCCAACTTCTTGTATTCTCACATGGCAAAAATAAGTCTGACGTCTTCTTAGAAGGGTAATAATCCCTTTCATGAGGGCTCCACCAGCATGACTTAACTACTTCACAAAGACTCCACCTCCAAATATCATCATATTGGAAATTGGATTTCAACATATGAATTTGGAGAGGATACAAACATTCATTCTTTGACAATGTCCTTTCTGTGTGTATTTCTAAGAAGACTCGCCAGGTAATTCTTGCCCATAACTGTCCAAAATTATTTGTCATACACTCCTAACTGCAGGTATTACAAGATGACCAATTATATCTGGGTGTATTCCTCCACTCCCAAAAAACAGGTTATTAAGAAAGAGAATGAGAATGAATATTGAATAGGCAGTTGGAGGTATATATCACAACACATATCACCAGTGACAAGAGAATTAGAGTGTCTTATTCTCAGAGAAAGATTCCAAATGCAAACTGGCGGGTCATAAATTACTGAAAGGGCAGATTTGCTCACATTGATGATTAAGTTTTCACTTGCGGTTTAACTTTTTTTTTTAAGCACGTGATGATGCTCTTCTCTACTACTTCTTATAGGCTGTGGTTTTTATGGTGAATAAAGAGGGTTAAATTTAGAGAAATGGTATGGAATATATATCATGTGGAAATAAGCTTAATTATATAGACTTTTCTGGAAAGGCTTACTACTTCGAGCTGTGTTTGCTTTCCTGATGGTAGGAGAAGAGTTTGTATACATTTTCCAAGATTTTGTCAGTGAGATTGGTATTTGTCCTCACAACCTGGTGACATATTAAGAGTTAGTTGTTATTAACCCTACCTTATAGGTGAGGAAACTGATGTTCAGAAAGATTAAGTGACTTGCCCAAGATGATAATCTTTAGTGAGCACATAAAAGTTGTAAAATTTCTTACTAAGTAATTTCAGAATTCTGTAAGGATATGAAATTTCACTTATAAAGTTAAGAGTTCTTATTGTAACTGAATAGAGAAAACATGATAACTGTTCAGACATAGGAACAAAGATAGGAGTTATGCTTTAAGTGATGTGGAAGATTGAAAGATATGTCATTACAAAACATGAACAAATAATTATTACTGAGTTCTGTTGTTCCTCAATATCTCAAGTGCTATTAAAACAGCACATTACTGTGTGGATAAACTATCAACAATTTAATACTGAATTCCAATAAAAGATTAGGGTAAAATCTTCCTGTTGTTTAAAGCTTGATGATTCCAACTAGATCTCCATTCCTCTTTTCATTAATGACCCTCATGATTGAGAAGTAATATTGTTTGAGCCTTTATTAGGAATCAAGATAGGAACCTAGGTCTGTTTGATGACAGTTTTTATTCTTAATCTTCATAATGAATCCCATTGCTAGTCTAATTTTAGAGTAAGGAGGCCGAGAGTAGGGGCAAAGTCCTTTGTCCAAGGCAGAATTAGGATTCTATTGAAAATCTATCAAAGGTAACACTCTGAGCTCTTTATATTACACTTTGCAGACTCACTATAGTGTTACTCCTTCTCACTAATATTCAGCTGTCATCATCATCATCATCATCATCATCATCATTATTTCTTCTACCTAGGCTCATTTTCTTCCAGATCTCTGAGCAGACCGATACTATCTTATCAATTTCTCCTTAAAGATGCACTTGTACGGGATTACTTGTTTAGGATTGTCTCTTCTAAATACTTTTAACCCTTTTTGCGAAATTTTATTTCTTTTTATTTCAGTGTTTCTTCTTTATGGGTGTCTACCAAATATCCATTGCTGATATGAGAGAAATTAATTCTTAAGGTTTATTTTCAGCCCAGTGATGCTTGGCATTGCCTGGGATCAACTTACTCCTCCACTCTCCCAGAGTTTGTTCACATTTATCACTTAGTGCATTTTTTACAGAACTTTATGCTTATAGTTTTATAATACAAAAACATCTGTTTGAGGCAGAGATCATTTAGTTAGAAGAAACAGAAAGCACTCATCCAACTTCAAGTTTATTAGGGTGAGCATATCTTCATTTGAATTCAGATAGAGAAAACAAGTTTTAGCCCCCCTTATTATAGGCTTAATTGGACATAGGAGCAAAAAATCAGGAGCTAAGGCATATCTCTTGATGCCTGCATGGCCTCTTTTTTCTCTTCACCTCCCAGGCTCTCTCTTCCTCTTCCTCTTTGTAGTCAGTTCTCTCTGTTAGTGCATGGCTGAATAGGTTTGCCTGGCCCAAATCTACGTAACTTCAGAGTTCCCCAACATATCTCCTTCAGACTATGTTTTCCGAATCTTATTATTGATATATTTGGAAGATGGTATATAAAAATAAGATGATGTTCTGTTTTCTAATGAATTACCTTTCCTCTCCTGGCATAATCAGTTATGGTCACCTGGAAGGTGGTGCAAATAGAGTCTCATTAGTAGGAGCTATCGATAAGAGTAAT
>NW_006441071.1:8192712-8203821 GCF_000325575.1 Pteropus alecto
GGTAGTCATCCCCAAATTTATTACTTTGAACACTTAACAGAGTAGCGATAAAAGATAAAATAATCTAGCAAGGGTGGCTGAGCAGTATAAATTATTCACATTCTTTATACCAGCAAGAGTTAACTCTTAAATACTGCTTTACATATGATATTCCTCACAGCAATCCTGCGTGGGAGCCACCATGATTATTAATGTTTTACAGGGAAGGAGGCTAAAGGAAATTTATTATTATCCCCATTTCACAGAGAAGAAAATTTTATATAGAAGTGAAGGAAATATACTGTTCAGTTAAACCAAATTATTTACCAAGCTTGGTAGATATAAAAACAGGAATTTGAACCTAGGCAGTTTGGCTCCCGAGTTCACACACCTAACCTGCACATTTTCTCCCATAACTGTTTTTGAGAAAAATAATTCTCTTTTACTGAAGTTGCTACTTATTCTCCCCAGAAAAGTGAACCTTACATTCTCTTACCTTCTGCTAACTCATCTATAGAATGGGAACAGGAAACTCAGACTTGCCAGATAATAGGGCTATTGACATGATTTAACTTAAAATATTTGGTTCTCTATTTTAGCATTTTAGTGTTTGATTTTTGTATGTAGACATTAAAATGTGGGAAAGTAAAATCACACAGAAAGACAGAAAGTCTTGTTAAAAGCAAGCAAAATTTGAGAAACTATGTTTTCAGAGAACTGAGGTCAATGGTGACTGAAAGCCACTTGAGTCTGATGGCTCTTTGGTGGTCTATATGATACACGTTGGTGGTTTCTCTGTTGTTACTCTTGGACAAATGTTCAAACCACTAAAACCACTTATGAAATTGGCACTTGTAATAGGAAATTCAGTTCCTCATCTTGGGAATTCTCTACCACGGAGGAGAATCATCTCAGGAAAAAAAAAAAAAAAGAAGGCTCGAAAAGTTCAAAAGGGAAAAATGACCCACAAATATTCTGTACTGGAGCATCATCTCTCCTTAAGAGACTTCCATTTTAGATGTAAAATGGTATAAATTAGTACGAGAGAGTATAACAAGAAGAAACAAACCTCTCCCTCTCTCTCCTTTGCCTCTCCATCTCCCCCTTTTTCTTTGTTTCAGAAAATTATGATTTTTCAAGTTAACAATTACATCTTTGTAACACTGATTCTCAAAATATCTTACCTTATAATGACTTATAAAACTAATATTTTAAATAAATGAAATTTGTTATTGTCATTTACCCTGGTTTTGCTTAGGAAATGTCTGATTGGAGTATATTTTTGTAGTTAGAACTCTAATGACTGTAATTTATCAGAATTAAATTTGAAATCATGTAGTCAAGTTGCTATAAGGAAATAATTTAACAATTATACACTCAGTATTTTGCTAGGGGCTGTATAATTCTCATTCTGTGCTTGACAATCATAGGCTTTAGTCGAGCAAATATAGAGTGATTCATACGTTATACTATGGTTTCTCATGTGCCCTAGTGAAATCTTCATAACACAAAATCAATAGGTACAAATTTGTACCTCTATAATGAAACTAAAAGTACAAAATATACAAACGTTAAAAAAAGAACAAATATATTTTAAAATGGTCAACATTTATATACTCACAGTGTAAGCTATTTCTTTTCTACTTTAAAATCTTTCAATATGAATCATTAAAACCTAAAATTTTAGTGGGCTACTCAATTTGATACAAATGTACCTTTTAATTTTTTAAAGGTTATTCCTGGAGTACAATTCTGAATCATTTAACTAAATTTAAAAAACAATATACCTGTGCAAAATATTCAAAGACCACATATTTGAACTTTCTGACTCTATTTTTTTTTATCATTTTGTTCCTTTTATAAATGGAAACAATTTTCATCACAATGTGTAAAATGCATCTTTACAAATTTAATTATAGCAGGACAATTGAGAGATATTTAGAAAATATACAAAACCTTTCTTCAAAATTTAATTTTACAAAGCTTTTCAAATGAGATGAAACATTAATTTTACCATCTTTTACTATGTAATATATACAGCAAGAAATCAGATAAGATGAAAAATAGGAAAGATATTATGAAACTCCACTTGTAAAGATCTGTATCTGATTTAGCTTCTTTTGAAAATTGTATATAGGTTCTACTGAAAGCAATGGGAATACTTAAAAAAAGAAAAAGTACTTACCTACTCTCAGAATATATTTCAAATAAATTTTAAAATTATATTTAAATATATATTTCTGACAATTAAAATAAATTATTTTAGAAAATACATATAAAAGTTATAATAGTTCTAGGTATTATTGTACATATTATCTTCTTTACATATATAATATAGGATAGATGAATTGATATATACCCATATATATATATATTCACATATATGTACACACACTTACATACAACTTTTGCGTGTTAATTAACATTATAAAATAACATGTTTATCATTTAAATATTTTTGAGAAAAAACATATTTACCACTAAATATGTTTTTTGTGTTTAACTGAAACTTTCTGCAGTAAAAATTCTATTTCTCTTGTATTTTGCTTTCTAATTCTGATAGTATTATCTTTTGTAGCTTTTTACAATTTAAATTTTACCTATTTCTATGTCTCCCTCCTTTCAGAGAGCTAATTTTAAAATATCATATTATATTCTATTATCTGCTTTCACTTTTCTGTTTTCACCGTTGTTTCAGAAGTACCATGTTTTCATACAAAGCATATTGGAGTTGTTTGTAAAATTCTTTCTATTTTTTGTTTATCTTTGAACAGTATTTGGAGCAATAACTTCCTTTTGCATTCCTTCCATTATTTTGAAAAATCTTATTTTCTCATCTTTGAAAGAGCACTTTTAAGTCTGGGCTCACAGATTTTCTTTGCTTTTTTTACTCATTAACCCTTGCTGCCACCTACTGCAAACAGGAGGAATCCTGTTCTCTTGTTTTAACATCTAGCAATGCTGCTTGCTTATTCATGGTACTTTACATTTCATGCCATTTTTCATATTCCTTTATTGCCACAAGGCCCAGCCTTATGTCGAGAAATCTAAGGATTTTAGTTTCTTTCAGAATATTCTCTGCTTATTTTCCTTGAAACTGCTATAGTTTGAAGGATCAAAGTTTAAATTAGCCACATATATCTTCATCTATAATTCCATCAATACAGTTTATAGACTGTGAATTTCTTCTAATTTTTGGCAGTCAAGAACAACCTTACTAAGTTTTCAGAGATTTTTAAGGATTTTCCTTAATTTAGTATTTCATTGACAATTTCGGTTAGGTATTTTGGCAGTCTGATGAATTCGACATCTTGCTGACATGTAGATTTCTTTGAAGATTCTGCATTACAATGTTGATTGCAAGATTGCCTGATGAACTTGATTAAATTTTGCATTTAGACATTTTAAATCTAATCACTTGCTCCCAGACTTCTCGAGCATTAGTAATTTAGCCATCCCCCATTTTCCCTATACACACATCCACCCTCTATCTTGCATACAGTAGGCTCTCACCAAATTCCTTTGGCTAAATTCACTGAAATTTAGTTCCCTCCTTCTCTCTAGAACAAAAGGCATGTAGATGGTTTTCAATATGGTATGCCTGTATTGCTTTTGGTCCCATCTATCTGCCACCTATTATTGGCACAGTGTTAATACAAAAAGAGTGGAGAATGTGGCTTACATCTCTAGTCTGGATGAGTATATACTATACATTTGTGTATCATGGGCTTGCATGTCACTTATTAAGTAGAGAGTGAGTGGAGAGACTTTGGAAATAAAAGTATCAAAAAAGCAGTGATTTGACTCTTCAAAAATAATGTAACTTTTGACAATAATTTTTACATTTCTACTAGAGAATAAAAATGAGAAAAATGTTGTAGATATGTTTACCAAATCAATGTTAAAAATGTTAAAATAAAGCAAATACTTTATTATTAGATAATGAATATTTTATTAACATTCATAATATGTAAATATTGTATTTTGATATCAAGTATTATAGTCGTCATTAAATATGAAAAATATTAATTAAAACTTCAATGTAAGTGATGTACTTATGTTGTGATATCACTTAGAAAAATATATATATTTAATATAAAAATATAGTTACCCCATTCATATTAAAATCATGCTGGTACCTCTTAAAAATAAGATTTTAAAATCAGTTTATAAACTATGTAACCTATCTTTGTCTGGTTAAAAACTATATTTGTCTGTCTGTATATGTAAAACCACGGAAATTCTAGACTCATTGCATTATAGTTTTTTACTGTCCAAAGAAATAAAAAGTCGCAAAACAAAAAGGTGATACAAATCCAGTCTAGTTTTGAATACAGGACCCTTAAAAAGCACTGTTGAGAGGCCCTGATTCATAATCCTCAGTGACACTTTTACAAAACATAGTGTTCTCTTCTTTCCAACTTTTCCACATCTCCTAGTGGCTTGGAAGATTCCTTCTTTATAACTTGCTTAAATTTTATCTTTCCACTCTTTTGGCTGAATCTCTGTTCTGAGTCTTTTCATACCCAGATTCGTTCCCCTTCTCCAGTTTCTGTACAATGAAAGTTTGAGGACCAGGGATCAAAAATGCCTTAGAAGGCAGGATAAGAAAAAGAGTTGAGCAAGGAAAGTATAACCTCTGTGCTCTGAGTGCTTATGGTGGGTGTGCATGCATGTGTGTGTGTCTAAGAAAGGCAGGCCTGATGGCAGGAAGAGATTTAGGTGGGGAACACACTAGTATTCATAAATCCTTTCCCTTTCACACTCATTTTTATGACCTATATCCTTATATATTCGTGTTTTTATAGCTTAGATGAAACTCTAATGAAAATTCTGATTAATGCTAGGAATAATGATAAGAATTTGTATAGATGACTCCCCACTAGGAACATCATTTTACTTCCCTTTCCAGATTTCCTGTGAGAAGTCATTCTTGATGCTTTCAGCTTTTGAGTGTAGCAGTAACTGTTTAATGCCTCATTTAAAATTTGTTTCAAAATGTACGCATGCGTGTGTATAATGTTTTTACATTAAAATTATTCTTTAAATTATATAATGAGGGTTGCCTAGAAATAGCAAGACTTTCGTCACTCATCAGTCATGCGAAATTGAACATTTCACACACACTGAGGTTAGTAGTGTAAACTGAGAAAGAAGGTGAAGGTGCTGGGCCAAATCATCTCATGTTTTGATGTTAATAATAACATTGAAAAATTAATTTTAAAATCTATATGGACTTGTTTTGATTTACTTTGGATATCCTTCCAAAAAGAGGAGCTAAGTTTCTAATTTGCTTATCACCTACAGAATAGACTGCTAAAAGCAGATTCCCATATAATATGATTATCATGTTTTTTCCTTTTGCTTCTATTTTTTAAATCTACAATTTTAAATTTTGAAAATATACATAAAACCTGGGATAAAAATAAATGCTACCATAATTTTTTCCTGACACAATGTCATTACACACGAACAAAAGGTCAGGAATAAGTACCTGGAAAACATATCGTCCTTCACTAAAACAGAGGGAAATCTTATAAAGGTTCCAGAAAGTTGACCCCTTATTATAAAAGAGAGGCAATATACCATAGAATTACCTTCTATACCTTTATATTTCTTTTGTTCTCCTGGTGTAGGTAAGGGTGGAAAATAAATAACCATAAATAGATAAAACAATTATACAAAAGGAAAAGGTAGCAAATGCAGTAAACTGTGGTAATAGAACAAACATATATAATTTATCCAGAAAAATCATAAATTTTGTTTATAATATATTTTTCCTAAGATGTCATTAGATATTATATGAAACATAAAATGATTTGTCATATAAAATAATATGCAAAATGATTCAGATAGAAATGTAAAATTAAAAGGCCCACTTTGAGAATTGAAAATTAATCTTCTAAGACTATACCACAGTTTTCTTTTTGCAACATCCTCCACTTATATTCTCCATTCACTGTAAGAAATTTCTCAATTTCAGCTAAATGTTTCAGTAGGCCCTGAGTCTAGAAAATAAGACACACACACACAGTTGAGAAAAAGTTTTTATGACACAGAGTATTGGTTAAGTACAGAGACTCAGGAGCCAGATTGGTTGGGTATAATTCTCTGACCCAATATTAAAAGCTTCCTGACACTGGGTCAGCTAATCAACCTCAGTTTTCTTTACCACAGTTTTCTTAGATATAAAGTTTAGACATATGTAATTAATGCACTTAAATTATATAAATTTTATAAATTCTTATGCCTAATTTATAAAAGAAAATATAAAATTACTCAGAATTCAGAAGCAAAAATGAAGATATGTAGGTAACATCTTTTTTAGATACCCTTTTCTATTAATTTTTAAGATAAAAAATGCACCCAAAACCCAAAGGAACTAGTGCATATTCTTTATCAATTTATATTTTACTTTCATTAAAGAACTTGCTCTGATCCTTGTTAATTTATACGATTTGATTTTTTTTTTAAATGCTTGCTTAAAAGACTTGATGAACTGCATTTTTGGTATTCATATCCAATTGTTTTCTTTCTAAAGTATATGCATGGAGCAGTTATTTGGGGGTTATCACTGGTGACTTAGATCAACTTTTTACATCCTCATTACTGAGTTTTTCTTTTAATAATTGGAAGAAATAATCCATATAGTCTTCATCACTTGATTTTTAAAAAAAAAAAATGATGAAAATTGCAGTGCCTTGCAAACCGTGGCGTGCTCCATCAAATAATAAATACTAACCTTCAAAACATGTATCATTATTATTAGTATGTATTATTATTAGTTTGCAATCAGACACCAATCAGAACAACTTTGAGATATATATTTAAGAAAAACAGTTTTACAAGTTTGATGAATCTGGCTCACTTAATACACAGAGACATGGCACCTTTGTGGAAAATATTAATATATTGTTATGTCACTATATAGATCAGCTATACAATCAAGTTTTTTTGTAGTATGTTAAAATTACTTTCAGTTTGAGTAATGGTAATATTATAGCACTTTTAAACACATTAGATGATATATTAGTTGAACTTTGAAACAATTAAATAATATATTTCTTATATTTTTGAGCACTTTAAACAAAAGTCAGAATACATGAAAAAACAGGAAGAACAATCTGGATGATTTTAGAGAGAATTTAAATAAGGGTTACTTTCCAGAGGAGTGTCTGGGTTAGGGGAACTGGTGAGAGATATTGAGTATCCTAGGTTCTAGCCATAGCGGAAAGCTGAAGGGGCAAAAAATAAGATGGTATTATTAGTGGCAAATATAAGCTGAAGTATGGAAGGGTGATGGCAGGAAAGGAATGCATTCTTATAGAAATACAGCCACTGCCAGAAAGAATTACAGTGACAATTTATAGAGCAAATGGGGCAAAATCAGCCCCACCTATATTAAAACATAAAAATATTTCATTCAATTGTTCCTCTTACTGCCCTCTTCCCCTGCCTCTCATTGATTGACAATACCCCAACAGAAGCCAGGGGGCAAAGGAAAGCAGGTGGATGCAGTTCCTAGAGGTTAACCCCTAGGGAACAAAGAAGGGCAAATGATGGATATTGGGTTTGGGGGGTGGGTACCAAATAGAAAACTATCAGCACAAAAAATGTTTTTAAACATTATATACCTTATGTCAAAATCCATATTTCCAAAGCATTTAGATTTGGAATAACTTAGCATTAGCCACATGATGATTTCAGTGGGATAACACCTAAATGATGAACCCAAAATTATCACAAATATGACTCCACTCATTAAAACCCCTGAAAGTGGGTACAATTAAGACATTTTTTTCATTGAGTTTTAAGTTTCCTAAGCAGCTTTTTTGGTAGCACCCATCTATAACAGATCAGGTAAATTAGTCCCATTTGGTCAAGTAGAACTCTGACCTCACTGACCAAAACAAAAGCTGAAGGATAGAGGATTACCCTACTCTCATATGTAATAAGTATGAGCACTTTGACTCATTACATGCATGATTTCCCACCCTATTATCAATATAAAATTTTTTTATAGTTATAGTTTCTACCCATCAGAATAACTTTAGAAGAAAAAGTGTGAAAAGGGGAGAACAAATTAAGTGTACACCATTTTTGCAGACTGAAGAAAAAAACAAAGATGGCAAGATGCAAGAGATACTACTGACAAATCACATCTACTCATTGGGTGGTTACAGAATACTTCTGATCATTGTCTCCCTTAGAACAGGTTACTTGCTCTCCCTAGCTTCCTTATTACCCTGTTATCTATGTCTTCTCCCTTATTTTCAATTCCACAATATGCAGTGTTATATAATTAGGAAGTTTTTTCCACGATGCTATTGATATGTTTAAGGGACATAATAGAACAGTAATTTATGGCTGTGGAGTTGCTATTGATACTCCAAGTCTAAATTTAAAAACTGAGACAAGAAAGTACTTAATCCTCCCAAAAATGCAAAGTAGAAATGTAATATTGGAGATTTCTTCTACGTACAGCAGGCCGTTAAAATCAATTATAAGCCCAACTATAACAAGGCTAACTAAAGTTTTAGTAAATGAACTAACATGGTAAAATAAAGGGAACCTCAAGACTAATCTTAGATGACTGATGTCCAAGATCGTGATTTTATGCCCTATCCCACATTCTCTTTGTTTATTTCTATTTTACATTTGTATGGTTGTTTTAGACACATAGTTCACTGACTTTAAAAGTAAATATACACCAATAACTTAAAAAGGACATTTTCTTTCCATTTAAGAAGGAAAAATAAATCAAATTACAGGAGGTGGAGATAGTTCTGTAAAATTCTCTTAACTCTTCAGATGTGGTGCAAGTATCCTCAGGAAAGATATCCCAGTTCAAGTCTAGTGAATCACTAATAAATTCTCATCAATATGCAATTAACAATTAATACTTGTGCTGTTATTAAATGAGGAGGAATGCAGCAGAAAGGAGGTTGAGTATAACCCTCACGCTTCCATTGTTTAAAGTATCCTGTATTCTTCCAGAGGGCATCAAAGGGTAGTTGTATAGAAGCAAGAGTAAATCCTCCCTAGGGAGCATTGTCTCTGTGAGATGCCAGCTTGAGCTGAAGTTGAGATGAGTTTCAAGATGCTGAACACCCCCATATAGCAGTAAAAAGATATAAGATATCGACACACTCAGCTGCATCTTGTTAAAAGCTTCCTGCGGGTTGGCAGAATGAAATCTTTATTTAAAATACACAAACTATTGTCAAGGGAAAGATGGAACAGAGAACGCAGTAAAAGGGCCAAATGCTTTGCTTAACCCATCAGAAGCAGAAGAAATAGAGTAGTGATCATATTGTCTTTGTGGCAACAACAGAAAAGGTGACTGACATCACCACATCAGCATCTATCTGTTCTTCCCATGGTTTCAAGATGCATTATTTCTTTTATTATTAATTATATGTGTTTCCGAGGGAGGGCAAATATATTATCACGAATAACAAGAGAGGAAATCATTTCTGCTGCCACTTGGCATTAAGTACAGTAGTGTTTGTAATGAGTGAATGATGACAGGAAACATAGCAGCAGCATTGAGCCCCAGCATCTCTTAGACCAATCTGCTCCAACTTGCTCTTGGTAGTCAGAGGCTTTCTAACAGAAAGTTCATGTAAAACCATTATTGAACACTGACAGGAAGGAACTGAGACAGGAGTGTGTGTATTTGTGCAGAGGGGGAAGGAAGGAGGGAGGGACCGGGAAAGAGAAGGAGAGAGAGAATGAGTTAGTCATCATCTTGCACAGACAGCACCATAAGGGAGCAGGTGCTTTGCATTATTACAAAGATAGACATACACATGCACACACTGGCACACACGGTATAAGTCTTTTTTGGCTTATATCCTATCCTTTCCAAGAACAGCTTTAAGTGATAATGACTGTACATGTGAACCTTCTTGGATGAGTGATCTCAGTGGTTTTAAGGAGGCTGAGCAGGGAGCCAGGCATGAGATGGGTTCAGAAGGGTCACTCCTGAAGAGCAAAAGGACATGGCAAACAATGAAGCAGGCATGAAAAGAAAAAGGTGAAAGGACCCTGGGGAAAATGTCACCTATATTGATTAAGCTTTATTTTTCTTTGGCAGAAAATGACGTTTCTGCTATTAGATCATGGACATATAAGTTCATGGCTTTTTTTCTTCCTCACAGTGCTTACAACACCTTTGACCAGAGGGTAGTTGGAAAGTCTCTGTTGCATTAGTGCAAACAGGATAATTATTTTTGCTTTTTCTTTTTAATGCACCAACGTAGTGACAATGCTCTCTCTTTTTAGCAAGAGAGATAGCGTTTGTTGCCATATCTGTAGGCTCTGATCAGACATAAGTGAAGGGTAAAGTGATAAAAGCTTTCTGCTAGATTTCTTCCATCTTGCCCACCCTCTTCCCCAGCTCCAATCCCCTTTGCTCAAGGGGTGGAAGTACCTTTTCCCTTATTTCCAGAGTCTGTGATACACCACCTCAGGGGCACTGGCCACTCTACATTGGGGTACTAAGCAGGTGGGGAAGAAATCACCCCTCCTCCCATGCTGTCCGTGTCCTCTCCTTAGTAGCGAAGCTAGATTCCAGCAACTCTTTCACAGGTTTTTCCCTTCTCAATGACCACCTTGGCAGAGTCCTATCTCTCCCTCCAGCCCAGCCAGGCTGCCAAACACCCCAACTGAAAACGACATCCAGCATACGCGAGATGCACAGCCTCAGCCCACGAAGCCTCGGCTCCCCGTCCCTGCTCTTCACAAAAGTGGGCTCTTTATAAGCATGGATTGTATTGAAAATTAAACCCCTGTCCCTTGCATGTTTAAAGCCGCCACCCCGAACCCTTAGGACCAGTTGTCCCTCAAAACAACAAAACAAAACAAACAAGCAAAAAAACATACAATAATCGAAAGCACGTGAACACCTGAAGAAGCTAAATCGGGATCCACACCTGGACAAGTCCTCTGTGGCTTTAGTGATCGGGAATAGCCTGTACCTGGCGGATCCTCGTCTCCCCGAGCGGACCGCTTTACCCGGAGCCCTGGGATCCTGTCAAGGTCTCCGGGCCGCGGGGTCAGCCTGGTCCGCGCCGGGGCGGCTCGGGGTCGCCGCCCAGTTTCCCCTCCTCCCCCCCCAGCTCCCGC
>NW_006441071.1:8204207-8226264 GCF_000325575.1 Pteropus alecto
GCCCCTCGCCGGCCTCCCCGCCCTGCGCTCCTGCCCGGCCCGAGCCCCGGGCTCCACCTCCTCCGCCTCCTCCCAGCGCGTGCGGCGCTGACAGGCCGAGTACAGGCACTTTGCCTTCATAATAATTGGCAGGACCCAAGCAAGCTTTCGGAGCGCTCCGGTTTCTTTCTGTCTTTGCCCGCCTCTCTCTCCGGGAAAGAAGATCCCACTTTTGAAACAAACCGAACCGGAAACACCCTACCAAAGCCCAAGCCCGACGGGCTTCTGTGCATGTGCTGTCCTTTCTTGCAGTTTATTCTGGGCCTGTGTGGAATAGAGAGACAATTCTTTATCTGACTGATAGGAAAGAAAAGAGAAGACTCCTCAGGGTTTCCAAGGAGAATTGGAGCGGCTGCTTTAGTAAGTAACTGTGCTTCCGTAATTCTTGACTCTAAAGTGAGGCATATGCTGAATGCTTTTTTCTCCAATGGCATGGCCAGTTTGTTCGTTTTACCGGGGAAGAAGTTGACTTATATAACTTCAATAGTTCCTAATTGAGAAGTGGTTTGCTAAGATGCTTTTTTTTTTTTTTTGGAGGGAGAGCACTGAGACTTCAGTATGGGCAATCTCACTGGAGAATCTGATTTTTAAACGCTTATGGTTCAAGGGCTGTTGGGAGCCTTGTTCGTGAAATGTTGGTTGGTTCTAAGATTTAAGGATGGTTACCTAGAAAACGCTTGAGAATTCTAACCCTACTGGTTTACTTCTGCTACCTTTAACTTTAACCTTAATCCAAGGGAGAGCACTGAGACTTCAGTATGGGCAATCTCACTGGAGAATCTGATTTTTAAACGCTTATGGTTCAAGGGCTGTTGGGAGCCTTGTTCGTGAAATGTTGGTTGGTTCTAAGATTTAAGGATGGTTACCTAGAAAACGCTTGAGAATTCTAACCCTACTGGTTTACTTCTGCTACCTTTAACTTTAACCTTAATCCACACCAACTCGCATTCTTCTCAGGCCTCACTTGGTGGCTTGTTTTATCTTTAGTGCTGAAGACAGCTTGCAAAAAAATTGGGTCAAGGGAAAGTTAATAAAGATGCTTCGAAAGACCAGAAGAAAATCCGGTTGCAGTTTCTCAATGCTTGTAGGTAGATAAAATGTGGAAGAAAATCCTGGAACTAGCCTACTTTGGAGAATTTGGATGCAATTAATTTGGAAAGGGGATATGAAAAATGGTTTGGAGAAGGCAGGAGCTAGGACTTTGACTTTGATGTGGCAGGTTATAAACTGTGACAGAGACTCAAAAGCTAGTGACAGAATTAAGGTGTCTTCTAGGGCTGAATAGTTCTGCATCAAAAACTTTTGCAGGCAATATTCCTCTTGGAGCTAACATCACCATGTCAGTAGCTGCAGCATTTCTGTAAAAACAAGTAGGACACTCTTCCCCTCTCAATGAAAGGGTTAATTATATCTTTAGAAAAAGATACAGTGTAACATTTTCCAATATTTTGTAATATCTAAATAAAAGCTCTGTGTTATGTCAGGAAAAATATAGTTGAGTCAGTTCGTTTTGCACAAGAGGGAGAGAATCAATAACATTTCAGCATTTTTTTTCCATATTACTGCCAAATGGATTCTGAATCTAATTCTTCCCTCCTTGTTCCATATACAGTAGATACAGTAAGAATTACAATTTAGATAAAACAGCTGATTTTAAACAAATCCAAAGTTATTTGACACAATGATACTCTTACTAACTAGTGTAGAATAGTGATTAGAAAAAGTTTGTCTCTTATATCTTCAACTTTTAGATTTGTCTCAGTTAAAACACACTTTTCTAATCAAATTCTTTCAAGAGTTATAAACCAGACTGAAAATTGAAACTACTTATCACACACATAATTTCGATTCAACAAAAAAACCTTCCTATTAGATAATACCTAAGGGCTCTCTTATATTTAATTGTTGATAATTGTAAAGTGAAAAAATTTACCTTTATATTGACTCAAATAAGTATATAAAAGCAGCTATATCCATTCAGCATTTTAAAAGTTTTAAGATTAAACATGTACAGTGTTTAAAAACAAGGAAAGATCTTTTAGAGTTATTATAGTTATTCCGTGTTGAACACTGAATATCTTGGGACATAAGTTTTTAGGGTAATGAAATAACAGTAGGACAGTTGATAAATCTGTTGACATGGTATTAGTATCCATGGAAATCATTTGGGAAAGATATGTCATTGTTCCTTGTATTTTATTTTATTATCTATCCACATGGGTTTTCTTAGAGTTATTATTGCTCTCAGGTGCCATTTCTGTTATTGGTTTAAAATGAATTTGAATAATTTTGAATGAAGCCCTCAGTTTATCAGATTTGGATTATAGCATATGACCTCTACTCATCTGTGACCTCAAATAGCTGAGAGGGTATCTGATATTTGAAAAAATAATTATTGAAAAATGAAAAGTAAGATTGTACTGAAGTAGCCAAATCTGAATGGTTCAAACACGTTATTACACATGTTACTATAGGACATATTTTCCACAGTAGAAAAGGCATGACAGAATTGTTGATCTTGCTTAAAGATCTGGAAGCAAAGATTTACAATTAACATGAAAACTAATCAGACACACATTCTGTCTCTGTTGTAATTATGTCATAGTGCTGAGGAACATAGCCTGAATTAAAACCATTTCTAGTAAGGCTGGCACATATAATATATGATCACTGTCTTTATCTAGTAATAGAAGAAAAAGTCAAAGCCGAATAGGGTGATTTAATTGTCAGGTTTTTTTGTTGTTTATTTGTTCACTACCAGCTTTTTGTACAATACAGAGGTGGTTGCAGCCTTAAAGTTGAAAGAAGTTGCTAGTGTCAGCAGTAATGTGTTTTATTATGCAGTTGTTCTTGTTATTCAGATCAGATAATGGCCCAATGAAATACATAAGCAGTCTGCAGGGAATGAATGATTAATTCCTCTAACGTGTGCTTACTAAAGGAGTTCTTACTAATAAAGCACTGTATACCTGCATTTGCTTACAGTTGCAGTTGGTGAAGGCAAATACACTTCTCTTTCCTTTTAATATTAACAGAGAATTTACAGGTCTAGTCCTGTAACTATAGTAACTTAGAGATGATTTTGTAGACCACATATCATATATTTTATGGAACTATTTGAATATGATTATTATTTACTTAAAATATTTAATTTAGTAAGTAAGACATTTTTTAATTAGATGTGCGATATTGGAAGGCTGA
Source organism: Pteropus alecto (assembly GCF_000325575.1). NCBI lineage: Eukaryota > Metazoa > Chordata > Mammalia > Chiroptera > Pteropodidae > Pteropus > Pteropus alecto. The sequence goes on from NW_006441071.1 coordinate 8,207,448, forward strand.
CGTAATGTTAAAAATTATTTCGTTCTTTTTTTCCCTATTGGGATGACATTCTTTCTCTTTGTATATTACTAGTACAGTTCAGATATAACCTATAAGTACAAAGGATATTTTTCTTTAGTAAAATTAAGTGTAAGAGAAAAGCTAAAATATTTCTAGTTATATTAAAGAATTAGCAGATACTATGTTAAAATTTTAGAAATGGCGAATAATACATATGCCAATTGTTATGTTGTTACCACTGGTGTAAATTGTTCTGCAGTTAGAGAAGTATCAATATAACTTTCAATATCTCTATATTCCAAGACTGGATTATAGAAGAAAGTGGAGAATGGACAAATTTCATATGGTATTTTAAGAACACGTGACATGAAATGCAAGCTACACATTTTACATTTACCCATATAATGTCGTTTTTTAATAAATTTCTGAAAAAAATGTGACTTTCACAATTGCTTGCTTGAATATACTTATCAATACGCCTTTATCAATCTATCTCTCATGTTTAATGCAACAAATAGCTTTATTTCAAAGTTCTCTGTTGTTTTGAGAAAGTACCTTAATTTCAGTAATGTCTTTTTGGATTTACACCTATACTGAATTTAATATGCTAATATTATATCATTTAATTCAAATGATATATATTCGATAATGCTAATTTAAAAGTTATAGTGAAAATTAGATGTATAAGATTTTGTATCCAGTTGAGTGCCATTTAAATTTGTTTATCTCCATATATATTTGCATTCACATTCTTTGAGACTACTGTTAGTTCATTGGGTTTTAATTAGACTATTGAAAGCAATTTGGCACTCATAAAGAATAAATGAATTTCCATAGGTACAATCAAATAATGTACAAGTTAACTGTACTTTCAATAATGGTTGTGCTTTTTCAAACTCTTTAAAAATGTGTTGAATGGAAAATAAAAAATAAACATTACCCACTAAGTGAACACTTATGTGATTGTAGAATCAAAGGTTTTAAGTTTTCCTCTCATCATTACAATTGTCTGTCTGACCTTAAGGAAGTAACCTGTACTCGCTGTGCCTAGGTTCTCTCTTCTGTCCAATAGAGAAATTGGTCTACAATTTGAGACCATTTTAATTTCAAAATAACTTGAAACAAGCTAATATAATTACAAATATATTTAATAGTAGTGTTTAGCAAATTATCAGATTACACTGTGGCAGCTTGAAAATCCATACAGAAGTTAGGGGAAGTCATCTTGTTTGAAGGAGGGCTAAGGAAATTGTCCTGAAGTCAGGTTGGCAGTGCCTGGACACTGTTACTATGTAGATTGATTGTTTAGTTGGAATGGCTTTGGAAGAGGATGATGGAAAGGAGTGGGGGGATATAAAGTTCCTTTTAACCACCCATTGCTACTGAAGGAATATTATAAGTAGTTTTGGACTTGTTATTATATTTAATTACAAAAGGATATAAGAAGATACAAATAAAAAGAAATTGCTTATTGTCTTTTGACTTTTTTTCTTCTCTTAGTTTCTTTATATATGCTAGTTTATAATATCATGTTTAGATAAATATGCTAGTTCACAGAGAGATTTTATATCATAGAGCATGAGTAGCTAAGATCTCACATTAGCAAGTAAATACAAAGACAATGCTTTGTACATCTCTTAGTAAATTATCAATAAAATAATTTCATTGATGATATAAGATACAATGGATTTCCTCTAAAAAGATTTTATAATGATAAAACTTCTAACCATGGAAAATGAACACAGAGAATTAGTACATACAATGTTAATTTTAAATGCTTGCTTTCCTTGTAGAAAACAAGATATTATTCCTAAATAGAATTTATATAATTGATGAAATTGGAAATTTTCCCCTCTAGGAAACTCAGTGTGCCCAATTATTTTCTTTTCTGATGTAAATATTTGGGTGGTAGAAAGTGGACCTATATCTCTACAAAATGTTTTATATTTTAAATCTTTGTGCTGTATTTAAAATTTATTTACTTCGGAATGCAAGATATAACTAATTACAGAGAGTTCATTTGCTTTTCATATTGTGTGTTTGCATGTGTGCACGTGTGTATGTGTGTGTTTGTTTAAATGCATCTGTTCAAAGTGGAACTTAGTGAAAATAGCATGCTTAAAAATTTTAGAAGCATGTGTACAATAATTGAATAGTAAAAGAGAAATAAAATATATTAGAGTGTAATATATTAAATTTTTTTCTGACTAGTTCTTAAATCCATTGAAAGTTTAACAATACACCATATTACCAAGGCCTTGCCTCTTGTAATAACTCCATGTATTTTCTAAATGCCACATTATAATAATTTAATATTCTTAAGGTTGAGATATATAGAATTGCAGAGAAAATAACTGCTGTTCTTTCACATCTGTTATTATGGACCTTACTTGCCTTGTTTAGTATTTGTGTTTACATGAGGTGCTAAAAGAGGAAAGGAAGAAACTCATATTTGATTATGATATGGTTGGTTACTTAGAAGTATCTATCTTTAATATAAAATTAAATGTATTCATTTTAACTGGGATGTCTTGTAAGATTCATTGCATAATATGATGCTATCTGATTTACTTTGCAAGGGAACAATAAAAGTATTACACTTAAGCACAGTATTAGTGAACTTTTATAAAAATCCCTTTTTAAGTATACATATATTTAAACAGATACACAAGTCTATTAATGCATTTATTATATTGGAACTTCTGTGAATTACACTTTTTAAAAAACTCTCCAAAGTTAAATTTCTCAAACATAGTTTGCATTAAAAAAGATGATCCCTTCAACTACTACATGACCAGAGGACAAAGCCAGGCAAGCATTGTGTACACATATTTCTTTTTACCACTTAACTACTAAACACATGCATTATGGGATTTTTGTCACAGAATGTACTCCTATTCCTTTGGTTAGATGGTCTTAAGTAGTTTAGGATTAAAACCTAGAACACAGCTTTCTTCCAGTTCCAGGAAAGGTTAATTTAGAATGCAGAATCAGAAAAAAAAAAAAAAAAGAAAGTGAAAGAGGGTTTCCCATTTTTAAATGAACTGGTCTAGGCCACTTGTACAAGACTTATTTAGGTGGGAGGGAAAATACAAACTTGTAGCCCTGAGATGCTGTCCCAATGCAGTGACCTAGAATCTTTATGATCAAGATCAGAAATTCCACTTGGAGGCAGAATAAAGGATGGAGAGAGAAGAGGATGGAGAAAGGAGAGATTGTTAATCTTACCCTAGAGGCACTATATTTCTACTTCTTATTCTTTCTGCAAATGGGTTTCAAAATCAGAGATACGACTTTTCACATTGGGGTAAATGCTCATCAGATTAATAAGGATTCTGTCTCATACCTTTACTGTGTCATAGTCCGAATTTTTGCCACTCCTATAATGTATCCATTCAAAACCACTAAGAAGGTCAATTTATTAGTTCATGCTCTGTATTAATTTCTTCATGATTTTACCACAGAAATTAAGGACAGGTCAGAATATGCCCTGTTCTAGAAGTTACACAATATGCCCTGTTCTAGAAGTTACACCCTCTTCTGTTTCCCAATTTGTATATATTGTTGGGTCAGAGTCACGAGTTCGGATTATACGATATGCACCACATGGCAGTGTACCCCATGTACTATTTGGTACCGAAATATTTATTGAGTCTCCTATGTGCCAAGCTGTGATGAGTAAAACACTTATAAGCTAGCAATGTAAAATTGCCCAAATTGTGACCATCTTATAGTCTTATGAAATGTTTCCCCATTATCAAAAAAATTTGATTTCATGGAGAAAATAGAATGTCTCTAAAGAAGTTCTCCTTTTAAGTCACTGAAAAATTTTCAGATACATGCCTTCCATTACCATATTTGCCCTCTCATTCTCTGTCATCTTGATTTAGAGGTATCTCTTTTGGAAGCTGGGTGGAATCCTTATTGCTGATTTAGCAGCTGCAGGCTGTGCTGTATTCCACTGGAATTAGTTGACATCCTTTATCATCTTTAAAGCTGGGTTACTCCAATACTAATTCTTCATGTGGCCCACTCTCCAAAGTTCTAGAGAAACAGTAAAATATGATAATCATATCACTATACTATCTTCATTTTGATAAGACATAGGAAACACAAGTAAATCTCCAGACCACTGTAGCAAGTTACAACCCATGTACCAATCTGTTATATGTCCAAATTCATAACATATAAGTGATAGTCAAGGCTCATGTTATTATTTCAGCTGTAGCCAAAGCTTCATAGGAGAAGAATGTTAGTTTTCTCAGGAAAGAGAACAATCAGAGAAAAGAGAGCAGAGTCCAACCCCTACGTTTTGATGTGTGAGTTATTTACATAAGACGTCATTTAATATGTATTTTGAATCAAATAATCAAAAAGAAAGAAAAAAAATGTAATTTAAATTTTTAGATATTTACTTGGGATGTTATATATATTTGAAGTTTAAAAATTTATCTTTTGATTTCTCTAGAAGAGATCATGAAAATATTTCTGACTTAATTTTTAAAGAATTTCTTTTTATTCTTTCTAAAAACCCTTATTAAGCATGCACTGATGGTGCTACTCAAGAAGAAAATTTGCAAAACAGTGTGTAGATAATATATTGTTTCACTCCAAAAAGAAACTTTTATATTTCTAAATCTGGTTGCTGGTATGTATGCATCACAAAAATCGGAAAATATTTTTCTATCATTTGGAATTTCCCATTATATTATATAATATACTCAATTAGTACTTAATTAATATTTGTTTTTGGTATTTATTTCAGTGGATCACTGCTTGTAATTTTAGTGGGTAAGGATGTCCGGTGGGTTCTCCTCTGAATGGACGTGTTCATTCTTTGTCATATGTACTATCCATTTGTTTTCTCCTAGGAAACATGTGGTTAGCTCTGAAAGAAAGGCTTAGCTCATCATTTATACCTGTGTGGTTGAAGACGGCAGGGTTTTCTTGTGGTAGAATTGTGTGCTTTCAAGGATTGAGTTCAGCACTTCAGTTTCTTGTTTTCTGCCCCTCAGCAAGGTATGCCTTCCTTTTATTTTACAGGGGCTTGATGCTTTCCTATTTTCCCATGTACTCCTTTCATTGCGGAAACTTGCCAGGATTTAATGACATAATTTCACATTTGTTAGCAAACACTGAAACTTACTGGCCTTTTGAAGCAATTCATCTTAAGAAGTATTCTAATTGTAATATCTATATATCTATATCTGTATGTCTCTCTATATCTCTTCCTTCCTATCTATATGCTATTTTCATGAAGAGATATTATTTCAGGCAATATCTGAGAATTAACCTGGAGATGAATTAGTTTTAGAGGGCTAGGTCAGAAAATATTATATGGCTTCTTCCAGGGCAAGCTTCTTTTCTCCCTTATTCAATATGTCTGTCCCTTCCCATTTCTGTTTCTACTGCTGAGTTTCCTTCTTCTGCCCATTTCCTTTGGCCTTAAGGGAAGCCTGGTGTTACAGATGTACAAGAATGACTCTATAGGCCATATGAGAATATAAAAGGGAATGTTTTAAAGATTTAAAAATAGACTTTATCTTTGTTTGTAGTATGCAGTTCCCTTACAGCCCAGTAATCCCTCTCATCAATATAACAATTCACATTTCATAAATAGTCCATCATTTCTTATGGTGGCATTAAAAGAAAGATTTTTTTTTTCTAATCAGAGATGTTCTCAGCGTTTTATTTTCTTCTTGGGTTCTTAGAATATTTTCGTCTCGTAGTTCCTTCTTATGAGCTCTAAAAAAAATCTTTAGATAGAAGGTGATAATAATAGCTAACATTTATTGACTCTTTAATATATGCTAGTCACTATTTTAAGTGCTTTATATGCATTAACTCATTTATGCCCATATCAGCCCTGTAAAGTTGATATACTTATTATCTTATAGATGATGAAGCTAAAGTATATAGAGACTAAGTAAACTTGCCCAAGGTAGCATAGCAAGTGAAGCACCTATACACTCTGTAAATTCCACATTTTAAACTGTTTTTCTATATTGATATTTTGGCATATAGATTTATAATATGTTTTCCCAGATGTACAACATTAGTATATAAGAGGAATTCCACAATTGCGTATCAAAAGTGGAAAAAGTGAGGGATCTAGGTTCTGCTTTTATGACACAATTTCTTTAAAATGAAGTGAACACAAGTTATTGTAGGTAAATGATAACACATGTAAATAGAACGTTGTGAAAGTGTTGCTTAGGGGAAAAAAGAATCGGAGACAAACACATTGAAGTAAACTATCTCCAGATATCTATTCTCAAAGTTGAATAGGTAAGCATGGCACAAAGCTATTGAACATATTCCTTTTCTTCCTTCGAAAATATCGATTCAGTAGAAGGAGAATTTGATGTGCTTTCTGCTTTTTTCTGTGGTCTCCCTCCAAGTTCAGGTCCCTTTTCAGAAGTAGATTGATCAAGGTGGTTCCCACCACTCAGGCCTCTAAAGCTTTATGTACCATAAAGTGAAGCTTAGGGTCAAGAGGGTCCCAACTGCCAGTGAATATAATCAGAGAACCATAATGTACATCTCCTATAATAATGAAATGAGACTATGGGCATAATTAACTGATACAAAGCATAACATAAGGAATACTGATCATAAGCAGTAAAAAAATAAAAGGAAAACCAAAAATTGAACCCGTTAGTATCATTTAACTACAAATATTTGTGCGGACTCTTACTATTTATTTATTGTCATGTAGTCTGGATATTTTACACCATTGCATCACATTGAATTAAAGTCATTGTAAATTTAATTTGACTGCAATAGTAAATTACTTTTATTGTTTTTCTGGTAGGTTGATCACTGTTCTCAAATTTTAGTTTGACTACTTACTTGAAACTTATACCTGAAACTTAAAAACAAATAGAAGAAATATGAGTTACTACATAATGTAATCTTTGGTTTATAAGGATGAAAAAGTTAAATTGTTACCTCTACATTGACCGAGTTAAAAAAAAAAGTCTGAATATAATAATCTTCAGTAAACATTTATTAGGTTTCTAATGTATGAAAAATGCTTGATGCATATTGATGTAAATCTAGTGTCCTAATTTTGAAAGAACATGAAAAATATCTTGGATATTCTGTAAAATTATCAGAAACGCTATGTGATGTTTTAAAATTCAATGAAAAGATATTAGCTTTGCTCTTTCTCAATTTATTGAATCGATACTTTTTAGATCTTGGGTATACATTTGTCAAGTTATAATTTTAATTAAAACTAAAAGATACCAAAGCATAAGCAAAATTGCATTTTCCCGATATTGCGGGTAATACATTATACCAAAAGTAGAAAGTTTAAGTTGTTTTATGACTCATATTTCAAGAGGTTCAAAACTCTTTCTTTCAGGTGTGACAGGCAGGTAAACACTTACTGAACAGGGTGATTGGATTATTTCTCTTCCTATCCCAGATCCCTAGGTCTTCCTCAGGTCTTTCTTTCCTCAGGTGTTCTGATTACTTGCTAAGAAAATTCATTGAATTTTCAGTTGTAAATGAGAATTGAGGAGTAGAAAATGTGCCAGACTGGGCAGTTTTATGATGCAAACTTATCTACTAGTGACTTTCAGAGAGCTGTTAAACTGCTTGTTATAAACTCGAATTTTGGCTCCTGTCACTGGAAAACTTGTAGGAGGCAGAGTGGTCAAGAATGAAAAACGAAGAAGCCTTGGGAAGTTTAACACATTGACGATAACAGCTCTTTTATTTCTTTTTTATTTACAAAGAAAGGAGATATAATCTTTAGATCAAAAGTGGTTCTAATTATTCTTGAAATATAGTATATTCATTATATACAATATAATTTGTATGTACAGTCTGGTAGTACAAAATATCTTGGATTAAGTCTCCGTTGGCAAGCAGATGTAATAGGTATTGGTAATTAGCTAAAATAAACAAATTTGTAATTTCAGAAGAGTAATGCTTTTTTAGAAGTCTAGGTTGCCTCATCATATTTGTGGCACCATCCACATTTAGCTCAGCAGTGTCCTACCATAAAAAGATACCTACCAGTGACCAAGCTCTGTCAAGCTCACTTTTTCATCTTTCATGAAATCTTTTCCTATGACCATAACTTTACTTCAGAGCCTTACCAAATTGTAATAATTCACTTGGGCTCCTATAACAAAAATGCCATAGACTGCGTAGCTTATAAACAACAGAAGTTTATTTCTCACTGTTCTGGAGGATGAGACATCCAAGATCAAGGTGCTGGCAGATTTGGTGTCTAGTGAGAGAGCCTATTTCCTGGTTCCTGTACAGCCTTTTTTTTTTTTTTTTTTGCTATGTTCTCACATGGGGAAAGGGCAAGGAGGCTCTCTGCCATCTCTTCATAAGAGCACTAATTCCATCCATGAGGACTGCACCCTCATGACCTCCAAAAACCATCCAATGGAGGAATAGGTTGCAACATGCAGATTTGGGGAGGACAGAAACATTCAGCCCATAGCACAAATCTTGCCTGGATGACCATTTCCTGTTTTCCTACTTCTATTTTATCTCCTCTATACATTTCCTTGACTTTTTTTTTGTTTTCAAAATGCAAATCTGCTCGTACTTAAAACATTAAAAGATTCCTAATTGCAAGGGGTATAATGTTAAAAAAAGTCTTGGTGTGACATAAAGAGTCCTTCACTACCCAGGTTGCAAACTACCTTTTTATCTATTTCTTGCCTCCCGTACCCCAAAAGTATTCTATAATAAAGCCATATAAAAAATGTTGAGATTAAAAATTGAGTAATTGAGGTAGCTTATGATGAAAATGATAATGATGATAAAGGTTTATAATTGATTTTCCCTGTTGAGGAGGCTGTCCCAAATTTTATAGTACTAGATGTATGTGTCTTTCAGACACTAATTTTGAATCTGATTTCAGAGTATTATGAATATCCTTTCCAGCCAGTGACATGCATACAATAGAATGCCAACTTTTGAGGGACCTTTTTCTTTTTGTGGTTTTGTTCAAGATGAACCACCTACTAGATTATTTCTGCACAACAGATTGATCAGTTTCTGTTGCTTCCTAGCAGCAGCCAGTATCTGCCATACAAAGTAATGATCTCTAGCAAAATTTTATGTTGTCTTTCCCCTGCCAACTCCAAAGTGGTCAGCCTCCTTTGGCTTACCATCCTGGAACTATGTGGGTTTCTTACTGAGCCCAGCTCCCATAGGCACAGGCTTTGCTGCTCACAGCTGGCTGAGCTCCAGGCCTTTGTTGCTGGAGATGCTACTGTAACATCTGTTGAGTATGGCATGTATGTGGTTACTCTCATCAATCTTAAGAATTTGAGTGCACTTTCCAGGCGTGTGGCACATATTGTGTAACATAAAATCTGTCTTGAAGAGAATGTTGTAGATGAAGAACATAAGCAGTATATGATTTGTTTTTTAGTGTAGCTTTGATACTAACAACTCCAAAAAAAACCTTTTTTGAGTATTTAGATATGACCAATTTTCCTTGGAATTACCAAGTAGAAATTATTTTTAAAGAAAATATTGTTTAAAATTTAATCAATTTTGATTGCGTTAGGGGAAGTAACCCTGATTTTAAAGTGATATAGCATCAGATAAAGCAAGTCATATAGTCATAGCTTCCATCTCTGTATTAGTGACCTTTGAAAATACTGCATGAATCCTTTCTTTTTTTATTTTTTAAATTTGGGGTGACATTGGTTAATAAAATTACATATGTTTCAAGTGTACAATTCAAAAGTACATCATATGTATAACTGTAATGTGTGTTCACTACCCAAAGTTAAATCTCCTTTTGTCACCATATATTTGATCTTCTTTTCTCTTATCTACTTCTCTCCCTAACCTCCTCCTTCTGGTAACCACTAAACTGCTGTTGGTGTCCATAAGTCTCTGTTTATCTTGCTTGTTTGTTGCTTTCAGTTTTTTCACTTATTCCACATATAAGCGAAATTATATGGTTCTCAACTTTTTCTGTCTGACTTATTTTGCTTAGCATGATAATCTCGGGATTCATCCATGTTGTCATAAATGGCAGTATTTCATCTTATGGCTGAGTAATATTTCATTGTACATATGTACCACATCTTCTTTATCCAGTTATCTATCAAAGGGCACTTCGGTTGTTTCCATGTCTTGGCCACCCTTTCTTTAGACTGCAAATCTAAAAATAGTGTGATGATTATAAAAATGATGATGATATTCACATTAAAATATTTCTGTGGTCTAAAGAACCCATAATATTGGGAGATCTGCTTCTTTGTATTAATGATTAAAGATGATAATTATTGTCATCTATTGGGAGATTTAAAGGACCCAGAAGGGCAAGTACTTATGAGTAAAAAAGGAAAGAATTAAGATGTTTTGTTTTTGGTGAAAACTTTGTAGAACTGAAGAGAAAAAAAGGCTTTTTACTGAAAATAGAGTAACCTTGAATTATTTCAATCTGTGTAAAATCTTGGAATTGAGTTTTTTGATTGTTACATAACCACATGATCAGTGGAATAGTTTGGAAAACAGTAATATAATCATGACCAAACTTTAAAAAAGTGCAATATTTGTTCTGGTAAGAAGTTTTTGTTTGTCTTTTCCCAAAGAATAACCAGTCTAAGAATTCTAGAGCCCATCCCTACATTTCAGGTCATATATCAGGATTCCTAATTGATATAAAAATCAAATAAATTTAAAGTATTTATTAACTCACAGTAGCAAAATAAATAATTCTAATTGAAATACTCAGCATTCAGCATTGTACAAGTTAGATTACAAAGATGCTGTAACCATAAGGCTCCAAAACAAAGTATCTGAAATGAAATAGAATTAATTTTCTCACTTAAGAGTCCTAACGTGGACTAATTGGATGACACTTTCACAAGGGGATTCATGGACCCGGGTTTCTTCCATTTTGTTGCTCAGCTATCACCTAGAATATGGTCTTCATCTGCATGTCAAATTTAGATTATAAACAGAAAGTCAAGGCAAATAGCTTTGCTTTATGGGAATTTTCATTCCAGCCCCCTTGAACCTAATGATGTGGTCATGTCTGGTTGCAGAGGAAGCAGGGAAAAAACGTAGTACAAAGCTGAGTAGCCATGTACCTAGCTGAAATTTGGGGGTTGATGTTATTAAAAGGAGGAAGAGAAAAATAGAAGAAAATAGATATTGAAAAAGTTAGTATTCTCTACTTTACCAGTTTACTCCCTATCTTATCAAAAATTGGCGATAGCTTACATCTTTCCTTCTTTATGTTACATCCTGTACTATTATTTTTTATTCTCTGAATCTCGAATAGGTAGTTAAGCTAATTTGTCATCCATACTGTAGTTCAGATTAGTGAGAAAAAATCTCATGCAAAATATTTAATTTCACAGAAAAAGGAAGAAGAGGCTTCGTGATGTTCATTGCCAAATTCTTAGAATTAATTTTTCAAAAGTAAGGGCGAAATTAGAATCCAAATAACTTACCCCACAGTCCAGACTTCTGTGCAATAAAAAGTGTGACTGGACTTTCATATAATTTTGATTTATTTTCTATAGAGAATCACCTAAAAAAGTAACATTTTAAAGAAGATTGCTAAAATGTTGTTGCCATTTCTTCACCTTCATTCTCTCTTTCCATGCTAGTGAATCTATGTGCACTGCTGAATGAGCACCACGGAGAAACCATGGCAGAATCTAATTTACTTTAAATTTTGGTAGTAAGTAATTCCCTTTTTCCAAAGACACATCTACTTTGAGCTAAGAAATTCAAAACGTATAATACTTATGATAAAACTGACTAAGATGAAGGCAATGAATGACTTACTAAAACATAAAATTCATACTTTATAGTTAAACCCAAGTCTCTTCAAGCTTTGTAAATTTTTTTTTTCTTTAAATTTCGGAAACGGAACCTCAGTCTGTGGCTTGCTGGTCACTCACCCACAGCGCAGTTGTCTGATAAGACCATCTTGATTTCTGGTGAGTCCTGCTGGTAGATTTGATGAGGGCAGCAAATGCCTATATCTTGCATCATATTCATCCGTCAGGAATGTATTAGCCCTCATGCTTTCTCAGAGAAGAATTGTTATGAAGTTGTCCAGAAAATCAGAACAAAATGAAAGCTCATAGCAGGCCCTCTTGGAAAAATCCAGGGTTCAGTGGAACTCATGTTTTTAATATGCACCGTAGAATTACTTATGAGAAAGTATAAGTGCTGCTTGCTGACATTCTAGCTGTAAATAATGCAAGAGTAAATACTTTAATAATTTCAATTAATTCTGAAGTGTAGCTTTAATTTTTCTAATTATAGCTGATATTCCTAAATCTGAGACTTCTGGTGGAAGTTAATGAAATCTTTGCTTACCATTGCAGTTACATTTTAGAACTTGTTGTTGAAGTGCAGGATGCCTTAATTAAAAATATTTTCTAATCTAAAATGAGCTGTTTTAACTTCTTTAAAAGTTACAAGTCATGCATTATTTTCAAATGAATATCAAATGAATTTAACTGTATTTTTCGATATCTGTTGATTTGCTATTTCAGTGGTAATAAGATGCCAGTTTTTTCATGGAGTCAAATGGTGAATTATTGCATTAGTTCAGTAAATTCATTTGACAAGCCAAACCCTGATAGTGCTCAAAGTGTATTTACATAAAGCACAGTTTTTTGTAAGTTTGTTTTTGATAGACAGAATCAAATAAGACATTAAATTATGATAGGCTGTAAATAAACTATTTAACATGTATATTTGCATACGCTAAACAATTTTAATGGCCAGTCTTGGAACCAAATAATAACCTATTTTGGGGAGAAATATTTTGGGAGTGCCTTCAAGTTCTTTCTTATTCTCTGTACTACTGGTAATAAAGCATTTTTTTTGAGCAATTCTTAATGTCTCACTTGAGATGTATAATAAAAAATAAATCAAAGACTCTGATGTACCCTAGAGAAAATTCCTTAATAACCATCACACAAAGGTAGTTATACATTGTTTTTTAGCCTTTTTGAAGCATCTCTTTTAGAAACAGACATAAGCTTTTTCATGTTTAATTTAATTTATTTAGCAAAAGTTACATATACTACATAAGGTTTGGTCTTTATAACCGGTAAGATACCTCATGGTTTGCATGTTATACTTATGTTCATGCAATGTAACCTAATGTTATTCTAATATTAATACAAATACTGTGAACTGTCAGACTTCTAAGTTACAGTTTAGCCAATTGTCACATACATCAATTATATTTTTCCTAACAAAATCCTTTTCTCTAATTTCCATCCTTGAATATCAGCTTCTCATTTTTCACATTCTACCAGCTCTTTACTGTGTTTACTATTATACCCAATTTGGAGTCATAGATAAATTTTACCAATGCTTTACTTAATAAATGTAATTAATGTATATATTAAATTATACAAACCTATAAGAAATGATCTACTGGCATTCAAATATGTCTGCTTAATCTTTGTTTCCTTTTATCTTACCTTTAAAGATAGATCATTGTTTATAATCATGGAAAGACAATGTTATTTACAAAAAAAATTATCTTAGTAATTGCTAGACTGTAGGGTCTAAACTGTTGTTTAGGCATGACAGAGATTCAGTAAATGTGAGTTAATAATTAACATGCATACATTCACAGATGTGTGTAACATATATGTTATATATAAACATAATTAAGTGCTTTAGGGAAATTTTAATAATTTTTTTCTATGTTCAGTTTACATTCCGTAACAAAATGATTAGTAAATTTGATTATAAATTAAGCAGGTCATAATTTTTAAATATAGTATTTAATATTGATAAGGAACCTGGGCTTTAGAAATAGTCAAGCTTAGGTCATTTCTAGTTCTACTAATTACATTATGTAGATATGGCTCTGAAGCTACAGAGCAGAATAAGTCAAAAAAGCAAACCCCAATTGCCCCTGGAAGATCAGCTTATCTGGTGATCTAACTGAGAAGGAAACATTTCTTTCTGAAAAGCCATAGTTATGTTTGCTTCACGTTGTAGAAATTTAAAGCCAAGATAGCTTACTGAATTGTCACTGATTTTTCCATCTTATTTGGAAGTAATTATTGGTTATTTGAGGGAAAATTCAGGTAAAGCTATTCAATTAGTCATAAATTTCTAATTATCTTTTATAGTTCACTCTGTTTTTATTTTTAATTTACTTTCTATCATTAGTTTTATTTAATTAGCAATTAACTTGAAAAAATTCTTTAAAACAGCTTCCTAGATAATTAATACAGTCCTATGGATTTCTGTAGATAAATTAATGTTAATGGATGCTTTGATTTGACCTAACCTTCATTTTTTTTTACTCTGAAAATGGTACCGGAGTTAGACAAGAATCACACAATATAAGCAAATTAGTTATTTTAAATTCTGAGGTTCACATATGGTCTAATTATCTACTATAAAAATTACCATTTGAATAATCAAGTCAATCTGTCATTGAGCTTTGGTGGGGGGGCTCTTCTGAATGGGTTTTTTTTTTTTTTCACTCCTTGACAACATGAAAGTAAAATTCATATCACTTCTACCTCTTTAAAGTGCAAATTATTCCATAAGGAAGTAACATTTTTTCATTTAATTTGATATTGTTACAAAGAAGGGCTCAGAAATCTGTATCCATACTTCAGTGCAAGGATATCAAATATTTTATGCTCAACTGCCCTTACCACACACCTTTGAACTAGTAGACATCTTGTGATACCTCATTAGACAGAATAATTGTGGCAAGGGTGTGACCTTGTACCTCTGAAGCAGTCTCCCATTCAATGGATGGTGTGAATGACTAAGTGGGTCAGTCTCAGAAGATTGTAAGCCATTCGTTCTTATTAGGCTGCCAGCCACAACAGTCCAACAATATACCGTTTTTTGAGAAATGCAGTGATTTATTGGAGGCGTTTTTATATCTGCCTCTCTTAAAGCAATCAGCATTTCAAAGAACATAAATTAACTGAAAATTTAGTTATAAATAGCATCACTTTATTTTGCTATATTAAGCTCCTTGCTTGTATTCGGACTGATTTAATATTAATCAGTAATCATAATTTTTTAGGTGCTTTACTCTTTTGAGTTTAGTTAAACGAAGACTGAAACATAAAAAGGCATTTCTGGTGTCACTAGTGAAGACTGTAAAAGCCATATCTAGTTGAATTTTACTCAAGCATGTGTGATATAATCTCTCCTTTATTTTTAAGGGAAAATGGGAACACAATCTTTCTCAAAACTAGAAGGAAACTGTCCTCTGTAATTACCAGTAAAGGAAATTATATAATATGCTTATTTAGGCTTATTCGACACAATGGATGATAACTAATTTAAATGATTCAAAATAAGTAAAAAAGATAGAAGCATAGCCTAAAAGTAAGATTAAATATTCTTTTCAGGAAGAAAGGGGAAAAAATCTAAGTATTTCTGGTTTTAATGATAATGTGACTTTTGCTATGTGCTGAATATATATTTTTGAAAACAAAGGAGAAGGCTATAATCACAATGAGAGAGAAATTACGTGAATTTAAAAAAAGCACCTTCCTGAGGTATAGGAAAGATTTTTAAACTGTAGATTTCCTATTTTCTGGCCCAGTAATAATAATAATAATAATAAAAATAAAAAACATGTCAGGGTTACAAATAAGCTTAGTTTTTTTTTAATAGAAATGCATATTTTGCTTTAAGCTTTCCCTTCATTTGAAAATAGTGCATTGAAATCTGGCTCAAGTTCCAAAATGTCTGTCTGCCAAAATTCTTAGAAGAATTCCCAATTCTCTTTGTATTAATATGAAGTGTGTCGTATATATTGAAACAGGATTATTCATGATGCATCCTTAGAGAAATATAGACATATTTGGAACAAGAACACAGTTCTGAAGCCACTTGGTGACCTTCAAATCCCTGTTTTCCTATATAAAACTTGATAAGCTCAGTTTAACCAGCCTATAAGTATAAAACGAGGTCATATTTGCAATAACATGCAAGTAAAAATGATTGAGCTCCCATGTTTTTAATTGTAGGAATTTTGGCCCTTAAACAATGTCCATTCCAATGTTTTATTTGTCTTCATGGGAAATCACTCTTACATATGCTGGAGATCTTTATTACTCAAATTACAATTTGCGGGGCAGCATGAAGTATATCATCTGGGAACTTGTTAGAAATATAGAATCTCAGGTTCCACTCTAGGCCTTTTAAATTATCATCTTTATTTAACAAGATCCTCAGGTGATTCCTGTTAAGGTTTGAGAATCGCTGCTTTAGAATTCAATTTCATGTTTTCCTGATTTGGTATACTTATCAAAATGCCATGACACTTTATATTCTGCCAGAGAACCTACTGAGTGAGTGGTTGGCCAAGTATAATTGACATGGCTGTTACTTGTAGCTGGAGTCACAACTTGGTCCTTTTGAGATGCTTATAAAGTTCCATCCCTTAACACTGTCCCCAACAACTAGACAACCTCTGCCCCAAACCTCACATAAGGAGAAACATGTTGAAAGTTTAAACACCCTTTTCTAAAGTTTTGGGGATAAAGACAGGTAAGTACATCTAAAAAATAACTTAGAATTAGCTGCTCAATTTCATTTTAGTCCACAGGCTCACACTTGTCACCAGGGGCCTTGTAAGACACTTTCTCAGCTCTCAGCTCCTTGCCATAAGACCCTTTTCCATAAATATTGGACCTATGTTTTTAAATTCAGACCCAACTCATACGAAGTTTTAGCAGAATAAGAAGTTTCTAACTCTCTGCAGTCTAATACTTAGCACTAGAGTTGCCATGTGTGGATCTAGGTTAGACCTTGTATTAAATTTGCTACACATCAAATTATTCTCAAACTCAGTGGTTCAAAATAGCTAATGTTCATATCTAAGTTTCTGGGGTCAGGAATGTAGGAGTGGCTCAGCAGGGTGGTTCTGCCTTAGAGTCTTTTACAAGGCTGCAGAGTGTAAAGGCCAGGGGCTGAGGGAATGCAGCCACCTCTGGCCTGAGTCTACGGTGGAGGCTTCAGGTCCTTGCCATGTGAGTTTCCTAGGGCCCCTCATGACTTACCAGGAGAGAGAAGGGGAGGGAGAGAAAGAAATGTCATACTGCCTTTTCTGACCTAGTCTCCCAGTCACACCACCAGGTCCATCTCATTGCTTTCAATAGAAATGAGTCACTAAGTGCAGCCCACACACAGCAGGTGGGGATTATAAAGGGTGTGCACACTCGCAGGTCAGAATCGCTGAGGCCATTTTGGAGGCTCCCTCCCACAGTGTTTCCCTCAGGATGATTGGTAAGCGGCTCTTCCCCCAAGATATGATTTTGTTTTCTGCTCCCAACAAGGCAGTGTCACCATATTGTATGATAAATAAGACTACATTTACATTACCATTAACAGTCTGTTTTTCTTTGCTCTGTTTTTAATAACCATACACATTGACAGTTCTTCTCAAATCCTTTTGAAGCCTTTGCACCTTGGCTCTCATCTCCTGCAAACAACTCTCAAATCAAAACAAGACAGAATGAACAGACCCACGAGAGCCATTCACTTTCATGAAAACACTCAATAGTATAAGCATGGTGCTATTTACATACATACAAAGTAAATTAATATTTCTTTCCTTAAACTTATCCTCCAATCACAAACCTGACCCTCTCATGCATATAAACTCATGCAGGCACTCATGCACACAGAAAAGATAATTTACATCATACACCAGGTATTAAGTTTTCAGTATAAAATAACTATATCCAGGCTGATAATGACTGTGTAGCTCTCCACTAAAAATAATGGATGGATTGTTGCTTTATATTTGTGAACCTAAGAGATTTTGAATAAGTTGTTTCAGATGTGAATTTATAGAGCATGGATAAAAGTACATTATAGTGTATTCATACAACAGGAAATACTATGCAGCAATACAAAGAACATACTACAGATGCACTCAAGAATGTGAATGAAACTCAAAAAATAGTATGCTTACTAAAAGAAGCTAGAGACAAAAATTATATACAATATATTCTTCTTTGTATGAAGTTCTTAAACAGGCAATACTAATTTATAGTGTTCAAAATCAAATCAGTGGTTGCCTCAGAGGGGAAAATGTAGAAGACTGACTGCAAAGGGGCATTTGGTAATTATAAGATAATTAAAATGTTCTATATCTTGGACTAGTAATTATGTGAGTATACATATTTGGCAAATTAAAATGTTAACTTAAAATGGGTACATTTAATGATATGTAAGTTAAACCTAAATAAAGTTGATTTTAAAAATGTAAAAAGAAAATGAATTTGCTAGTTCGTCTTATGTAGACAAAAGTATTTGCAATAATTACATAACATTTTCCGACTTCCGCCTACTATTACATAAGATTATGGGTGGAGTTTCAACCTGAGTACTTTTATTCACATGATTTTTCTTAAAGCATTAAATTTGAATCTTGCTGATTATCACCCTATATTAGTTGAACATACCTCAAAAGTTTAATTTTAAAAGTATGACCTTTTAGATTTGACCTGTTTATCTGACCCACACAGACATTTCTGAAATCCCTGTTTAGGTTCATGTGAAGATTCCTATTATGTTTTCTGTCACTCAATTAGATATGATTGCAACTTTACATAGAGTTAAAGGCCTGAGTCCTGGTAACATCTTCTACATGAGACAAACTTATGAGATTCATTTTCATCCAGGCTTGATAAGTTATTGAGCAAATCTCTACTCATTTTCTCCAACAGCAAAAGGAGAGTGTTGTACTTCATTAATTCTTCAGTAAGATCTCCTCCCTTGCTAAGGCTTATATATTCCAGTGGGAGAAATAGATAATATATATATACATATATTATATTATATA
>NW_006441071.1:8226699-8229828 GCF_000325575.1 Pteropus alecto
TATATGTGTATACATATATATCTATATACACATATAGATATTAAGTGCTAAGAAGAAAAAAATAAAGCAATGAAGATGTATAGGGAGTATTGGAGTAGAGTGTAAAATTTTAAATAGGGAGCCAGAGTTGCTTTCACTGAAAAGAATGCATTTGAGTAAGATGCTTATGTAATAGATATATTTTAAAGTGCCTTCCAGATTCTTGTTTAAAAGACATCAAAGGAGATAATGTCTCACACTGAAATATACTTAGTAATTCCTTGTTCAGTAGAAAAATTTTAATAATCATTCCTTTACTGAGTGTATGCATTATAATTTTGAATACTCTGTCTTTCAAGTCTAATTATGGTGCTCTTCTAGCATCAGCATTACATTACAAATACTAATATGGGCCATTTGTCAGGTAAATGAGATTAAAATCTGTTTTGGGTTTGATTGGACAACCATCATGTGTTTGTGTGTACACCAAGCCATAGTGGCATCTTAATGGTTCCACAGAGGTGCTGGCATGATTGTTACTTAATAACGTTTGTGAGATCACCTCCAAGGGGAGAATCCCCTATTTCCAAAATTCTTATTTTGTCTTGAGCACCATAGAAAGATCACAGGCCTTGGAGTTAAACAAATTTTGATTTGAATCTTAGCTCCTAATTTAATGACTAACCAGGTGCTGAGAACACTTAATAACTTTTTCTTCTTGCATACATATTTTGAGTCAAGCATTGTGTAAGGTTCTGAAGGTAAAAAGGTGTCTAAAAAAGTCTCTATCATGAAACTGATACGTGCCTGCTTATGAGTTATCTCATTCCCTTTCTATAACATTTTTTATATAGCACTTCATAACTTACAAAGCATTATCTCCTGTGATATATTAGATACTTGGTGCAATAGGTATTGGACTTATCTTTTATTTATCCTTTGTGGGGATTACCATTATATATGAGCTATATTTCCATCCAGTAAACTAAGAATATGAACTTTTTTTGTCAGCAAAATCTGCTTTCATTCAATTTTTGGTTCTATCTTCTATTTTCAGCTTTCATTGAGGTCTCTGTGTTTTTTCCTTCATCTGTGTTTGTAGAACATTAACATCTATGCTTGAGTTCTATGGTCCCCTCACTAGACTGTGTGAAAGTGTGAAAATCAAAGGCTATATCTTCAGTTTGTCATCTTGAGTACCTCGTTCAGGGCTGAGCATGTGGTATATGTGAATATAGTCTTTAAATTGAGATGTGTAAGGAAGCATGATCTCCTCTGGTGACAAGCTATGTACTCCCCGCCATTTAGTTTCTCCAGGTCTCAGTATCTTCTGAAAGAATGGATGTAAGCATGGCATTCCTATCAAATGGTTGTTGTGAGAGTTAAATGCAATAATCTGGATCCAGCCCATTTAACAAAGTCTGTTACCTTATAAGCTATCCCCAAATGTTAGCATCTCTTCTGCTCTTCATTTTCATCCTCTAACTTCTCCTCCTCTTTATAATAATAATTTTATCATGATAATAATGGTTATTATATTTTCATGCTTAGGAAGTAGATACTGTTTGAATTAAATCAAAAGACTATATTTACCAAAAATACTCAGTAAGTTGATAAATAATGTTCATAGAGCCTCTGTTAGGTCCATAGCATTAGAATACATATTGTGTAAATACTGGTGGGTGAATACAATTTTCTCCAGAATATAATTTGGTAGAGAACATTTTAGTGTTTCCTGATCAGAGAAAAGTAATACCAAGGGAGAAAGGACTGCGGGTGCCTGACCTGCTCTTTGCAGCTTCCTCATAGCTGAAAGTAGGACCTTTGCTGTCAACTGCTCTGACTTGTTTGTGCATTAGCTGTCACAGTGCGTCTCTTCATACTTCTGCTTTCGTCACTTCACTTTATCGATTTAATAATGTCTCTAGTGATTTGTTATTAGTGGTAAATATCACCTCAAAATTTAACATTGATTCTATTTATTAAATGTTACATTAGTAAAATTGCCTGTCTTTAATGTCTACTCTTAATTTCCTAGAGAAATATAGCCAAAATATTGTCATAGAAAATGCACAGAATGAGTGAATGAGTGTGGATTTAACACTTTATATGGTTAAAACAAACAAACAAACAAACAAACAAAAATCCTTGTAAACTGAGAATAATTCCATCTGAAAGTTTAATTATATTTACAACAAAGTAGCATCAATTATAAAAGTTCATGTATATGTGTGTGAGTATGTGTACCCATGAATTTTTGAAGACTCGTTTAATGATTGATGGTACTTTGCTTTTTCCTAAGTATCAAGTAAGAGGAAATAGGCATTCTCTGCACTTTAGTCATTGCTACATTTTAGTTTTCAAGAGAATTTTATGCCCACAAGCAAACCTAATGAAAGGCGTATAAGAATGTAGTTCATTCTTTTTAGATTCTTACTATCATTACGGTTTGTTTTTCTATGACTAACTGCAGAAGATTTATTCTCACAAACTACTTTAGGTAGAATTGTCATGTAATTTTTATGCTTTCTTAAAAAAGGACTTTTTGACATCTTTTCTGAATATTTTCATTCTCGTGAATGTTCTTTTCTATGTCACTTTTTATTGAGCTGAATATAGCAATTTCAGATTGGCATAATACCAGTCTATATTTAGCATTCTTTCTTGTAAAACTCCTCTCACCATCTCTGTGAAGGCTACGAAGATATAAGGTTCACATATTTTTCATCTTATGCTCATAGTTCATGCTATTTAATCCTAGGAAAAAAAAAATAATTGTGTGTCTTTACAGAGTCTTCTGTATCTCTCATTGCAAACTGTGGAGAGACATTTGTCAGATAACCGAAGGGATCTCAGAAAAAAAAAAATTTGATTATTTAAGTCTCTTTTATTTTTATGTAAATTTTTATTGGATTGTGTTTTGAAAAGCACATCATACCTGTGTAGCTTCAAATAAATATATCTTGTTAGGTATGAATCTTCTCATACAACATTTATATATTTATGAACATTAAATTTCAGGTTCTCCTTGTTAACCTAGTTACATCATTGAATGGAGTAATTTACATATGACATTTTTATGCATTTTTTTTTTAGTTTATGAAATGTTATTTTTGTTATCTAAGCTGTTAAAATATGAAAAATGGAAAA
>NW_006441071.1:8229869-8286151 GCF_000325575.1 Pteropus alecto
TATGTATGTTTTATTTCTTAATCTAATGCTCTTTTGATTCTGCTCATAGAACTTATAGACACTTTAAATTTCTTCCATTTTTTTTAAAGAAAAAAGCAACATATAAAACAGGCTTTTCAGTTGAGTTTATATTTTGCTGCATTAGTTAATATGGTGTGATATGAGATTTCTTCATCAAATTTCAGCCCTGAAATTCTTTTGTTTGAAGTATTCATTTTCTGAAAGTCTTTTGAGAAAATGTAAATATTTTCTTCCTGAATTGGAAAACATCTTAATTTTTGACTTCTAAAGATGAATGTATTCAATCAGATAAGTTATCATCTCAGCCAGATCAGATTGGATGTGAGTTAGAAGGGTGTGTGAAAGGTACAGAGTATGAGGTATTGTCTAAAGATGGCTTTGATCAATGTGAGAATTGCATAAATAGTGATGATTGGGAGAAGGAGAAGGGGTACTAAATAATTATAATAACAACCATTGTTATTATTATAACCTATTTCAGTTTATTTTAGGATAGTCGAAATTATAAAACATGATTCAAAGGAAGATGAAATTAATTTACTATTTCAGATCATTATTAGTAATTTATTGTCTGAAAGCTCAAATTTGTTATGTCTTATATTATGCTATTTTGGGCTTGAGTAGTTTGAATGATGCTGTCAAAGGTCCAGCAAAGACACGAATGTTTCTTTGGCAATGGGGTCAAATTTATGTTTCAAAAGTAGTCCAAGAGTTTTCTCTATTAAACAATTGTAGCTGGATAGTTCTTATTGTTTGTTCATATATTCACCAATTGAACAAACTTCTATTGCAACAAACTCTATGTTAAGTCTTTGAACAGATGAACGGGATCTAGTCCATGCTCTCAGTGAATTATATCTACTGGTATATGTGATTTGTTGGGATGCAAATAGCTTACTCCCTCAACTGTGTTAAAAGAGAATCATAATAATTTAGTATTTACAAAATGAAAAAAGCATTTGTATAAACATTTATATTCATTTCGGATTCAATTAAATTCATGCTGGACCATGGATGTGAAGAATGAGGTCTCTATTAATGATGAGCTATAGTTCTTAGTTTAAGCTTATGACTTTATTTCTCTTTTACTGAGACTTGTGATTTTATCGAAGACCTACCAGAAAACATAATTGATCAGAATATTGGGATATATAAACATTTCATTTTACTTGATGGGTTTGGGTCAGTGTTATAATATAAAAATAGCTCAATAGTCTCATTAGTAACTTGGTTGAAGTCATTAGCATGTTGGCTATACTTGTAAATTTTTATAAAACTTATTGTAAAATCCCCACCATAACTGCCAAGCTCACAGATGTTACCAGCCCACCAGTCTTTTTGCAGTCTCCTGGGCTTTATCATTCACTCTGTACTCCTTTGATTTCATGGCCCATTATTTTGCTTGTTTTCTCAGTGATACCCTGCATGCCATCATTTTCATTACTTTTTTTATACCACCTACTCCTAGACTATTACCCATAAGTCAGACTTGCCTGGCTAGACTTAATGATAGGTTAACCTGATATTAATTCAGGCTTTTGTCTCTGTCAGAAACATGTTTCTTCTTCTTCTCCCTCCATCCCATCTTATTTTACTTCCATTATTCCCTTACATGTTAGCTAAAATATTATTTCCTATTAAATAAACTGTTTCTGTTACAGCAAACTAGGTTGGGTTACCCATTATTGACTTTAATCGTTTATTTTAATTATTTCTTTAGAGTATTTATCCCAATTACAATTGTTTGTATATTTTTCTTTTGTTTAATTTAATTGTTTTTTCTAGACTATAAGGTGTTTTTTTAAAGAAGGCCTGTGTCTTGTTTACAATTATCTGGAGCATAGGGAATGTTCAGTAAATATGTATCTAATGGGTGGATACATATTATATCTGCTCTAACATGGAAGTAATCAAGAGTAGATGGGTAGTAATACCAGAGATATGGTAGAGAAGACCTCTAGGATCTCCTCTGAGTTTGTGCTTTTTCTAGATGAAAATGAGAGAACAGTTAGTTTATCAGCACAACATGGGTATTGTAGAGAAATACACTAATAAAATATATATTTTAATAATGTGAATTTGAGAATTGTAGCATTGATTCTAAATTGATATTAGTATCAACAAAAAATTCACATTTTGTTTAAACCATATGTTTTGGAGTAGATGGAATACTAACAGCATAGACTGCAGTAAGGGACAAGAAAAATTAGAGAGGAGTGGTGTGAAAAATTCAAGTCCAGGTGTAGGAATGAAATTTCATTGATGAAAAATCTGTAATAGGTTATGCTATATGTTGTTGACCAACAGTTTTGCCCTCTTGAATTAATGTCTATTAATCCAAGAGCATCTTGAGCTATATATGACTCTAATACATGGTTTAATCGCACATGATGTGGCGTACTTCCTGTGAGGAAAAAAGGGCAAGAATTTTAAGAAACATTTGATCAAATCTCTAGGGAAAAAATATGTTTGATTTTTCATTTCTGCCAAAAGGCTGTGTACTACACCAAACATTTCCAACTCCAGAGTTCAGGCATCCTTGAATGGCAGGTATTTTAAATTTTACATTCTTGGTTTGAATTTCTTATTTGTGGTAATGTTAGCAGTTCCTGCTTTCTTATCAGCAATGTAGCTTGATGGTGATTATCCTTTGAGAAACATTAACAATAATATAAGAACCTGTATTTTAAACTGGGAAGGTAAATATATTCAGTTTTTTAAAATATTATTTTCCTACTATTTAATACTTGTATCCCTCAAGTATGACCTAAACTGCTGAGACTAAACTGAAGGAAAATGAAATAAAAAAGATGATTTACCCAATTAACACAGCAAGTGAGTTGTGTCACTCTAGCATGTGGTACACAGAATACACAGACCTTGCTAAGTGAACTGGCATTAATTTGATTCTTGGTTACTATCACCGAGGCTGGATAGCATCATAGTCCTAAGTTAGCTGAAACGATCACTGCCTCTGCTTGGTCACTCTTTGAATATTAGCTCAAAGACTGTTCGAATATTAGCTCAAGGACTTCTTTAACGGCCCCTTCCATGACACTCATCCTAATGTTAAAAGAGAAGGTTCAAATTGTTTGGTTAAGTCTGTGAATAAACAAATAAACAGTTTATAAACTTGTCATTCTTCTTTCAGGAGCAGAGTGGTTATAACTATCTTGTCTTGAATTTCATATCATATGTCTTTCTTGAATTTCAAAATAAATTTTTGTTGTTTAAATTTAGAGTACAGTTAATCCACTGGTTCATTTTAAGAGTAACACAGTTCTTCTAAGACTTAATATTGTTTCTCATTTGTTGAACAAATACTTCTGTGGTGCTTTATATGCACCAGATAGTATTCTAAGTACTTTATAAATATTAACTGTTAATCTTCATAATAGTCCTATGAGGTAAGGATGATTTCTATCTTCATTTTAGAAAAGAGGAAATTGAAGAAGAGATATGGCTTGTAACTTGCATGAACTTATACACCTGGGAAGTGGGAGAACCAAGATGGGAACCCGTGCAGCTTGAAGCTTAAGTCAGCACTCTGGGCTCCTGTTTTGCCAGCTCCATTGAAAAAACAATTGCTATGGACTGAATGTTTGCAACCACCAAATTCATAGGTTGAAACCCTAATGTGAGGGTATTTGGACTTACACAGCTTTCGGGAAGTAATTAGGTCACAAGGATGGAGCTGCTATAATGGGATTAATGTCTGTATTGGAAGAGAGAGAACTTGCCTTTTTCTCTTCACCACTAGAGGATACACTGAAAAGCGGGTTGTCTGTAAACCAGGAAGAGGGCCTTCACCAAGAATCATGCTGGAACCCTGATCTCAGACTTCCAGCTTCCAGAACTGTGAGAAATAAATTTTTGTTGTTTAAGTCGCCAGTCTATCGTATTCTGTTGTAGCAGCTTAAACTAAGACAGCAATCATTCTCTGATGAACATCTCCTATATGAGAAGAAAATTAGTGAACTATTTGGTTCTCATTAGACATGTATGTGTATGCTATATTAAGTACTTTTGGGGTCTAATGACACTTTAAATATAGCAGATCAAATGATATTGTGGAAAGAGAATTGATTTAAGGATCAAATACTCCTGAGTATTTGTATAGATACTCTACTGGTATGATGCAGTGCAAATCATGTTATGTCCCTGAGACCTAGTTTCTCCTGTGGGTTAGATATCATAATTCATAATGTTTTAATTTATGGCAGTTTGTAATACTATTCATATGATTACTATTATTACTAGTGCTGCCTTATCACCTTAGAGTACCACAACTCTGACAGAATTTGTATTCATTCCCATATCTAACTATAAAATAATTGTGTATGTATATATATACACATATATACATATATATACACATACATACATATATATCAGTAAAATTTCATACCTTAAAAATAGAAGAAAATAAGAAAAAAGTAAAACAAAGGAAGCAAGAAAATTTAAAGAAATCAGAAGGTGCTTTAAACCAGCATTGTATTCACAGCATACATACACATAGACTTGTATTTTATTTTAAATAATGGATATATTAATACAGTTTTATACACTGTTGATTGAAATAAAAATACATTATCAAGACACAGTATAATGTTTTATTTTATAAATGACATAATCATATCAACATTATTTTTACATTCAAGTCGATGTTGCTAAAATGTGTTATTGGTGCTGTATGGAAAAGGAGTTAGGCTATGTTCTCCTGAGTTTAATATAAAACAAGAGTAAAGTATTCCATCGTCATTATTTACACTTCATGAAGCTAGAACAACAAAATATTAAACTTCTGACTCCAATTACTATTGATTTTAAAATTGAACAGAAAAATAGTATGAATGGAAATGACATAACCATAGTCTGTTACTGATTCATGACATACATTTGGGCAGATAGTAATCTCAGTTAAGCAAATCTTAATTGCTTCCACAGGGGAAGGAATGAGGTTCTGAATTCCCAGTTATTGATCAGTCTCACTTCTTTGTAAAATTACAAATAATTCATATTGCAGAAGAATGAATAGTAGGTAATCAACAATTTCTACTGGGCTCATTCTGTGTTTGAAACTATCTTTATGGATATCATTCTTATGTTTTGGAGACTGAATTTTTATATAAAAAAGTGAAAAACTTCTAAGAACCCCTAAAATAAAATAATCATACTCAATACCAATTATTACTATTTGGATATAATATAAAAATTTCTAAATAAGAATTCTTATTGTTTTTCTATCTGTGATAAAGTATTATGTATATTTTTAAGCCAAAATTATTATCTTCTGGGTACATGATAATCTTTGAAGCTTCAGAACGTGTTCAAGAAATACTCATTGATATACCTTGAAACTGAAGTGGGATACTTAGTTTAAGTCACTCCTGGTTCTGTGCTGTAAATATAAATTAAAGACTTTAAATAGTAGATTTCTTTTTTCTTACAGTAAGGTCCTCTAAAATTATTTTAGAGATTATATTAGTAGTCTATATGTATAAATTAGCTAGTTTTAATCAGTAAAACATCTTAAGTTCTGTGTTGATTTCCAATTTATAGATAAATGCTTAACTATCTAGTCTGGCAAATAACATTTGATCAGTGTATTAGTTTCCTTTTGCTGCTGCAAACATTATTACAAACTTAGTAACATAAAACAATTAAAATTGATTACATTTACATTTTTGTGGGTCCTAAGTCCAAACTGGGGTTCACTGAGTGAAAATCAAGATGTTAGCAGGGCCACATTGCTTCTAGAGGCTCTAGGGTAGAATCAGTGTCCTTACCTTTTCCACATTTTAGAGGTTACTTGCTTTCCTAGGCTTGTGACTGTCTTCCATGTTGAAGTAAGCAATTCAATTACTCTGAACTCTGCTTCCATCATCGTCTTTTCCTGGCTCTGATTCTCCTGCCTAGCTCTGTTACTTAAAAGGACCTTGAATCTGAAAAGATATTTGCTTACTGTTGTTCATAACAGCATTATTCACGGTGGCCAGGACATACATAGAAGCAACTGAAGTGTTCTACGATAGATGATTGGATAAAGAAGCTGTGGTACATATATGCAATGAAATATTACTCAGCCGTAAGAAGGCAGGCAAAATATGCCATTTGTGGCAACATGGATGGACCTCGAGATAATCATATTAAGTAAAATAAGCCAGACAGAAAAAATTGAAAACCACATGATATCACTTATATATGGGATATAAACCTAAAAGCAACAAATGAATAGGAGAAACAAACAGTGACTCTTGGACATGGACAGTAGACTAGTGGTTACCAGAGAGTAAAGGAGAGTGAGGAAGAGAGAAGTAGATGGGGTAAAAGGGATCAAATATGTGGTGACAGAAAGAAAACTAACTATGGGAGGTGAACACACAATGTAAATATATATATGTTTTACTATTAAAATGTACAACTGAAATTTACTGGATTTTGTTAACCAATGTCACCATAAAAAAAAAAAAAACATTTTAAAAAAGATCCTGAGATAATTGGGCTCATGATAATCTCCCCATCTCAAGATCTTTAGCTTAGTTATATGTGCATCGTCTTTTTGCTGTGTAAGATAACATATTCAAAGGTCCCAAGGATTAGGTCATGAACATCTTTGGAGGCTGGAAGGGCATTGTCCTACCACAATGAGTACAACAGACATTTTCAGGTAGGGGTAGATAGGTACCCACTTAAACAAGGTCCAGTTCCTTTTTTTGAAAACGATTCTATCCACAATGTATTCTTCAATTTATTTTATTTCCATGTACTACCACAGTCTAAATATTTCTCAAGCACACTCAACACGCACACACACATACCATCAAAATCACCATCACCATCAGAATCAAGGATGGTTATCATGTTCAAGTTGAACAGCAAATAAATTGTACCTCCATAAAATCATTAGACTCAGTATTATGAATGCATATCAATATCTTCTATGGCTCGGACAGAAATACGTATGAGAAAGGAATGAGTGTTTCTCTGCCTCCAGAAAAATAATTGAAGCATATTTTGTAGATGAGTGGAGAAAGGACCTCTTCTGGCCATTAAGAAACACAGAGCAGCCTCAGTTATTCACCGTTTCTAGTTTATGTTTTCAGTCCCTGTGAGGCCTCACTGGTTCTTGAGTTTCATGACACAACAATAATGTGATGGAACCAGCTTTTGAGAGCCAAATGTATGCATATCTCCTGAACTTTACATTCAGTGGCATTGTGTTCATAGCTTGAAACTGTGATGGGAGTATTTACAGCGTGGAAATTGGCAAATGCTATGAATGTGGGATAAAGAGCCATTTGTTAAATATTTACCAGCACACAACCAGACATAATCCTAGATCCTTCAGTTAGTTTCTTTCCTTTTGCATAAATTAATTTAAGAAGTTTCCTTACTTGTAGTAGAAAGCACTTAAACTGAAAAAGGGGTGATTTAATTTAGGACATTTATACTTTTGACCTATTACATACTAAAACAAATATATATCTTCCTCTAGAAAAAAAATTTAATGCAATAAATTACTGTGTTTTGAGGAGACAGGCAAAAGGGCAACTAGTTGAAGTAGAAGATATAATAAATGCATCTGTTATTCATTAAGATTAGCAATTATTTCAATTTAGGAATATTGGAAGAAGAGACTTCTAGGATGGGGTGACTATTCGGCAGAGCCTTGTACAAAGTGTTACCACTCCCACGGACTAACATAAACCTAAGTACAATAGAAGAAATTACAGAATATGAGTGGCTAATTAAAATAATTGTTTCTTATTGGCATATGTTTTTACTTATTCTTGCCCTTAATTGCAAACATTATAAATGAAAAATCAAATGTTTCTACTCCAAATTACTTGTGGCCCTTGTTTACACAAGTTAGAAATAAAAATGTTAAATAGAGTAATGAATACAAGGCAGAAATATGACATGGCCCAGTCAAGATCAGTTGGAGATTTTAAAAGCCAAAATAGTCATTAATGCCACTGGCTCAGAAATTTACCTTCAGTCTATAATTTTACTCATATTTACTATGGATGATCAATAGCTCAACAGTGATGACAGAGAATAATGAAGAGATTATAATTAGTTTATAATTATAAATTTTGTGTGGCTATAATGACTAAACAGAAGATATATTAGTGTATAAAACTAAACTAAACATTTGGAAGGCTCATTTGATATGAGAGTGTCCATGAAGTTACTCAGAAATAGATCCTTATTAAAGAATGAAAATGCAGTTCAAAATTATCCCAGTATCAGTGATTTAAAAAATTAAAATTTGAGTTTTAAAATAGGAAAAGGATTGACTTTCTAAATTATTTTTATGACATTTTAAAGAACAATTTATTTCTTTGAAACAGATGTTCTCCATTTCTATTTCAAGCCCTTTAAATGTTAAAAAAATGTGGAAACCAAATTGCATGAAAATAAGTATCAGAGACATTCCCACAATGAACATACCGAAGATAAGGGCTAGTGATAGCAATTAAGACATTTTCCATTTTGGCATCTACTCTTGTTAACAATGATTTATTCAACTTGGTTAAATTTTGTTCACAAATCTCTGATTTATATTTATAACCACCTGTAGCGTTTGTGACAATGTGAAATAGTAATTAAAATATTCCCTTGGAACTATTGAACATACGGCACTTTGAATCCTCTGTTGATTTCACTGTGACACTGGTTCTATTTTTTTATATGTTTTCTCAACATGGTTATTTTAAATCTTGCCGAAGCTTCAGCAGTGAGACAGCCATTTAAAAGGAAAAGAATGAGGTTTTCTTGTCTTTTTTGGGGTAAGAAAATGGGTTGTGTAATATTTTTGATGTATGCTTTGTCCAAACTTTAAATAAAAATGTGACAACTTGATATATTTGAAGTAATTAGGGAACAATGTCAACCTTTACTAAATGCGATAAAGACTACAAGACAAGAGCATTAGACACTAATATCTTTCAGTCACTTTATTTCAGTATGGCACATTAATTTTTAACAATAACAACCCCATATCAAGATAGTGAATTTTGGCATACAATAGATTTTTTTTTTTTAATTTCAAATATCGGGATTCTATTTTTTAAGGGGAGGCTTACATATTAAACCTTATAATGTGTGAAAAAAAAAGTATCATCTAAGCACTAAGTACGAAATGTACCATATTTTTAAACAACTATCAAAAAGAGAAAGATCTGTTTCAAAATCGCGTTTCTAAGCAGTTATCATTGGTAAATCATTCACATCCTTTTCCTCAATACTGAAAATTCTTATGAGATATCATTAGACTGTTACAACTTATAATGGAAAAATCAATGCAGTAAGAAAATTAAATTTTACTGATAGCCTTTAGGCAAAATGCAATGTTAAAATGCATTTTAGCTTCCCATGTGGTTTATAGGCAAAGGGTGAAATGGAATCTGGGTTAGCTCTCAGCACAAAATACTTTTTTAGAAGCCGATGGGCCCGCCTGTGAACCAAACTCTTTCCTAATGCATTTGTTTCTTGATTACTTAATAATGTGAAAATAACCATCCTAATTTGATCATTTGAAAGGTCAGAAGTCTGTTCTACTTTAAAAAAAATTCCCTAGTTGAAGTCAGTGAGGAGATTCTTCATCTTCACAGGAAGAAGAGTTAAAAGAAAAAAAGGAAAAGAAAAAAAAGGATTCATCTCCTGAGCAATGTAGCAATGACACGTGAGAATCTTAGGGAGAGAAAAGTTTGGGGACAGAGAAACAGAGAAAAGATGGGTAGAGAGGTACAAGCAGAGGGAGAGACTTTAAAAAAAAAATTATCAAGCTGCCACTTATCTCTTGTGAAGATGTGACATATAGACTACACTCGATGTGGCTTGTAATCACTATAAATGGCCACCTTTTTTTTGTTGGCAGACAGATATTAACAGACATGTATTGACACTTGTGCATTTTCCTCATCCTACATCTATACTAAAGTCATGCTTTATATGACTGATTTAAATGACTATGTTCTTTTCTTAATTACCAAGGGAAATGTGTACAGTTAATTTCTAGATCATAAACAAAGACACTAGTGTTTTACAACTTTTCCATTTTAGACCATGATTAAAAAATTCATTTATTGCCCTCATAAAATGCAGCGATTAGGTAGAGCACACCATTTTCTTACATTTGATTTCCAGTAAAAGCTCTTAGTTCTTTTATTGACATTTGCATGTTATTTAATAGTAAATATTAATAATGTTTAATTTTCACCATCTTCAAAAGTATGTTTTCAGTTAGTATTTGAAAAACATTCTGTCAGCTTTAAACTTTTAATAATGACGATTATTAATAGTTCAAAGAATTCAGGTATCATGTTGATGTTTACAATATCACGTAATGGAGAAGAAAGCTATCTTATTTTTTAAAGTCAAGATAACCAATGATTTCAGCAATCTAAAGGATAGCAGTCATGTTGCCTAATGTCATACTATTAACATATTTCCCTTATTTTAAAAAATAATTTTATATCTTTCTTGATGATTTTTTGCTTTTTTGATTTTCAAGCCCAAATTATACTTTTGTAAACTAGCTTACTATAAGATTTATTCTCAAAAACTTCTATAATGTCATTTAAAACTCTTGGAAGACAGTCAAGTGGTAAAAAAGTCATTTATTTAGGCAATAAAACATTTAAAAGTGCAGGAAGACTCTAAGAGATCTATTTCAACCATGTATAGTTTAAAGTAATAGGAATTTTATGTAAATATAAATTATATAATATAAATTAATGGAGAAAGTATACTTTCTGAAACAGATCATACAATGATTCCTTTTCTCAATTTTGCTATAAAACTTCCTGTGTTGCATTGCTTAAGCTATCCAAGGACCTCGATGGAATTTAACTCATGGATTTATTGGAACTAAAAACTTTTTATATCTAAGTCAAATCTAAGACATTATAGAACTCACTTTTCTCCCCAGTTGCATCCTCATTTTACTGATAAAGTGAAGAGAGAAATGATTTGTGGTTTCTCCACAGTTATGGATTTGGGATTCAACCCTGACTTGCTGGCTCAGAATATAGTAATTATTCCAATATACCATGCTGCATCATTCATTGAGAATAAATTAGCATTTTGAGGTTTATTCTGAAGTTCTACATTCCCAAAAATCTTGGTAGAAAACTCTGTAATAAAAGCATGAAAATATTAGTTTAACAGAATAGGATTGGAGGCAGAGATAGGCCATGAAACCATAAAAGTCCTAAATTGATTTCATAATCATTTAAAGTAAATAACCCAGTGTACATTAAATTACACACACACACACGTCCATCTACCTACCTTCCTATGTATCTGTCTATCTTAGTAAGATGTTCTAGGCTTTGTCCCATTAATATTTTTTTTAAAAAAACATTGCATTTGTTATAGATGTTTTATACACAATGCTTCCTCTACTCCATTTGCTCCACTATCTAAATATCTATATGAATTCTGATTTATACAGTTTAAGTTATTGACATATGCATTCTAGATCCATCTGTGGCAAACACCGTACATGATCCAAGCCTGTCCAGCTGTATTCTGTTTCTGTGTCCTGGATTTATTATTATTCACTCTTTTTACCCTCTCTTGACCTCAGTGAAAACAATTTCTATTCTCATGTGCCTTACTTTTCTCTCTAATTTTTGAATTTCCTCATTTGCTTATGTATGTATGTATGCATGTATGTATGTATGTATGTATATATGTAGTATTCTTTTCTTTCGTTCTAAATAAATATTTGGGATAGAAATATATTTATTTTTCCCAAAACAGATGACTTGAATTACGTGCAACATGTATATATCTGAAACCAAGTGTAGAAAATTACTGGATGTGTATACAGAGGTAAATTTGTAAATTAAGGATTTCCAATTAGGGAAAGTTGCATTTGGAGCTGGATATCTTTATTGGGATCAAATAACATTTAATATCTGTATGTTTTAATATTGGAGTAAAAACCATTGAAATATACAGAAATAAAATGAGATCATTTCTTTCAGTAAAATTAACATACATTTCCATTTTCAGGATTTGGACTCTTGTTCTCCTAGTATTTTGACTTTTAAATTTGGTGTATCAGGAGCTACTTATCTACTCACAAATTAAATATCTGCTAATTCTCAATTCAATGATCACTTTCCCACCCAAAATACAACAGTAGTTCTACACAATACTTCATTTAGAATAGAACCATTTAGCTGGTGTTTAATATAAGTCCTCTAAAACAAAGGCATTGGCAACAAGGCTAGCATGTGAAAAGGAGGTGAGCTTTGTGGATGACAGCAGTTCATTTTGGTTCTACAGAGACAGCAATTCACTCCTAGAAATGCAACTTTTATAAGTAAAATTTTCTAACTTCTTCCTGTCTGGAGTCAGTATATTTGCTTTATTCCTAATACTGAGTTGAAAGCATAGGATAATGTTGTATGGAAATAAGTTTTAAGATTTATTTCTTGTTCTGAGTTATAGATATATTATAGATATGAACAACTACACTTTTTTAAAGATAGTTTTTTCTTCCCCATCCCACTGCTGACATCTTTATACTTTGGATAATTGACGGTTTAGCTTGTGATAAGCTTCTTATGTCATTGTTCTGGGTCTTGGGAACATTATACTTTCTTCTAATTTACTTCATAGGAACAAGTTTAAAGAGTTGATTAAATCACTTTCTTCATAGTGTGGTATTGAGACAATTTGTCCAGGAAAAAAAAAAAAGAGCCATCATTGACTTATTTCACTATACAGTACTTTGCATTTTAAACCACTCTCTTTCTCCTCCAGGAACAATATGATTAGAGAATAACCCATAAATTTTGAACTCCTATGGACCTAAAATAATGCAATGACTTAGACATGTTGGGCTGATGGTCATTTGATGTGTTTAACGGCTTTAAAACTCATTTCACTCCAGTTCTCCATAAAGCCCTCAAGTCTGGAAGAGTTAATGGTTTGCTGAAAATACTCTACAGATGCATGAGTGCTTAGATTATATATACTGAAAAAGTACGGTTTGTTTTATTTTCTAAAAATTGTGAAGATGGCACTAAAGATGTAAAATCCAGTGTTTACTGTCACTCTCTCACATAGTGTTGTGCACTAGGGGGGATGTACAGTAATTGAAAGCTTTTTATATGACTTGCTTTTTATGTATACAGTTTTAAGGTGACATTCTAGTGGTTATGACCACTTAACAAATGAAGGAACTGAGGCTCACAAAAAACAATAAAATTCCAAGATCACTCATCAAATAAGTAACAGTACCAGAATTTGAATCCAGACCTGCCTCATTCCAAAAGCTGGTTTTCCCACTATATCGTGGAAGACTTTGGAAATTAATGAACCATATATCATATCTGATGATAACACTTGAAGGTAGATTTCTCTCAGATGATTATAAAGAAAGTACCCAGGTGCTTGAAAATATGAATGCACTCAAGGTAGGCATAATGGAAATGTCAGGAGCTATTGTATCATTCCTTATTGAACTATAACAACATCTCTGTGCTGTAATATTTTTAATTTAAATTTTTATATCTGCTGATAACCAAATATGATCTGTTGGTATCTTCATAAAAAAACACTTCAGTGAATCATAAATATCACGTATTTTAAGAATATTACATATTCTTAAAAATAGCAAAATATGCTGCTATCTACAATGTCATAAATATTAACAAAATACCATACTATAATGCAGTAGTCGTAAAATAGCAAGACAGATGAATGAAAATGTCATAGGAACCAGTAGCATGACCTTCAGATACATTCTACTGCACATTGTTA
This sequence comes from Pteropus alecto, assembly GCF_000325575.1. Taxonomy (NCBI): domain Eukaryota; kingdom Metazoa; phylum Chordata; class Mammalia; order Chiroptera; family Pteropodidae; genus Pteropus; species Pteropus alecto. The sequence continues at coordinate 8,243,679 of NW_006441071.1, forward strand.
TGGGTTTCAGGTAGAGCTTAGTTCCGGAATTCTTCTATTCATTCATATCCCCTATATTGCTCTGGACTAAGGGCGCTGTGCCTGGAAAAGAAAAGAGCCATACAGAAAAGAAAATTACCTTATTAACAATTGGGCAAGCTTCCAGGCATGCCCAGGAAGGTTGACCAGATAAGAGATAATAAGCAAATAAAGCACATGGGGCCTGAGCAGCAGGCTTTAAGACATGGTGATCTGCAGCCTCCAGTAAAATGTAACCATATGAATGTCCTGAATTTGGATCAATCAGATTTACAAATTCTTAGGTGAGGGAGGGAATTGAATTGGCAGCTAGACCTGGCTAGAGAAATGCTGGAGAAAGCTGGCCAGGGAGTAAAATAAGGTTTCCACCACATGGCGTGTGTGTGTGTACTCACACATGCATTTTTTTCCAGCACTTGATCTAAATTTATCTTCAGATTTTCAATCTTACATGAAGATTTTTCCATTTTTCTCTCTCAATGCCATCTACATTTATCAGTATTTCGCTCTTCAATATTTTTGTGGCTTTTTAGTTGTAAACAATTATGTTGTCTTTTCATATTATTGAAAGAGAGAGAGAGAGAGTGCGTTGCTGAAATATAAAATCTCAGTTTAGCAATTTAAGATTACCAAGATCATTTATGACCTTTAGGCCACTTTCTTGCAGTGACCCCTGTATGATATTCCATAGAGTTCTACATAAATTAAAGTTTATGAAGCATTCTTTCTTGAATAGTAAAATGTGATGGATATTCATGGACATTCTAGTTATCAAAACAGGAAATATGGGTAACAAATGAAAAAACAGATGGCATGAAGTCCAATGGTTTGTGAAGGGAAAAGAAAGAGAAAGAGAGAGAGAGAGAGAGAGAGAGAGAGAGAGAGAGAGAGAGAGAGACAGACAGAGAGACAGAGAGACAGAGAGACAGAGCGCGCATGTGTGCATGCATGTGAGCGATAATGCACGCACACACAAGTGAGAGTCATTGACTGTTTCCTTAGGATTCTCTTTGAAAATCCAGGAATATGAGTTAATAATTTTACTTAGCAGCTTGTATATTAGGAAATATTATAGTGTAATAAGTATATGATCTATTTAATATATGTAGACAATTAGACTAATGCTGGGTTATTTTATAGGTATATTGATCATGTTAACCTTCAACAAGTCTATTTTTATTAGCTAAGGAAATGTTGAATTTTTAGTTTTATCCATTCAGTATATTCAGTTCCCTCATTTATATATATTTTTAAATTTTTACTTTTTTTTACAAATAGCATTCTTTTCCCTGCTTTTTAAAGTGTCTTACCAATTTTCTGTCTTTAAAACTCATACATTCTATACATGATGAAAACAGATGAAATGTCACTTTTTATAAAATCTCCCCAACTCTCTTGGACAAACCCAATAGCTTTTTCTTCCAAGTTTATCATTACAGTTTTTTACATTATTTTTTTCTTTTTGACTATAAGCTCCTTGAGAACAGAGACTCTGTCTCTTCACTGTTACTGTCTTCCCAGCATATAGAACAATCTGGTGTTTATAGCAGGTATTCAAAAACTGTTCTATAGATTAGTAAAGTGACTTGTAGCCAAATCTATTGTGTAACACTGTTGTTTTAAATTGCATTTGAAGTAGCAAAAATAAAATAAAAAAAACTAGTCCATTGAACAACCAGAAGATACAGTTAAATTTCCTTACACATAAAAGCATTCTTTTATTTTTTCTTTTGTTTAAAATGCACTTACTGAGTACTTACTCTGTATAGAACACAGTACAAACGGTTATAGGAAGATATAAGAATTAGGTGCTTACCATCACATCTAGAGGGGACTATAAACCATATATAGAAGTAGGTACTACACAAAGATGAATGTGATAAATGTTATAGAGGAGCTCTAAAGAAAAGGCTGTAGAAGTCCTTAGGAGAGAGAATTGTTTCAGTAATCTTTATTTTTTCTTCATCATTCACTAATGTTTTTGGAACAGGTAATATGTGCCAGGCACTACAGATATAATGATGAATAAGATACAATCTCAAAAATTTTATAGTCTAGATAAGGTGAGGTAATGTTGGAAAATCAGGTAAGTGGACAAAAAATTCTGGTACAATGTACTGAATGCCATGATAGGGACAGAACATAAAAATCACCCATTCAAAGCAAGGCAGTAGGAATATCAAATGAATAACACTGATGCTATTATATCACTTTAGATTATCTACTATGTTGAAAACACATTTTTCCCATCCATAAATATGCCTGAGCTTATTATTTACATACAGGATTTTAATTCATTTAAGATAGAACACTCCAAAATATAATTTACCTACAAAATAGTTGTCACATGAGCAAATAAAACAAAATCTCATCATTTTCTCACTTTGAAGAATGAAGTATGTTTATGATTGAACCTGACAGATTTAGAAAATTAAGAAAAAGTTTCTTGTAGAAAGAATATTAAAATGAGTTACATGGCTATGAAAACAATCATAATAATCAACACATCTGCTGTATAAATTTGCAGTATATATATGTGTATATAAATATATATCGCATTTATTCAATGGAAGTAAAGGCTATGTATCTATACAGATATATATGTACACACTAATATACAGGGTGAAATTTTAATAACAGATCAAACATATATGCAAATAGATTAATAAAATAATAATTAATAATTAGAACCAAGGCATGGAAGGGGCGAAGGGGAACACATATTAACCAGAAATATTGATATAGTTATTAAATTTAGTGCCACTTTGGCTCTGAGCCTCCTAGAAATGAGAGCAAAGAATTATCATATTGTAAAGAGCATGTCATTGGTTCCAATAGTTTAATGATGGAAACTATCGCATTGATTTAAATTATGACATCTGTATACATGCATAATTAGAAAGTTAAATATCAAATACCCAGATATATATAAAATTCAGAGATTATAATTTTTTGCTTAATAGAAGAAGCAAAGATTTTTAAAAAGCAACATATACTCAGAGTCTGTACTTCCTATGCTATATATTAGTGATTTTTGTAGTGTATCTTACTCAATTCTTAGATTACAAAGAGATAATTCATAAATCTCAAGGGAAGACAAAATGAGCTACAAGCATCCACCTCAATACAATCAGAACTGCTTCAAATTGTCTTAGAAAAGAAGGTCTCACTGTGGGGATGCCCTTCGAAAACCACTAACAATATACCCTAGAATTACAATATAAATATTATCACTTACAAAAATAAAACATTGATATTTTGATTATGTTATTTTTAAACAAGCCATACTATTTGCCTAAATAATACTAAAAAAGTGAAATTTTGTGTAATTATGAATATGATGACTATGTAATACATTTTTCTTTGAATAATAACATGAATTTTAGTTTGACTTTGTGGTCAGGTACATTAAGTTTTAGGAAAGTTTGTGTTGTTATATCATTCATGTTAGAATTGCTTTTTAGGCTTATGAAATATAAAGATAATTTGGAATATCTTTATTCTTAAAGGTACTCAAAGTCCACTGTGAGAAAGACAATATGCAGACTCTCGCAATACCAATTAATAAATACCAAGAAAGAAGGTGAATATATATACATACATATATGTATATGTATGTATATATGTATGTATATATATACACCTGTAGATCCTATATTTAATCATGGAAAAAATGAGGTGGGGGACATGTGACAAGGCAGTTGCTCAGGAAGGAAAGGGGATTTCACAGAAATCTTCATAGAGTAAATAAAACCTTTTAACTTGTGTCTTAAATGTTAAGTGGGAGTTAGCCATGTGAAAATGGAAGAAAACTTTAAAAATATATACTTTTCTATATATTTGTTTAATAAGGAAAAATGATGAACATGTCAGAGCTAAGAAATAGAATGTGCAAAGTCTCAAATGCATAAGATATATGAGGAATTTTGAAAAATTATAGGACCATGATACACTAGGTTGCTACATTGAGTGTAATAGATTGGTAAGAGAGGAAGCCAGGTTACTGAAGTTCTTACACATTATTCTAAGGAGGTTTTAATTTTTAAATCTATGTCCGTAATACTTAAAAAAATTTGTAGTACTTACCAGGGATACAATTTCCTAAATTATTATTATTATTATTGTTTTATTATTTTTTTGAATGTCTGTCTTCATTACAAGACCATAAGCCCTGTTAGAGCAGAATTGTGTCTAATTCACCATTCTTAACACATTATGCCTGCTACATAATCAGTGCAACAAAATTATTTGTTAAATTCTATGAATAAATCTTGAAGATGAAGGCCAATGAAGGATTTTAATACAGTAAAAAGAATATATTAGAAGAGTGAATTTGAGCATCAGGGAAACAAGTTAAAATTCTTTTTTGGTAAGCTAAGGCATAAATAAGATGTGAATCTAAGATGTGGTTTGGACAATTAGGTAGATGATGAAGCCCTTTGATGAAATAGGTCTTTAGATAGAAATTTGTGCCAAATTTGTATAAAATGCCTATAGATCCTATATTTAATCTTTTGGAAATCGTATTTATTATATATAATCATAATGTCCCCAGGAAAGTGATAAGCAATATATGGCCTATGGGAAATATGCTGCATTTTTACAGGAAGGCTCTCATCTAATAGATGAGAGGTTGAGGCCTAGAAAGGGTCAAATTCAGCCAAGCCGTGTCTGTTGGAATTCACCCCCTTATATAATCAACTGGTTATTTCTGGGAGATTGAAGATGAATTTAGGTGGGTTATTTATTAAATAACATTTACATGAAAAATAAAAAGAATGCTGAACTTTTATTTGGCAGGGTCTAGTCATTGAGATAAAAGCCACTCCACATATTTCAATTAGTAGAGAGGGTGGAGAGTCGGGGTGGGGACAGAACAATGAATTGGTCACAAAAGAATTTGAAAGGCCAGAATTGCAAAAAAGAGATGGGAGTGGCAAGTTTGGGAACAAAAAGTAATATTAGTGAACCCATGAATCTGCACCTGCTCTGTGCCATTGGAGATGCTATTACAATCAGTCCTGGATTCAACAAATAAATGTCACCTCCATCAAGGCTGGAGCTGCTATAAAAGGGAATGGCTCTTGTCTGAGTCTGGAACAAATCACCTCAGCCCAGCTAATATCATGGCAATTGCCAGGAAACTGCTGTACTGCTGGTACCAGAAGCAGAAAATTTTCTTTTTCTTTCCTGCTTATTTTCTTCCAGTGCCTCCTATTGCCAAAATTTAAAAGAAGTCAGGTATTGAGGAAGCCTAAAAAATATAATTTACTGGAAACCAGTTCCATCAGTTTAGAGCAGAGCTTAGAAGGGTGGAATGGATCTGGGAAACGACAGGTGAAAAATTGGCACAGATGGCATTTCAAAACAAGTGGATTGCAAAGTATTTCTCAGAAAGAACCTTGGCAAAGTAATTTCTCTCTAAGAACAGACTATCCTCTTCAGAATTCCTGGATATGGATGAATGATCATATAGTATGAAAGGATTCATAATGAGGTAAGACATTAGATAAAGAATATGCAACAATAGGAAAACAAAATATCCAATTAAAAAATGGACCAGAGACCTTAAAAGACATCCCACCAAGGAAGACTTATAGATGGCAAATAAGCATTTGAAAAGATGCTGTACATCATATGTCATCAGGGAAATACAAACAAAAATGTGGTACCATTACACATCTATTAGAATGGCCAATGTCTGGAACACTGGCAACACCAAATTCTGGTGAAATGTAGCTCAACAGGAACTATGGTTCACTGCTGGTGGGAATACAAAATGGATACAACCACGTTGGAAGACAGTTTAGTGGTTTCTTATAAAACTAAACATACTCTTACCATATATCCAGCAATCATGCACCTTGGTATTTACCCAAAGATGCTGGAAACATGTCCAGGCAAAAACCTGAACATGGGTATTTATAGCAGCTTTATAATTGCCAAAATGGAAGCAAACAATGTGTCTTTAAGTAGGTGAATGTGTAAGTAAACTGTAGTACGTCCAGAGAATGGAATGTTATTCAGAGCTAAAAAGAAATGAGCTATGAAGTCATGAAAAGACTAGCTTTAAATGCATAACAGTAAGTTAAAGAAGCCGGTCCGAGAAGGCTGTATACTATTCAGCAGTCCCCAAACATTTTGGCACCAGGGACTGGTGCTCCTATGGGAATCTAATACCTGGTGATCTGAGGTGGAGCTGAGGCGGTGATGATAGCATTAGGGAGCAGTTGCAAATACAGGTGAAGCTTTGTTTGCTCACTCGCCACTCACCTCCTGCTGTGTGGCCTGGTTCCTAACAGGCCACAGACTGGTACTTGTCCGTGATCCGGAGTTGGGGACCCCTGTGCTATATGATTCCAACTAGATGACATTCTGGAAAAGACCAAACTATGAAGACAATAAAATGATCAGCGTTTGCAAAGGGTTTGGGGGCAGGGAGGAAGAGATGGATAGGTGGAGCATGTTGGATTTTTAGGGCAGTGAAAATACTCTGTATGATATGATAATGAATGTCATTTTACATTTGCCCAAACCAATTGAATATACAACACCAAGAGTGAACCCTTTGGGCTTTGGGTGATTATGATGTGTCAAAGTAGGTTTATCCTTGGTAAAAAAAAAAAAAAAAATCTATCTCTATATATACATATATATGTATATAGATATGTATATTAGTGAACTCATGTGTGTATACACACACACACACACACACACACACACACACACACCCACCCCATTCTGGTGAATTATATTGGTAATAGTGGGAGCTATGCATTTGTGGGAGCAGTATGGTATATAGGAAATCTCTCCACTTTCCTTTCAATTTTATTTCAAATATAAAACTGGTCTAAAAATAGACTTAAAAAATAGAGACTTTGGAATATGTTTCACTTCTTAGTGTTATCAGTTCATGTTTTCCAAGTATTGTATTTTCCATTTAACTACAAATATAAGTATAATCTTCACTATTACTTCTTCAAACAAAAATAAACACTAATAAAATTGAGGTATTCTATGTCATAAATTGACCCCTGAAATACTTATAAATATATTTTTGATACGTCAGGGCCTTTATTGTCTGTGTCCTGTGGGATCTGCTGTATTATTTTAGAAATGGAGCACTCTTTAAAGCTGCATTTCTAACCCCTGTATTTAACCCATATTACATTTGTTTTTCCTCTAATGAAGTTGATTCTTATTAATCAACTGGAGAAGAGTATGGATCATGTAATTTTAGTTCTTTATTTCACAGAAGAGAAAACTGAGGGACAGAAAGTTTAGATGATTGCTCAAGGTCACAAAACAAAAAGTGAAACCGTATTTTATTTTCCTTTCTACCATTGCTCTTTGCATTGAAATACAGTTTTAGGAGTCTTGGGATATATTCTTTCCTCTGCACTTAACTCGATCTATAGCCTTGAGATCACTCATTCAACACATATTTAATGACTGCTGTGTGCTATATAATATTCCAGGAAATAGGAATATAAAGATGATAGATGCATATAATCATGTTCACTAAGAACAAGGTGCAGTGGAGAAATAACACAAAATAAATTCTCCAATGCTGATAATTAAAATTAATCGGGTGTACTAGATGGAATCTAAGACTCTTGGTTGAAAGTGTTATTACATTTGCTACCATATCTGAAATATATTAAATCAATGCTTTAGATCTTTTGTTTCTAATTTATAAAACTATCCTGATAGATAAGTACTACTATCCATACTTTCCAGGTAAAAAAAAAGTCATTAATTTGCCTAATTGCCACCTGCTTAAAATAGAAAACCTGGATTTCAACCCTGGTAAATCCAAAATAGACACTATCCAAAATACCAAGCTGTTATTGGTTTTGAAGGAAAATTTTCATATCCATGGAACTAGTAATTGGGAGAAAAAGAAGGCAACTTTAAGCTCACTAAAAAATACTTATATTTATGCTTTCTCTGAATGTAATCTTTCTCCACCCGTATGCACTGCATGCACCAAGAACACACTCCTTCCATGAAGCAAGAGTTCTCTAGGGTCTACATCAGGGCTGTATAACAGAACTTTCTGCAATACTGGACATGTTCTCTATTTGCACTGTTCAGCATCATAGCCACTGGCCTCATGTAGCTGTTGAACACTTGAAATATGGCTAGTTTGACAGAGGAACTGAATGTTTAATTTTAAATGATTTAAACTTAATTTAAATATAATTTAAATTTAAATAGCTGTGTGCCCGTTGAGTACTTGGAACTTGGCTGGTGACACTGAGGTAATGAATTTTTAATTTTATTTAAATTTAAATAGTGATATTTGGTTAGTGGCTAGTGAAGTGGCTAATGGATTTTGCAGGTCTGAACATACTTGAATGTGCTCGAGTAGATTTTAGAAAACCAGTGGAAGCTATACAATTGAATACTATAATGTGTGTGCCTGTGAAAATTTCTTATGGTAGATTGTTCTATCAGATCCTGAGGGGATTTTATAAGATATTAAAAAACATTCCTTTCCAGAGGAGCATGAGACTCCTTCGTGTTTTTATAATTTCTAACCCCTGTATTTAACCCATATTACATTTGTTTTTCCTCTAATGAAGTTGATTTTTATTAAACGTTGCCTCCAAGTCTCTGGATATTGAAACTTCGCCAGCACAATATGTAAAAGTGAAGTGGGATTTTTAATAATTTTCATAAAACATGATCAGACACTTCTTTCAAGTAACGGCAGAGTCTTCTTTTTGAGGTTTTGCTTTCCATAGTTTCAGTTACCTGTGGTCAACTGAGGTTAGAAAATATGAAATGGAAAACTCCAAAAATAAACAATTCATAAGTTTTAAATTGCACGCTGTTCTGGATAATGTGATGAAATCTCTCACTGCCCTGCTCCATCCTTCTCCACCCCATCCAGATGTGAACATCCCTTTGTCCAGTATCTCCTCCATGCTGTCTGTTATATACTCCCTGCCTGTTAGTCACTTAGCAGCTATCTTGGTTATCAGATCCACCGTTGTGATATTATAGTGTTTGTATTCAAGTAACCCTTATTTTACTTAAATAATGGCCCTAAAGCTCAAGAGTAGTGATGTTGGCAATTCAGATATTCCAAAGGAAGCCATAATCTTTCTTTAAAGTAAAAAGATGAAAGTTCTTGATATTATAGGGAAATTAGAAAAAAGTATATCAAGGTTGCTAAGATCTATTGTAAGAACAGATCTTCTAGCTGTGAAATTGCGAAGAAGGAAAAATAAATTTGTGCTGGTTCGCTGTCGCACCTCAAACCGAAAAAGTTAATGACTACAGTGCATGTAAGTGCTTAGTAAAGATGGAAGAGGCACTAAATTTGTGGGTGGGAGACATGAATAGAAAACATGTTCAGATTAATGGCAACATGTTGCACCAGAAAGCATTGAACCTATATGAAGACTTCAGCAAGGGATCCCCTGAAACGTTGACACTAAACCATTACTGCAAATAAGAGATGGTTACACAGATTCAGGAACAGGTTTGGACTGAAAAAAAAAAAAAATTAGAGAGAGAGTGGGAGAGAGAACTAGAGAGACCACATTCACAGTATATTGTCATAATTATTGTTATAATTATATTTTACTATTGTTGCTAATGTTTTACTATGCTTAATTTATAAATTAAACATTATTGAAGGTATATAAGTATAGAAAAAAAACAGCATAAATAGGGTCTCGTTCTATCTGTGGCTTCAGGTATCGAGGGAGTCTTGGAACATATCTCCCATGAATAAGAGAAGCCTACTGTACATACATTTAAAATACTATTCTAAACAAGATGTGAAAAAAAAAGTTTTAATTCCAAGACTGTGCTGTTTTTATGATGATTGCTGATGTTCATAAGCAAATATTTTGTTCTGGATTTCAGTAAATTGGAGAATATGGTCTTTACATGCTTATCATCATCTTCATTATTTAAAAGTTCTCATTGAGTCTATTCATCCATCCATTCTTCGAACACTTCTAAAGACTGTACTTTGTGCTGGTCACTGTATTTAGCACTAATGATACAAAAATAATCAAGAAGTAGTCCCCTTGAGCAAGGATCTGGTAGATGACCAAAAAAAAAGTGACATTAATTATAAAACACCATGATAAATATTATTAGAATAAAACTGAAAAGTTTTTGAATACCTGTTTAATGCTGAGTCCTGTGCTGAGTAATTTTGTGCATTTTCTCCTATAATCCCCATAGCCATGTCTTTCTGTTAGTTACTATTTTTTTCTACAATTTACAAATATGAAAAACAAGGCTGTATACTGTTAAATAACATTATAAATACTGTTAAATAGGGAACTAGACCACATAGCTATAAGTCGTTGTACATAGTATATTCTCACACTAAAGAAGTTGGAGAGAAATGTCAAGAGTTGAGGAAGTCTACGGCCACACTACCCTGAACAAGCCCAATCCTGCCTGATCTCGGAAGATAAGCAGGGTCAGGCCTGATTAGTATTTGGAGACCACCTAGGAAGACCAGGTGCTGTAGGCATAAATGAATGAATAAATGAATGAATGAATGAATGAAAAAATAAAATAAAATAAGAGATTGTAAGTTGACAAGGTCCTTGCAATCTGTGAGGTCAACCAAGGGTTGCCTTGCCGAAAAAAAAAAAAGAAAAAGAAAAAAGAAAAAGGGAGAGTTGAGAGAAGGCAATGGAATGTGTATAAGGGTACATTTCTATTATATTTCTTGGTGTATTTGCTAAGCACTAGGGATTCAGGAAGAGTGTCAAGACTCTTAAAGTCAAATTAAATTAAATTACTTTTACCCAGACTCTGAAAATTTTATTTTCCTTCTATCATCTACTTCTAATTAATATCCCATCTAAATTGATCTATATCAAAGATGATTGGTTTTTAATATAATGTAAGTGAATTGGTGATACTTTGCTATTTTAAGCATATTAGCATAGTTTTAGAATACTGTTTTAGAATGCCAGTGACTACTTTTATCCTCTGTTCTTTAGTATACTGAATCTGAAACAGAAATGACACTCTTTTAGCGGATTAGCCTTATCCAGTACAGGATCTTGCTGTCTCAGGAGAGAAGACTGTGGTTGGATCCAACTAGAGTTTGCAAGGCCCAGTGTAAAATGAAAATGCAGGAGACACTTGTTAAATACTGTTAAGAATTTTGGCAATTCCACAAGAGCATTAAACCAAAAGTAGGGTCGTTGTTTGTGCAGGACCCTGTGCAGCTGCATGAGCTCGTGAAGCCAACCTTGATAACATTTTTTTCTAAAATATATAAGTACTTCTCAAAATGTGATGTAAATACATATGCTGTGTAGTAGAGAAGTTTAAAGCACCCATCCCTCTGTCTTTGGAAATGACCTACACAGCCCTTCCTGAAGGAGTAGGTCCAGCTTGTATGAGGTAACTCCATATGTGGCTGCAAGTAATTGGTTTATGGCTAAACACCTAATCCAAGCTGAGCTAGTCAAATTTGTCTCTTGAGGATTTGAACAAGGGACACAGGAACATTTTCAAAGATTATAAAGCACTGAAGTTGTGAGCTTTGTAGATTTGGGGTTAATGAGAGCAGCATTAAAAGCTTTGTGGATAAGAAAAAGTTATGGGAAAGCTGGACTTAAAACACTTACATCAACCGTGGGTTGTAGAGTCCAGCAAAAACCTGATATAGCAAAGACAGGTGGAGGGGGAGGGAGGAAAGGAGAGAGAGAGAGAGGGAGGGAGAAGGAAGAAGGGAGGGATTTAGAGAGGACTAGGCTGTAGAGGGATGGGTATTCGTTTTCTACTAGTCCTTTAACAATTAATACTATCTTGTGTGGTCATTTTATGTTTTCATATCATTTTAAATAATGGGATACATTTTAAATAAGAAAGAGAGAAATGGAGAACAGATGCTGATTATGATTTCCATGAACTTTTTTCAGTCCCTTGTGCCCTTTCTTTCCTTTAATATAAACCCCCTGTTACTCCTGCTAATTTCACTGAATTGCCATTTCTTTCTTTCAAATGTCCCTTGATAATGAAAGCTATGGTGCGATTTCAATAAATTGTGTGGGAAATTGAATTAAAAGTAAATTCAGCCTGTCTTTCATGAGTATGACACTTTCTATTGTGAAAATTGTGAATGTATTATAATGTTGGTATTATTACCCATTTGAAAATAACGACGACAACAAAACCAAACTAGCACCCAAAGTCCAGTCGATTGGCACAACACAAGAACTATAATTGGGACAGAAGGTACTTATTGCTATTATAACTATGCAGGAATATTGTTTTCTGGTACATCACCAGTTCTATAGGACATCACTATTTAATGGGAATACTAACAATACTTTTCCATTTTCTTTATTTTTTTCCTAACATTCCTAACCAAATTAGCAATTTTCACTGTTGTCGATTATATTGAAGCAAATTGCTTGTTCCAGTTTTTAAAATTAGTTGATCTATTTTTACTATTTTGTGTCAATCTACCTTACTGAAGTAAATTTGTAAAATATAGCTATGCTCATACTTTTATTTTAATCCATTTATCTCCCCATGTATGTTGTTGACATGTGTTTTGTTTGACAAATATTTCAGTGAGATTTTGAGTTTTTAATGGAAATTTTAAAATGGAAGAAAATTTTGACAAATACATTAATTTGAGGGTACAAATGTTCTTATTTTCCCTTAAGTAGACATTTTAAATGATCTAATGAGATCCATACATTATGTTGAATTTTTTTTTAATTAAAATTATTTAAGTGACATTGGTTAATAAAATCAAACAGGTTTCAAGTATACAATTCAAAAGTACATCATATGCATATTGCATTGGACGTTCACCACCTAAAGTTAAATTTCCTTCCATCACCAAATATTTGACCCCTTTTACTCCTGTCTATTACCCCTTTGCCCTCCTTCCCTCTGGTAACCATTGATCCACTGTCTATGTGCATGGGTCTCTATTTGTTTATCATGTTTGTTTGTTTAAATGTTTTTTATCCAAAATTATAAAGAATCTTTAAGAAAAGAGACAATAGATCTTTTATAATCATTTGTTAGATTTCAAAGGTGTGTAACTAATATGTATTTCTACCAACAATGTTATTTCATCCTAGTTTTACTAGCCTAAATTATTTTTTCCTCTTTTCTCCAGACATTTCGCTCCCTTTCATCTCTGCTGTGTCTATTTTATTTTATTTTATTTTATTTTATTTTATATTTCTTAGTAGTCTTCTCTACAATGTCTTTTTTAGTGAAGGAAACTTATATCTTATATCTTAGCCATGTTTATCTTAATAATTGAGTTTATGTTTTTTTTACCGTTTGTCTATAAAACTTTTAAGTGTCTTAAATTGTCTGCATATTTCAATCGTTAGAGCTCATTTATTATCAATTAATAAAAATACATATATTTTTTGTAATAAGAAAAGAACACTTTTTTTGAAGGCCATTAATTATAATGATGGGTATTCTTGCTTTTTTTAGGAGACTGGGTTATTCTAATCCTATCTGATTGGGTGTAACTTTCGGAGGTGGTGAAAGGGATGCTAAGGCTGCAAAAAACAAAGTTCTTCTAATAGCTTGGCTTTCATCCCAGAACTGCAAGAGAATACCCCTAATCATGTTTCAAACACATCTGATGGTAACTGTTTTTGTATAATAGGTAACATTTCCCTGTTTATTGATACAATTCAACATAGGATAAACCATTCCTTAGTTATATGAGAAAATATTTTGCTTATTTTTTTTTTCTTGTACCTATTGTTGGCAAGTTTTTTTTTTTTTTTCCTGGAAACACTACAAAAATCTTCTTATTTTGACAAATATGTTAGACTTGGTTTTACCTAGTAAAACTGGATGAAATATTATGTCTTTGATTCAGGAATTTTTAGACATTTAACTTTGCAGTGGAAAGGTTTCTTTTCCTAGCTTAAAGGTTTTTTGACTGACCTTTTATAAAGACTGTAGTTGAACCAACCAAAGAAGTTATATCAGTTTCATAATTTAGCACAATAGAAGTAGGTGGCAATTTAATAATTAATATATTATTTTATAAATGGCAGAGGCCATGTATGTAGAAATGTATAAACCTGTTAATAGCAAGTGTCATGTAATATATTATTCTGGGAAATGGGAATCCTCAAATCCTAAATACTATTATGAATATAGAGAGTGAAGGCAAAAAATGTGGATAATATTTAATGATCAGAAAATTGAAATGAAGGATTGAAATCAATAAGGAAAGATGATAAAACATTATTCAGAAACTTCTTAAATATATTTTACAGCCACACAGATGAAAAAATATAAAGCTAAGAAGTTTACAACTGGAAATGATCTTGGAAATTATAGTTTCCATCCCCTATTTTTCCATGAAGAGACTAAAGGTTTATAAAATCATCAAATAACTTCTCCAGAGAAGGAAGACCCATTGGAGAAAATATGATATCCTGAGAAAAGAGCCATTGTAAATGAGAAAGCGTATTGCCATTTAAGGGTTAGCAGTAGTAAGTAGAGTTCAAAGACATATGGAGAAGGTTTAGCTACATACTTAAAGGCTTGATTATTAAGGTTCTTCACCAAATATATTTGGAGTGGGTATTTGCACAGTACTAAGAGATTAAGAAATTGAGCCCTATGACTTCTCTTTTTTGAAAGTGAGATGTAGATGTCATGTCATAACAGAGGTTTCCCATACTACCTCTCCATGTAATAATAAAGGGGATATTAAGAGAACAATATTACTATGAAAATATAATAGCAGTCTCCCAGAAATTTGATAGTAGTTATCAAAATGCAAAATTTTTTCATTTTTTGTCCTCAGAATTCCATTTCTATAAATCTAATCGACAGAGAGATTCTGGTACAAATGAGCAAACTCATAATGAAAGCATTCACTGACCAAATGAGTAACTACAGTATTAAAAACACTATAGACACCCAGTGATAGAAAAAGACGTTAATTATCATATATATGCACAGTCCTTAAACAAAATGAGTTGAATTTATGTATGCTGCTATTGAAAGAGTCCTAAAGTATATTGACAAAGTCAGGTAAAACTCACTGCATGTAATACAACCTTATTTGTGTTTTAAAAAAGAAGTGTTCATCTTTGTAGGAGAGACTATGTGCCTACCTGTCTGTATATTTGGGAAAAATCTCTAAAATCTCTAAAAGTGCACATAACAAGCAAGATGCAACTGTTTCTTTTAGGGATGCAATGCAAGACTGTGAAGATTAATTGTTACTGTGAATCATTTTATGCTGTTTCGATTTTTTATGTATATACATTACCTTTTTAACTTTAAAAATAAAGATAGTTGAGATAATCTCATAGTCTATGACTTGAGCCATCTCAGTATATTCACAGAAATTTCAACCTCTTACATTTTTTTAAAATTCCTGCAGGGTCCCAGGCACATTTAAAAATGATATTCCACCTGTAACTGTTATATCTCTAAGTAATGTCTTCTGTATCGCTAGGGGCTATTCTGCCTCCTCCTATATTCTGACCTCCCTGGGAAGGATGGACAGGGGCATGACAATTCCTGATGTGCTCCTGTGATTCTCTGCGTAGAGACATCGCTAGAGGTCGCATGCTGCGCTCTAGACACTGTCAGCAGGAGGCATAGATTATGCCTAAGCCCAATTCTTATGTCCAGACTTGAATATAATTAAAAATACTATAGGACAAATAGCCATCATAAACCCTATCATCTAGGATTACTCTAAAAAACAACTTGAAGTCCCAGAAACTGGATCGCATCCACTGGGATAGGCACAAGACCCCATCTAGAGGCAGAGTGGGTTTACCTTCTTATAGTGAGAGGAAGTAGGAATACCTTGCCCTGTGGCTAGCTTGGACTTGAGTGTTGTCACCTAGCAGTGTGAGGATACTGCTGCTTCTCCAATGTGAGAGACTTTTTCAGGCTTTTCATGGAAAAGTATAATTTCCACTTCTCTCTCTTTCTGTTAGAGGACTGAAAGAGAATAGAAATCTCCTGCCATAATCTGCAGTGGCCCTCTTCTAGTCAGATGTGTTAATTTTGCAAGAAGAATGGAAGTTGGAGTGAGAAAAGATGCATTGATTGATGTAGAGTTTGGTAGTTGTTGAGTTGGATGGGTAGAGACAGGAGTTGTTGAGTTGGATGGGTAGAGACAGGAATTAAAAGCTGAAAAATGTGGTGCAGACAGAGCAGTAAATACAGTTAGCATTAATGTAATGGCAAGGTGGAGAGCCAGAGAAGAGAAAGAGCAATTAGGGAGATAGTTTTATAAACTATGTAAATGCCTAACCAATGTACTGTATACTTGAGACTAATAATAATAAAATAAAATAAAATAAAATAAAATAAAATAAAATAATATAAAATAAAATAAAATAAAATAAAAAAAGACAGTTAAACATGATCAAGTAGAAAAAGGGATAGTGGAAGAATGAAGATATCCATATTGAAATAATAGTTTTGAGTCAGTAGGATAATGAAGTTTAAGGTTACAACATGCAAGCCATTCTTGGTTTAATAGTAAAGTCGAGAGTATGGGGACCAAAGAGGTCTTTATGAATAGGGAATTTAGAAACTATTGCTCGGGTATGTTGAAATCCTCCAAGTTCATAATAAGGAGAACAATGCTTTGTTTCATTTTCCTGGAACATGTAAGGAAACAACCTATAGTCGGTAGAATACAGAACAAAATAGGTTAGGTTAAGAATAATACTGGCTGAAAGCAGTATGGTATGGCACCAATTTGGAGTTACACAAATGATGCCACCATCCCAAAATACCATTGACAGTGTGAATGCAAGGGTGAAGCTCTTGAAATTTCTGCAAGGTTGTATTTAGGAAAAAAGTTAATCATGAATTGAAGCAAAATGATACTGGATCAGTCCTTTGAAGAAGCAAAATATAGAGGTGGCGTTTGCTTGAAGACTCCAAGGACCTAATCTTGGTGGTACTGGCATGATGTTGAAAACATTCATAGAAAGTAGAAAATTGATATTGATAGAATATGTGGAAAGAGAGTACTTGAAGTGGTCATTAAAGATGGAGGGATGAAAGGCAGCATGTTCCCAGTCTCAGGATTTGTTGTTCTTCTGGGGGATATGTTGTTACTTTTTCAACTTGGCTTATGTCAAAGCCCAACATGAATGGTCTAGAAGCAATAATGAGAAGCAAGGGAAATGAATCATAATGGTAAATGTGCAATATTAATTATAGAGGTGTATTAAAGTCTTTATGCTATCAAAGGAGAGCTAGTTTTTGGTTTCTGAAAAGCAAATTTGGAAATGTTTGGATAGCAATTGGCAAATGAAAAAAAGTTAATATTAGAGTGAATATGGCCTTAAAAACTTATACGAAATGGACAATAGCACTGTGGAATAAATGTCTTTATAGGAAGAGGGAGAGGTAGAGAATGAACTCATATTTGGCCATATGTAACAGATACATTTCCCCTTTGCACAATCCATTTTGTAGCATCTGTGTTGGACAGTTCTATGGGTATTTATAGTATTTCACCTGAAGCAAACACTATGGGGGCATTTCTGCTTTTCTGCCTTAGGCTATCTCCAAGTTACAGTGTCCCTCAGCCCATAGATGTGTGTGCATGGGGCAGGGTGGAGGTTAAGGATACCCCCAAACCATCTTTAGCTAATGAGGGAAAAATGTCTGTAGATAATTTCACCAGAATCCATGTCTTTCAGTATGACAATTCTGAGGTGGCTTCTACAAGACTCTTCAGAGAATCTCCACAAATCTCCAAAGAGATTGATTTTTCACTTGCCCAGATCAATAACTAGATCAATGAAGCACACCAAGTTGGCTTTCACCTTCTCTACTCTCTCATTTCTGCTCCCTGGAATTAACTCCCGAATAATCTAACTACACCCAAATCTTCATGTCAGGCTCTAATTTAAGGAAATTTAAATTAAGGCAGTCCTTTATTTATTTTCTCAGTAAACAGTTTAGCAATGGGAAGTTGTGGATAATGAAAATGTTTGGAAAATAAAACTGTGGTGAATGTTCTAGGGAAATCGATCAACAATGGGTTATAGTGAGAAACAGCTTTGTATTTGCATTTTTAATTAAACAATCTCCTGGGTCAGTTTTCTCTTCATGTGTGGTATACTTAGGTTTAATTGTTATGGGATTGTTACTTATGGAATCCCACCTATACATCCTCATGAATCCCTCCAGAAGGAAGAAATTCTTGGAAACATTCAAGGCACTAGGAATAAAGAGATGATGAGGGTGGGTAACTTGATAAGGCAGAAAAAACAGTTTGATGAATAACAGAAAGAAGTTTGGGAGGGAGCAGGAGGCTATTCTATGAGTGATTTTCTCTTTTTTACCCCTTTATCCTAACGTTTTTATAAGTTAATTTACTTTTTATTATTTTTATTTAAAGTCTATTGTTCTCTCCAAGTGTAATAGAGAACTCCCAAGAGTTATCAAATAGTTTCTATGAAAAACACAGACAACATAAAGGTAAAGATGGCTTTTTCTGGATCTGAGGATTTACAGTTTCTTTAAGGGGGAGCGATAATTCCCTGGAAGGGCCATAAACTGATGGATAGGGACTTGGTCCTCAGAGGGCTAAATCTACCTACTTTGTTAACTAGCTCTATGCTCCGAGATACACCTAACCTATGCTAGAATCAGTCCTGTCACATTCCTCCTAAGTCCTTTTCTCTTATAGGGGAAGACAGGAAGGGGGAAAGCAGGGTGATTGATTTGGACCAAACAAAATATTAAAATCTTTCTCCATTTTTCCAACTCTCCCCTTCCCTCTTTTCCTTCAGCTAAAATCTCACCCTTTGTGAGAATCAACCCCTGAAACTAGAGCCTGACCAGGAATTCAAGGTGGTTAGCTCTGCATGTGGAGGTCTCACAGAGTTACCTAACACAACACTGCATACATTCAACTATTAAAAACAATGCTTACATTAATTAAGTATACATGGTTAAGAATTAGATATTCCAGGAGAGAGTTTTTATGTGCTATATGTACTGCCCCCTATAATTCTGAGTACTGTATAGAGCACATATTGGTAAGACCAAATGGATATAAATTTATATAATTAATAAAATGTTTTCCTTTCCAAATTGAACAAAATCCACCAAATTTAAATTTGCCATAATTGTGTCATACATGACACAATTCTTGTGGGAAATGTTCAAGCAGACACATGCAAATTCTTCCTCTTATTTTCCTGTGTGATTTATTGGTTATGTGTTCACAGTTGGTTGCCACCCAAAATTTGATGCACATTAACAGTGCCCTAAAGATCATTTGCATTTCTCCAGTGAGATACTGTACTGCTTTTCCCCCATGGAGACTCTGTAATTATGCTGAAACCTTTTGTCTGTGACATTGGCAGTTCTCCTAGAGTGCACACAACTCCCGGCATCCTACAGATGTTGCTCTCAGTTAATCTAGTGGCAAAGGACGCATGGTTTTGTTCACATTCTGGAACCCACTAGTGAGAATCTCAGTGCCACCACTTTTATATTTGTCTTTAGAATTTGCACAAGTTATTCAAATCGGCTGTGTGATGCCTGAAGCCAGGGACACCACATGGTCAGTGGCTTATGATGATACTCTAAGCTGTATTTTTGGGTCTTTCAGATGTTTCACTTTTCAAGGCTTTCACAGAACAGCTGAGCCCTCATCGGTGGTGGCTGAGCCCCATGGGTTCCCATTTTCAAGTACTTAAGCTCCTGTAGTGATTGATGTCATAGATGAAAATACATCAGTAGGCCTGATAGATGGAGTAGAAAATGCACATTTCTCCATTTAATAGCTGTGTGGCAGAGAGTATCTACTTCTTTGTGTGATTGATAGCGAAGGTCTCCTTATTCTTAGGAAGAAAAAAAGCAACAGCTTCTGTATAGAGTTAAAGAGTACTTAAATTTAAAAAGAGACCTTGTTTTATATATGTACTTCAATCAACTTATATGTACAAGTTTTAAAATCACATCCCAGGCTTGTGCCCAACATTAAACATGATTAAATATCCTAATTTAAATTTTATTTGTTTTTTCAAGTTTTGCAGATGTTGAAGTGCATTGTCTGATAACTCTGGGAAGGCTCATGAAAATCTTAGCTATTCACAGCTACTGCTATAGCTCTGCCTTTTCTCTCCCTCACTATCTCTTCATATTATTCTGAATAATCATGGTTAGAAATATATTTTTAGCTCACGATTGATTGTCATCTTGGTGAAATCCATTAGTAAAATTAACATGTAACTATAGATCTATTAAAACACTATCACAACCAAATAGCATATTGTTCTTCATACAGTACCAAGGGATAAAAAATAAATTGCCAGTATTCATCTCTTGACAAAACATAAAACAATGTTATTGTTCCTTCCTCTATTGCTTTGTGTCTTCCTCTTCTTCTATATTTGCAAATTTGCGAACTGCTAATAAATTTACAAATGTTGGTTAAGACAACAATTTTTTGGGAGAAAAAAGGTCTTGATGTTACAAAATAGTGCTTCTTTGGGTTTCATTGATAAGAGAAAATATAGTAGGAAGAGACACATTATAAATATAGTATGTGAATTTCTTCTTTGTCCTGAATGTGTCAGATAAGAGGAGATGAAGTGTTTTTTAGCTTACTAGTCAAAGTTGCTCTAAAGAAAAGTTGATATTATACAATATTATAGCATCTGAGAAAGTACCAAAAAATCGTAACTTTTTTTTTGTTTTTTTTTGTCCAGGAGTCCCTAGAGCATGGTAGTATCTTCGTTTTTACTCTGGCCCATGGCCTGGTGGTAAAATTTTGCAGTTCTAGAATTGGGACTTTAGTACCATGTCCTGAGGCAATTATTAAAAAATCATTTGTAACAATCATTAATCAAAACTACAAAACTACAGACTGTAAATCAATCAAGACTGATGTCAATGTATGAAACCAAATGAGAAACTATTTTCAGTAGCAGAAATAATATAATTCTCTATCAACCCCTGCCCCAACTCTTTTACTGATACTGTTGTATGTTATAAACTGACTTGAAATAATAAAGTTGATTTGTTAGGTTATATCTAGAGAAAGGCTCATATGATCTGTAGGACTATGATACTGAAAATTGAAAGGCTCAGCAAAATCTACAGCAGATGATCTGCCTCCAAAGACAGCTTGACCTGCCTCTCAGGTGATTCAGGAACTCTTACCTGAACAGTGGTGAACTCACATGGCCAAATTTTGCTTCTAGAGCTGTGGTTAACATTCTTAATGTTGCTAATTATAGTCAGTTGTACAGGGCACTTTCTATCTGCCTCTATTTTGTCATATCTGTTTGTCCACTAAAGCTTTTATACAGTGTGTAGAACATTAAGTTTCCACATGTACCTCTTACATGCCATATTTAAAGATGTCGCTTAAATCATTTCTTTGAGGCTCTGTTTAGTATATTTATTGACAACCTATTATGCTTCATTCACTGGGTTTCATGGACAAAGAAGCAGTGTTTTATATAAATAAATCAGGCATATAATTCCAACCAAATTTTGATCTGGAGAATTGTGTTAGATAATATTCGTTGTTAGCACAATATACATTTTCTCCTTATTTTTAATTAACAAATTCCAATTTTGTTCTAGGTGTTAATGTTTCCAATTTAAAAATCTATTTCAAACTTTTTTGTAGTAAGGGTGCCCAAGCACCTCATCCCTGGTCAACAACCAAAGACCTAGAATTTGCTGAGATTTCTAAGAAAGCTTTGTTTCTTCTTCATCACTTCTTTTTTCTCTTTTGCATGAAAAACTGATGTGATAGCTAGAGGTACTGCTTCCATCATACAAACACGAGGAAAAAATTAAGAGAATGTCGCATATAATAGCTTTCATATATATAAGCCACTGACCAAAACTAAGAACACCTTTTCTCAGCATTTTTGTTAAATGGAAAAAAAAATGCATACACATGTATTTCACTTATATGTCTGTTTGTGTCTTCATTTATTCAGGGCCAAACTATCACTCACTGATATAAAAACATTAGTTCCAAGGGATATTTGTAGTTATTATCAAGATAAAGCAAATTGTGGTAGTGTCTAATTGCCAAATAAGAGTTGATGAAAATATGCTTATTAAAAAAATCAAATTAGTTTCTTGCATGACTTCTTAGATATTCTAATATGATAAGATGAAGTTTTTATTCTTTAAGAGGTGACTCTAATATAACATTCCAAATTAATTCGATCAGGGAGTTCATTTTCAGAGTTTCTACTGTGACTAGTATCTCATGGAATAATGGTGCTAATGTAGAGAAAGTCACATATAAATATAAATTAACTATAATAGAGGATATGAAGAGATAAATGCAAATAATTTTGTTGTCAAACAATGAAAGAGAACTTTGCTCACTTCGGGTTTTAAAGAGAACTTTTGAGAGAGTGGACTGCTGAACTGAGCTATTTTTCATTTATTTTTTCACCTTTAGTGATGATCTATTATACTAATTTGTATAAGTCTTTCTTGATCTAGATGTATTTTATAACTTATTTATAAATGGCCAATTAAAAACTGTATCCCTTGAACAGAAGAGCAAATGTACCTGGATCAAGATAAATAAATAAACAAACTGGGAATTAAAGTAAGCTTCAGTTTTATAAGTTCTGTGCTATAGCTAGCTGAACTAATTGGCCATAAACCAGATTTTGTTAAGGCCTGTGTGTATACTATGTGCATAATGTAAATAGCCCTTTCCAAATTATGCTAAAAATATCTAAAAGAAATGATCTCTAAGGTTGGAGAACTGTTCGATCTAACAATACCTTCTGCACTTTTCATCTTCACAGTGGGCCACAGGCAGGCAGGAGAAGAAACCTCTCTCCCCACTCTTCATTTCTCAATATGGACATTATAGAGTCAGGTCCTTGAGACATCTCTTGACATTCAGCTCCAATTCAGGTGCCACATGCAGGCTGCGTATGAGGAAGTTGTCTATGGCAGTCACACCAGGATGGGAGTTCTCACTGCCTAATTGTCCTGGAAGCCTGTCTAGGAAGTCCTAGAAGCCTGTATTGAAAGTGAGACAGTAAACTATGCCTCTACTGCAGTTCAGTTTCTTAGTATTTCTCCTTTTCACTTGCCCAAAACTTAAACTTTACAAAAGGTAAAGGAGAGAGAGATGCAGCCGTTCCCTGAACCAGAAAAAAAAAAAAAAATCAATTTTGGTTTGTAAACAAACCGATGTATTTATTTCCTTAAGTAGATACAGGGCAGAATTTGAGTTCTGAAATATGATTATATATCATTAGAACATTTTTCTACTTTTTACTTTTATAAAGTAATGTATAAAAACATAATTTTGTGGTTGAAATGAAAGTTTAGACTTTTTGCTTGTAAGCCCTAAAGCCAGCTCATGGTGTTGGATGTTACTTCCTACATCCAAGCTGTATTTTGGTCCATAGGAAGGAAAATGCTTTTCAAAAAGAGGATGCTGTCAGACTGCATATCTGGTATTGATGTATCTTTTAAAATGATAGTCTGACCTGATGAGTATTTAAAAGTGGAAAGTGGTTATAGTCCTGGAACGTTTAAATACTGGTTGCTATTTAGCAAATGATAGGTGATGATTCTCTTCAGGTGTAGTACAAATCACTAAAGACAATTTATCCTACTCTTTAGAAATATTTAAATCACATCATGATTAAAATATGCTTTTTAAGTAGACTATTGAAGAAAAAAGCAAAAATGAAAGAGCATTCTAATATAATAGTTTACTACTGGTAAGCTCTGGTTTTATTTTAGCTTTTATTTAGTTGGTACATTTTTTAAATTTTATCATTCAACCTCTTTTAAAAGAGTAAGATATTTTAGACAATTTTATGAAACTCTAAACCTGTCACAATTTTATCTTCATTTTATTTCCAAGGAGAACAATAGATAATATTTAAAGATATCTTTATGATATGATAAAGACAAGCTTATCTCAGTTTTGCCTCATATATATACATATATATAGACACACACACATATATATATATATAAATAAAAGTATATAAATATGTAGAGAAAGTAAACTTATAAAGTGTAGTGGAACAATTATTTTTCCTTATAAACAACAGTTTTGTGTGATTGTTTTTTAAAGTTATTAAGATTGTGATGAAATGTTCTTATAGGAAGCGATTTGAAAACTGGAATTGAATTAATTTAGGTCAGATCCTGAGACATCCATTCAGAGAACAGAAGTTTTCTTCATGATTGACACCCTTCCCAACCTTCAGTCAGACCCAGTGTTGGCTCTTTCCTACCACAAGCTGATTCTTCCATGCCTTAGAGCCTAGGCACACTTCTGAACTATGGTTCAAAGATTATTATATATTTCGGTTGAGATGTTACAATATGGTTGTATACAACCATCATTTATGCCAACAGTGCAAGGTTGTTTGGCAGTGATGCATTTATGGCTCTTGGCCCCAAAGCCAGACTTCCCTATCTCTTGGCAAATTATTTTGCTTAAACTTGAAATTCACCATAGTTCTGATATCCTTCTTCTAATGAGGTAGCCCATCTTGTGCTTAAGCAGAAATACTTAAGATTACATAATATTATTTTTTAATATTGCTGATAGATGAAGAATGTTTTTGTGGTCATGAGAATATTCACTCATTCATTCATTCATTCATTCATTCATTGGTTTTACTCCTGAAACTTTAGAATTAAGCCAAGACGCTAGTCTTTTCTTACACACAAATTATGTGACTAAATTTTTCAACTCTGGAAAGTACTGTTATCAACCAGAAAATTTGGTAGTTTGATTAGATGGTCATGAAGTTCTCTTCCAAGTCCAATTTTATAAATAAATAACAAAATAGTACATAAAATTACTTTAGCTGCCTTGCCTAAATACAAAATTAGACAAACTGATTTTTAGCCTTATTCCTTCTCTTTTGTTGTGTGAAAATGTAAAGTTATGGCAAATTATCAGTTATAATATTTTACTGTAAATATACATGTTATAAAGGCAAGAAATTAATACCTATTATAGCTCTGAAAAGGAATAAAGAATTCTTGTACATTGAAATCATCTTAATTGATTCTCATAATAAGGTAATATTTCCACATACTTAAGTAGTGTAATTATTTAATATAAGCATATTTTTAAAAATTCAACAAAAATTTACTTATAATTACATAAAGTATTAGAGAGTTTAGTTGAGAATGAGTATTTTAATATGGAGTACCCTGACATTAACTAAAATACTTTAGATTTATGTTGTTACTTTTCTTTGAATCCTTACATAGCAATTGAAGCTAAGCAATGACTGGAGAGTAAGTGGAAAACCATATTTCAAATCCTTTCAGTGAACTAATAAAAAATTCATGCTGTTTTTTAATACAGTATGAACTGATGCAGAATTACCCAGGATTGGCAGGAGGAGGCTATTCTTAGTACAAAGCAGCTGTGTTTATTAGGTAAAATTTGTCATTATAACTGCAAGTAGATTTTGATCAAATTTATTATATCAAAAGTATTTTTTATTAATTTTGAAGATAAGAAGGAATTACAAAATGCTATGTTATAAGACTTTAGTTCTCATTTAAAAAGTAATTGACCATGTACATTAATTTCTCAATTGATATGTTTAGAAAAAGGTTAGAAGCTATTAGAAAAAAAGCTAAACAATATAATAATTAGGTCAATTAATGGAACTCCAGTTTGATCTGCGCAAGGAAAAATATAAAATAAAATAGTCAATATTGTCAACTGTCTTACATTTTATTGATATCTTTTTTTAAGTCTTTACAAATTTATTTTTAATTATAAATTGACTTACAATATTAGTATCAGGTGTACAACATAGTGATTCAACATTTATATATCTTATGGAGTGATCACCACAGTAAGTCTAGTAACTATTGGTCATGATGCATAGTTATTATGATATCATTCATTATATTCCCTTTGCTATACATTACATCCCTGTAACTTATTTTATAACTGGTAGTTTGTATTTCTTAATCTGTTTCTCTTTTTTTGTCCATCCCTCCAACCCTACCCTTCTGGCAACCATCAGTTTATTCTCTGTATCTATAAGTTTATTTCCATTTTGTGTTTTTGTTTGTTTGTTTTGTTTTTCTAGATTCCACATATTAAGTGAAATCATATGGTATTTGTCTTCCTCTGACCAACTTATTTCACTTAACATAATACTCTCTAGGTCCATCCATGTTGTTACGAATGGCAAGATTTTATTCTATTTTTTATGGTGAGTAATATTTCATTGTGTGTGTGTGTGTGTGTGTGTGTGTGTGTATCATATCTTCTTTATCCATTCATCTGTCAGTACACAACATCTTAGTTGCTCTCGTATCTTGGCTTATTGTAAACGATGCTGCAATGAACATAGGGATTTTGAATTATTGTTTCTGTTTTCTTCAGATAAATACCCAGCCCTGGAATTACAGGATCATATGGTACTTCTATTTTTAATTTGTTGAGGAATCTCTATACTGTTTTCTATAGTGGTTGTATTAGTTTACAATCTCACCAACAGTGCACCAGGGTTTCCTTTACACCACATCTTCACCAACACGTATTTGTCGTCTTTTTGATAATAGCCATTTTTACAGGTGTAAGGTGATATCTCATTATGGTTTTGATTTGTGTTTCTCTGGTAATTAATGATGTTTAACATCTTATCTTGGGTCTGTTGGCCATCTGTATGTCTTCTTTGGAGAAAGGTCTATTCAAGTTCTCTGCCCATTTTTTTAATTGGATTTTTTTGATGTCATTATATGAGTTGTTTATATATTTTGAGTATTAACTCCTATCAGATATATCATTTGCAAATGTCTTCCCCATTCAGTAGGTTGCCTTTTTGTCCTGTGGATGATTACCTTCATTTTGCAAAAACCTTTAGTTTGAGGTAGTCCCATTTGATTGTTTTTGCTTGTGTTGCCTTTGTCTGAGGAAATAAATCCAATAATATGTTGCTAGGACTGATGTCAAAAAGTTTGCTGTCTATATTTCTTCTAGGAGTTTTACAGTTTCAGGTCTTATATTTAAGTCGTTAATTCATTTTCAATTTATTTTTGTATAAAGTGCCAAAAAATGGTCTAGTTTCGTTTTGTTGCATGTATCTGTCCAGTTTTCCCAGTACCATTTATTGAAGAGATTGTCGGTTCCTATTGTATATTCTTGCTTCCTTTGTTGAATATTAATTGACTATATAAACATGCATTTATTTCTAGGCTTTCTATTCTTTTCCATTAATCTATGCAGCTGGTTTTGTGCCAGTACTATATTGTTTTGATTACAGTAGTTTTGTAGTATAGTTTGAAATCAGATACTGTGATACCTCCAACTTTGTTCCTCTTTCTTAAGTGGTATAAATCTTATTTAATTTTTTTGATTACTTATATTTTACTTATTTTGGAGGGGTATTCAGTTATATGTGATGGACTAAATATTATAAATACCTCTTTATATTTTGTACATAAGGTAAATGACTATAGAATGCTCTGATTAAAATATTACAGATATTGCTGCCTGTTTTTTTTTTATCTGTGAAGATATATTTATTTACACAAAATTTTAGTTGTCAGGATAAAAGATAAATAGGAAGAATTACGGAAATGTCAATTTAAAATGTAGTGATGATATTTTAAATTATTGTTTTATTGACACAATTCATTGTATATTGTATAAAACTACATAAAGAGATGAGAATCAGAAAAAAAACACTCATTACATAGACTCATGATTTTAATACTTTAAAATCATTGTCAATTATTCATTGACAATGCACTTGCTTTAAGAATTTGACACTTGTAATCCTTTTAGGATTAAATGAGATAATCTACATGAAAATCCCTAATAACACAGTACTGAAAACTGCCTACATTTTAAAAATAAATTCTATCAATTGGGTAAGGTTTTTGCGTGTGTGTGTGGAAATGGCAGGAACTGATTCTTCCCTTTTGGTTGGCTTATTTTTTTCATAACATCACCAACCAATAGACAGCTTAGAGTGATATTACAATCCTCTTATCAGTATTTAAAGAATACATACATTTTTCAACTGTTATAGGGAATTGTCTTTGGGAATAAAATAGTATAATTAAGTTATGTTTTATGACATAAGCTGTACAAGTAAAAGAAGAATGCAAAAAACACTTCCTCTTACATTCTTATGTCAGTGTGTACTACACATTAATATTTAATGGTTTCTTTTTTTCCTTGGTTCAATTCTATTGCTTATGAGCACAAGCGAGTGATTGCAGGAGCTAGAGCCAGGCAAGCTTTCCCTTACAGCTCTGCCAGTGCACTGACCTGCAAAACCCCTGGTATTTCATTTCTTGGCCTTTGCTAAGTGGAGCCTGCCAGTCATTTTAAATTGTGCCAAACTGCATAGTGGTTTTGTGATGTGAAAAACATTCATTAAGTTCTAGTTTGAGTCTACATACCACTTCATATTACTTGCAAAGCCAAATCTCAACCTCAGCCTTGAGAAGTTGTTACCTAAAAACAATCAAACAAACAAACAAACAATTTTTTTTTTTTGAGTAGAGAAATATAACAGCTTAACAAGTGCATCTGGAACATCCTACAAGTTTTAACTTTCAGAGTTTACTTGTGTTTTATTTTTTATTATAATGCAACTGGGTTAAGTCTACATCTCTGGCCTCATGGCAAGTTCAGAGTAGGAGCAGTTTGGGAGCAGGGAGGGATTTGCTGATACTTGAAGTTAGTCCTTTGCTTCTATACCCTCTAACACGCCACAGAAACAATAAAGGATTATACTCAGAGGAAAACCCACCTACTCTGGAGATGATTAATAATTGCCTTCCATCTTTATTATCTTTTGTTTTCCTTGAATAATATTGATACTTTCTTGCTACAATAAAGAATAAAGAAATTTAAATTGAGTGGATTTTCATTTAGTTAAAAGTCACTAGATGCATATTTAGGACAAAGCCACTCAAAGATATCCATAGATACCACTTAAGGAAGAAGAAAATAGTTATGTCATTAAAGAACTTAGGACCAGAGGCAGAAGCTATAGGCCAATAATATTTCACAGAGTTATTCTAAGACTTAAAATATTAATATAAGCTCTTTATAAACTATTAAGGTAAAAATATAAAATTAATATGTATTAATGGATGGGAAGAATCTAGGGAAAATTAGATACTTTCAGCAATGTTGGTAAAAATTCTGAACCTAGATCTTACCAAGCCATCCATAGAAAAGAGGATAAAAAGATAACATCATTTTTCTTGTCGTTATTGTTGTTGTTGTTGATTTTCTTCCCTTCCCCCCCCCCTTTTTTTAATACGAGATTCAAATGAATGGCAGATGTTCTTACAGGCACATTTAAACTAATTGAAAGTAACAGATTTTGGAGGTGATGACCCCAAATTGCTGACATTCACCCGAACACTACTGTTGAGAATTTTTTAGAGTTTATTTGAGCTGAAGTGATGATATGCTAGGAAGCAGGATCTGAAATGCCCCAGAGACCAACAGTTTTGTAGTTTCTTTTATACATTTAGAATTAAAGAGAGAACATAAGGAAGAGTACATGAAGGTGGGAGAAAGCAAGGCAGAGATTGAATTATAAGAAGTTAACAAGGTTATGTGCCTTTTTGAGGGTGATTATACCTCTGGGGTCTGAAAAAGAGGTTTAATTCTGGCATTTCTAAGATGTGCTAAGGTAGATGCAGGAGAACAATGGTCAGGGCTTGCTTAAGTTAAAGATAAATCTTTTTTATAGACCTGAGATGTGACGACCCACCTATGACGTGCACAGTTAGGAGTTTATGATCAGATTACCCCACGGGATTACTTTCAGCTAGGTTCTTTTATCCGCACTACTTTAAAAGAACAATATATATTTTTACCTAGTTTTCTAACTATACTGAGTTAGTTTGTCTGAACATGAAGATCTCCAGAAAGGGTTAAAAGTAATTGTAGTTTAATTAACATACAATGATAATAAATATTGTGGATACCCCACAGAGGTGATATAAACCCTTCACCCCAAATTAGGTTGAATGTTAAGACTGATGATGCCATATACACACACCAAAAGATGATGAAAAACTTTAAGACTCACATAATATACCTTTCTGGGAAAAGCAAGGCAGGCTCCAAAGCATGTTTGAAAGTGGCTTGGCAGAGAGCAGGAAGAGGCCTGCCTTGGGGGTTTGTGGGGCCAAGTGAGTGGGGCCAAGATGAAGAGGGCTGTGTGTTTACAACCAGGGCCTTTATACAGTTCTAACCTCAAGCAGGTACCAAAAGAGGGAGCACCTAGGCTTTCTTATTAACTTGTCCATACTTGGGGCAGAAGGGAAAGGGAGTTGTGGGATTTGAAAGCAATCAGTAGTCAAACATGAAAATCAGAGTTAACTCTATTACAATGATAAACACTATAATAAATTCAAATTATGTTTTCCCTTGAAAGTATTGTCCCTAATTCCACCTTTAGAAATAGGTTCAAGATCAGGATGGAGAGGAAGGGAAGTTGCTGGTTCTCAGGGACAGTTGCATTAATATAGAAGAGAATGACACGATCTGGGAAACAGCCAACATAAAATTTCACTTCCTGGAGAATGGCCTGTAGGCAGAGCCTGGTGTGTTCCAGAGAATGATTATATAACTCAGTATGGCTGGATGGGTGAATGTAAACAATGAGAATGAAGATGGTAATAAGTGACTTCTAATTTTTAGCATTCATCATGTACCAAGCATTGTTCTAAGCACTCTAGGAATAATAACTCATTTTATCCCCCAAATAATCATATGAGGAGACTCCATTTTACAGATGATCAAATTAAGATCCAGAGAATATCAGCAAACCAGTGCATTAGAGAGTCAAGATTTGGAATTGTTATACGTCTCACTCAGATTCTGAGCTCTTAGTCACTACTTCCAAAATGGTTTTACAATTTATACTTATTTTATGTAGCCAATATTTGAGAGCGTACATTTCTTACTACTATCTCAGTAAATTCTTATGAAAATTTACTGTTTTCTTCTATGTTTTTGTCATGATTATTCTGACAAATAGAAGGGAAATTATATGTCTCTGTTATCAAGAAGTATAGAACTGTTGGAGATCTTTTAGAAATGGCCTTAATTGGGGCTTGCATGACTTGCCCTTTCTATTCTGAATCAGAATCTGATTGTGACACTACCTTGTTTAAACCTTTAATGGTTTACTGCTACCAGTAGAGTCAACCATAAATTTGTATCTCTTGGAATGAATATAATAGTCTTATTTTCAAAATAAAAGAAATCATCACTCAATATTTTAATTACTGCTTTATTGGAAGTTTTATATTTATAAAAAAAAATTGAACTTCTTAGAAAATTGAGAGAGAGCTCATTTAATAGACTATGTTGGAATATACATAAAGATTCAAAATATTCATCAGGACTTTTAGTTATAAGATCCATATCCTCAAACCTAATTAGAAATATGTTAAGCATTTAGAGAAAAAAATAAAATCATATCTGAAATCTTTTATGTGATTTAGATTAGAATCTAAATGATGAATGGCATTAATAACTGAAGCATATTTGTCAAGTGTTCTATGTAACATGTAGCCCTTCATAAAACACAGGAGGGAACAGAGTGGGAAATTAATGTGCCTGTCTAGAAGAATTTATAAGCTAGTCAAGAAATCAATCACATGGGATAACTTGCATGGGACTAATCACAAAGAAATTATTAAATAAAGATTATATTTTTAAATGCGTAAAAATTGTGTTCAGAGAGGGGTGGATTAACCAAGGAAAACTTTCTGAAAATAATTGATCTTGATCTAAATCTGGAAGAAAGTTAATAGTCACATATGCTTAGAATAGGGAGACTGGAAAAATATGAACATTACTCAAGAGAAACAAAAGCTATTTGGCCCCCAGCACCTCCTCCTTAAAGGAACCATCCCTCTTCTTTTCCTTGTGATCAAGATCGAACTTTCCTTCCTCCCTATTCACAATAGTAGGCTCATGATCAAGGACAAGCCAATCAGGTCTGACTGTAGATCTAGGCCATTTATCTGACCACAGTGATTGGTTAAGGATAGCTACTATGATTCAAGCTGGGCCAGTCAGAAGTTAAGCAATTTGTTCAAGATCATACAAGTAAGTTGAAAAGCTTAAACCCAAATTCAGGTCTGTCTGACTTCAAAGATGATCTCTTTATATTCTACAGAGTAGGTCCTCAAATTTTAGTCTGGAATGCTTGTTAAAACAGAGCTTTCTGTGTACCATTTTTAGAATTTCTAATTCAGTAAGACTGGATTGGAGCCCAAGAACCTGTATTCCAGGTTCTTGGAATACAGAGGATTCTGGAATACCAAGAATGCGGATCTAGGTGTTGCTTCTGGTGATTGCACTGCTCTACGCAAGACCACTTACATACAGAAATAATTAACATAAAATAATTGTTTGGTTTAGACATGTTAAGACAAGCTCTTGTTAAAAGATACTTCTAGGAGGTTATAAAATAATCTTAGGATATATGTAAAACATATATGCATTTGTGAAATATATGTGTGTGTGTGTATGTGTGTGTGTATAAAATCATAAAGTTGCCATAAAGAGAAAATAGATACTTTAGCTAATGTTTGGAGGGAAAAGATGTAAAGAAAAATGTAAAGGTTAATGGACAGAAGAAAGTAGTGGCAATGACGTGACAGACCAAAAAAGATAACAATTGGAATAACGAGATTTGAAAGAGACTAAAAATCATTGGAGTTTTATTTTTCACAATATTTAGTTTAGATTAATGCCCATTTTTTATATAGCTATCTATTTCTCAGCCAATTATTATTCACATACTCAATGTTATATTTTAAAAATAAGTACAACAGCACAAACTAACAGCAGCAGAAATAAGTTCAGGAACAAAAATAGGAAACAAACAGAATGTAGTGTTGAGATCCTTAATAAAATTTGGAATTAGAGCTGACATTAACAAATCAGTGTGTGAAGAAGGCTGAGTTGTGAGAGAGATCATATCGGCTCTAGAACAAACTGTTTTAAACCACTTAGATTTTTAAAATTTATTCTTTCGCATAAGAGTGTTGTTTAAACCACATGTCCTAATTTAGTAATTATAATCTGATAGATTTTTATTTATTTGGTGATAATAGTCTTATTCTCTTTAGAATTCTTTCTCTCTAGAAAGAAACTGAAGCTATTCATCCCACAGCGGGCTATTCCAGGGCTGGAAAAGAAATGCCCAACTCAATTATGGGACAGTTTAAGATAATCCAAAAAGAAAAGAAGCTTTGAAACCTTTATCTGAAATACTTCTCTGCTTTTCTATCAGTTGCTGGTTTAGGTGAAATTCTCATAGCTGGAAATAAAGCATTGTCACTAATTAGATTTAAAAGAAAATTGGTCGAATCATGAAATAGCACATGTTCGGATGGTAGCATTTAAACCTCAGATAAAAGAAGAGTGGTTCTGAGATATTAACTCCACATTTAATGAGACAGCTGACTTTTTGCTTACGTTTTCTATTCTCTGCAGTGTACCCTGGGCCCAAATTTATGCAAGCAATGCATTCTGCTTTGAGCAGGAAAAGACTGTTTACCCAGTGTGGAGTGTACACTCTTTATATCAGAACTGGACAGCTCTAACAAAACGTGGCCAGAAAGCACTGATTGAGCTTTCTAATTCTACTTTGTGTTGCTTGTATCGGATACCGTTTGAGTGAACAGAGACAAATGCTAGGGAAAGTTTCTTAAGTTTGTTTTTAAATTATTGTTATCAGGTACACATGCACATAAAAGTACTAATTTGCATGCATTAGTTTATCTTTTCATTGAAAACAAGTTATATTCTCATGATTAAGGGACAATAGTTGTAGAACCTAAGAAATCATGAAAAGACAAGGAGGAAAGGGAAAAGGCAGGAAGTAGAAGAAACTAATTAAATTCTAGTACTTGTTGAAGAATTTCTCTGAATGCTCTAACTTTTAAAATGTTCGATACCTTTGCAACAGATTGTCTTAGACTTATATTAATGTTCTTTCCTATCTCGTTTCAGTAATTTTTCTATGTGTGTAGAACAGTAATAGGAAAGGTTTACTATACAGACATATTCCCTGGATCCGCCCCTGGAGAATTCTGATTGTGTAGGTTAAGGTTTGGCCCAGGAATCTAGACTTTTATCTAGTACCACATACTGCCCACTCACACATGATTCTGTTGTAGAATTCCTAACCACTGTCTGAAAAACTGTTATATTCTCAACATTGTTATTATTCCCAGAAATCCTTGTATTTGATTTTTGAAGCCAAAAACCAACTGTTTGAATATCAAGATAAACACACCTGTGTGAAAATTATGTTGGTTTTCTTACTGTGTGACAGTACAGGCCATAAAAAGGTAAAAAGTTATCTTGGGACAGATTGTACTGTATGCTTGGATTCATCTACAATGTAGAGTTGCTGACATTATGCTAAATATCAATTTTCAACTAGCATTGCATAGTTCCTTAAGACTGAGAGGAGTTGCTGTTTTCTCTTGCATTGAAGTTTTATATTATATGTAATGAAGAAAGTGAAGTATATTATTTTTATTTAATGATTACCACCCATGATATCTCTGAAATATATTCCTGTGGCTTTCGTTATTGGCTTTAAAAAAAGAAAAAAAAAGACTGTAAAAACCTCTGCTGTGGTCATTTGATTATTTCTGTGCCTCTTAGCAAAGCATATACTTGTTAGGTACTTTATCTTTTTTAAAGAAGTTTGCATACTACAGGCTCACCCAATCGCAAATAAATGGCATTGAAATAGCTCACAACAGTAAGTAGATGTAAATTTTCTAATGAATTAGCCCCAAGTCATAAAATATTTAGTTTGTTTAAGGAAGAGAATAAGTAGTTAAAATAGATTTCCTATGGTGAAATTTACAAATCATTAAGATAAAGCAAATAGAAACAAAATAGTGTTTGAATTCTTTTCCTCATTTATTTATTTATTTTTGTTTGTTTGTTTGTTTAAGAGCCTGACTGAAAACTGGCATTCAACATTAAAGCAGCAATCTGCTGCAGAGTGGATGAATTTGTGATAAATGGTCCCTTGAGGTTTATAAAACATATTCTCCATAAAACAACCTACAATATGTTTCTTCACATTAGTCAGTTCCTGACATTTAGGCTGCTGAAGATCCAGTCCAGTGTTGGTACCTGCCATCCCCAAGCTGTAAACAACTCTTTGTTTATTGCAGCAAAGCTCATACATCTGTTTCAAGGTTTTACAGCGATAAAAGGCTGACTGCCTACATAAACTGAAGTGGGCTGCAATATTGTTATTTTGTTTATTGCTCTTTTACTGCAGTGGTCAAATAGTTCCTTTGAGACCAGACACCAGTTTTCTGCCATCTGCACAGTCAGTGTCAGAAATCTTGTATCAGCTAAATCACTATGGAAAATATTCATAATGAGAGGACTAATTAAATGAAATGTTGCCTCTCCAAATTGAATAGGAAATGCAGATGATTAACAACAAATTAAAAATTATCTACCATAGTTTTTCTTCTTAGTCGATGGTAGCATTTGCCTTGGGGACCTTGAAAGACATAAGTTGCATCTGCCTACCTAACAAGCGTCAGTTAAACAGAACTTTTGTCCTCTTCTGTGAAGGTTTTGTTTCCACTTGTAAAATTCACATCTAAATGCCTCTGAACAGTTTGAACCACATATATAGGTTTATGGGCTATAAATATCTACCCAGAAAGCTCATATCTTGCTTTTGTCTCCAAGTATGGTGTCTAAATCAACAAGTTCAAAACAAAATCATAACTTCAAGTAAAAACTAAGATTTAGTCACACAAAGTTACACTTAAAAGGAAATCATGATAGTAAATGGGTGGTGGTAATCTGTTTTCTTCTAGACAGAATTATTGCATTTTAATTTAAAAAGGTGGAGTGATTTTTCTAATAAAAGTCTAAGTATGCTGTATTTTAAGTATTAAACTCTGGAGGGTGGTCCCATGGTGTGGTTTTGACATCTTTTTGGAACTCTAAATATTAAAATTTTAAAAATGTACCTCAATTAGGGAAGAGTATTGCCTTCTTTGAATCTCATTGCAGTATAGAGCTGACATAAGCCTTAAACAATTTGATGACAGTAAGAGTCTACTTTAATAAAATATGTTGCAAAAGAGTTCGTAAGATTTTAACCTTTCAATGGAATGGATTTTCAATAAAAATAAATTTCACTATGTTTATTGAAGTGAGGACAAAATTTCACATTATTAAAATGAAATGTTAACTTAGAAAAAAAATTTAACTATCAATAATTTCTAATAAAATAATTTTTAATAATAAAAAAACTTCCTACTTGAAAAATCATGAAATTATTTTGTTATGTACTATGAAATGCTTACAAAACAATATTTTCAAGAGAGGAAACTAATGTTCAGGTGAAATCGTGTATAAAATATGGCCTTGAGAACATGAATAATAATGAAAATATTTTTATTTTATATTCCATTCACATAAGCCTGTCAATTCTAGGGAAAAGCTCTTAATCCCCCCAAATTTACATAATTGTATGCATGGTAAGGCACTAAGAGGGATTAGTTTGAATCATTTTTCTAATATATATAATTAGCAATGTTATATATTTGTACACACACATATATATTCTATACATATGTCTTATATATGTGTGTATACAGACACGCACACACACACACACACACTCACACATACACACCTTAGTATTTTATATGTTACTGATAAAAAAACAAAAACAAAAACAAAAAACAGAATACCCTACCTGCCAAAATAGACTACTTCCAATACAATGGGGTTAAATCAACAAAGTAAGACCCAGTGAGATAGTTGTGTATATACCTATTATACATGACTGTGAATTCCATTCCAGACTGATTTTCTCATCTACAAATGAAGATAAAACATGAGGATGGTTTTCATGTCAGCACCTAATGAGTTGGCTTAGTAAATGATGTATAGATAGATGGGTGGATTTCTGAAAATTTACATAAGGAGCCATAAATCTGCAGGAGCAGCTAAATAAATGAAAACTGGTGCCTATGAGATTTATAGTCATGAAGCATTACATTTTGTTCTGAGATTCCTCAAAAACAAAGTAAAAAAGAAAAATATGTAATATATGATTCTCATCATATGAAGGAATAATATGTGTTATTTAAGAGAGACTTTTGGTACAACATTATTAAAGAAGTCTGTAGTAGTCTTTATAACAAGAAAGTTTTACATCACAGCAGTGGATTATAACAGATCTTTAAAAAGGTACATAACCACTGTTCATATAGTCATGGGAATATTTTTAAAATATTTTTAAAATTATTAAACAAATTATGTGGCAAGCATTGCAATTTGTCCTATTATTAGCAATGTTACTTCTGATCCCTTGGTTAAGGTGGCATTTGTTAGATTTCTTCACTGTAAAATTCCATTTGAGTATAGTTAGTTCTGCTATAATACTTCTTTCAAAAATGCAAATGTATTGCGTTTTAGAAATGCAAATTGATGTGATTGATACATCAGGGAACTAATCGAGCATGATGATGTGTTTGTTTAAGTGTGTTTTAGAGAAACACTAAGTGAACACAGAAAACTATGTTCAGTTGGATCAAGTCATGTAAAAATATAGAAAACGCATACCTGCACACACCTCGAACATCACCCACTACCTCAGTTGGCCATGTATGTTATAGGAAAATACCATCCATATTTAATATTACAACTTCCTAGCAATTTCTGATAACCTTTCCTCTACCACTTCACAATAACTCACAAGCTGCAACTCATCCATCTCCCATAACTAGAAGCATATTTTAAGTCTTTCTCTAGGTATAGTGCCATATTTATTGTAGTATTATGTATTTCTTAATCACTTAATATGC
Organism: Pteropus alecto; assembly: GCF_000325575.1. Taxonomy (NCBI): domain Eukaryota; kingdom Metazoa; phylum Chordata; class Mammalia; order Chiroptera; family Pteropodidae; genus Pteropus; species Pteropus alecto. The sequence goes on from NW_006441071.1 coordinate 8,281,563, forward strand.
TACCTTTTTTTTAGGTTGCTATTTTTTTTTAATATGTCACTAATGATATCTTTATCTTTTCCCATAAGCCTATGGTTTTTATTATGCAATTTTGCATAACATGGTAATTTTTAGGAACTCTGATCCCCTAATAGTAGAACTGGTTGTAATCTGTTGTTGATGCTTTTAGGATATGTAAATATCCTATTTTCACCCATTGATTTTATTATCCATTGATGATCATTGCCTGGTAATAGTAAGACATTTTTTTTAGCTCTCTCTACATTTAAATAGTTAATATTCTGATGTAAGAATAAACTTTTGCTAATATCTTTTTTAATTCAATACATTATAGTCCATAGATGCCATTATTTATTTTGATAATCAATTTTTTTTCAAATTAGTGGAATTCTTTTAATCTGGCTCCTGTGTCTTTTTGCCATATTTCCATAACTTATTGAGCTCTTCCTTATTTTCTCACACAGCTAGGTATTCCTGGCTCATTGTATGCTTTCTCTGAATTGGTCCTGGAATTAGTCACTTGCTTTTATTGTTTCCTTTAATTTAACAATGATGGTTAGAAACCAAGACTTATTACATTTGCTCATTACCACAAGAGAATATAGAGCATTCTGAAGGACACTTGTTCTGAAAAACTTTTTGAAACACAAAAGTGAATTTACAGCAAAAATACATTTCATGTTTATAGTATTTAAAATTTTTGCATTTCTTAATTTTCCATAAATAATAATCATTTTGACTTCTTTTTCCTGTAAAAAGGATAGTAGGGTATACTCACTCCAATTTTGTAACTCGCGTATGCATAGAATGATTTTGGGTCTAATGTCAGGCCACAAGAAAAAAATAATTTTACCATTAATTTTATTTTGGGTGTATTATTAAATAGTTTCTAAATATTCATGAATATTAGTGAAAACTGTCAAAATCAACTTTTCATTGCTATGAGAATAGTTGAGTTTGTGCAAAGAAAAGTGATATCTGAATTAACTAGCCAAAAGAAATCAAGAAGATAAAAGTTCTTTTCTATTGTCATTGTCATCAACACAAATACATTTTAAAACATGGACAATTCAATTTAAAAAATGGAACTAGAGCCTTCTCTAAACCTAAACAATAAAATTTTCTTGATCATCTATGGTTCTTAATTTAAAAGAAAAAAAAAATCTCTCAATATTTGCCTTTCTTTTTCCTATCCCCATATACACAGCCCTATTCACACAAACATATAGAAATATAAATCTGATTTAATTACATTTATTCTGTTTGGAAAACTTGAACAAATGTGTAAGTATAATTATAAAAGCATCATTTGATGTTCTTGAAATATTATGGAGGAGCAAGTAATTTATAAAATATTTGAAGACAGTTACTGTGAGTTCTCAAGAGAAGTTACACTTATACATACAACATATATGCCAATGTTATTTAACTTTTAAATTATGGGATAAATTATATATCAACTTATTTTTATTTTTATCCAATTCAGTGACCAAGATAATGGATTCAGGCATCTGTTTAGAAAGCATCAATTGTCAATATGTGCTGGCCATTGGGCTAGTCTCTGAGGATACAAATTATATATATATTTTTTATTTTTTATTTTCTATCTTAAATACATTTTAGGAGAAATTTTATTTATTCACTTTTATTAATATGCTGACATTCTTATAGTAGTAACAGATTTTACAATATATTGCAGTAAATTCTATAAAAGAGAGCTTCACATTCATAATAGTTGCTAGCAATATAGCATTGATCGTGTCAGGTACTGTTTGAAGTACTTCTGTGTCTAATCTCAGTTATCTCTCATTTGACAACTCTAGAAGGTAGGTTGACTGATGTGGAAACTGTGGCTCAGAAGGTTTGAATAACTGATGTATGGCTGCACCTCAGGTACGTGGTAGAACTGGGAATTAGATAGACCGAGGAAGTCTGGCTGCAGAGTCTATGTTTTTAACTTCTTCTCTCTAAGTCCTCATAATGAGGAAGCAAGGGAAAAAAAAGAAAGGGAGAAACACCTCTGCTGGAGAATTTAGAGCAGGGTTCGCTGCAGACATTTGAACCAGATGCCTGCCCTCATGGACCTTTCACTCCATTGTGTGTGTATGTTGTAGGGTGTGATCTGAAAGAACTCTGGTCAAGGTTTTGTGGGGAAGGACATGAAATCAATGGAAATTTGAGGTTGTAATTAGTTTTAATTTTTCTGTTTTAATCTTGCCCTTAATATGGATAATTTAAGATATGGCATATAATAAAAGCAAGATAACTATCATCAATTTTATTCACTTGGGAACCACATAATTATATAATAAAAGCGAGATAACTATCACCAATTTTATTCACTTGGGAACCACATAATTCTCTTTCTTAATGCTGTAAATATTGATATCCAAGTATTATCTCGAACCAGGCAGAATGAATCATGTGCATAAGTAATTATTGTTACTTATATGAAGAATCCTATATTCTGATATAATAGATCTACATTTTACATGAACTTTAAGAGCAAATAATTCTAGTTGTTGTTAATTATCAGTATGAATCTTCCTATGTTGATTATATTTGTAGGTTCTTACACTTGATTGAGTTTTAGGGAAAATTCTTAAATTTAGCTCCTGGTGTTCCATTTTGCAATGGCTTATATATCCAGTGTGATCTATCTTTTTAAATTATTATAAATTTATTAATCTTGATGCTCATTATATTGTATGACAATATTCAAGTCATTTTTGGCTTTTCTTTGAAGTTACTGTCTTCTTCCATTTCACCAAATGCATATGGAAATAGCTTATGCTTCAGTACTTATTTTTTGCATATTAATGGATATATTATTTGCATACAATAGTTTATGTTTTGAAAATAGACTCACCAGCTGTGTCACTATTTACTGTTACCTAGTCTCTTGTCTCTCACCTGTTTGGGATTATGTTCTTTTTTGGAATTAGTGGTACAACATGTCAGGAATCCCTATGACTCTTTACTGGGAGACACAAGCAGGCTTTGGAGCACATTTACCTGACTAAAAGATAGGAGGAGAAGTGGCACAGCCTGGAACCAATTGAATTGTTTATTCTTAGTTTCTATTTATCTATACCATAGCCTTGTGATAAATAACACCTTTCCTAATTGGATTTATCTTTTGTCTAATTTATTATTCTGAAGTCCTAGAGAGCTAAGTTAAGTAAATAAAGTTGCTTTTCAATTGTGCATTTATATTTAGTAAGGTTTTTCCTGAAGCAGGATAAGAGGAACAAGAATAATAGTGGAACTGAGGAACAAGGTAAAAGATGGAAGGTAAAGCATGGATTTCCTGACCCAAGATTCTATATTTGTCGCTGATTTGCAATCAAGATGAACACATAGATCATGAGATATATAACCTGCTTGCTTTAGGCATTTCCCTCTTTCTGAGGTTTGCTTGGCAAGTCTATCACTTAGGGTCTACAGTCATAGCACCTCCTCCTGTACTGGGATACCATAAATGTAAGGAACGGCAGTCCCAGGTGCCAGTAAATAAGCAAGAGAGAAAGTTATTGCCTTAAAATTTGGAACATTCTTTTGTATAGAGTGTAGTGAAAGGAAATTGAATTAAAGAAAAGGAGTTAGTGGTGAAGAAGACAGTGGAAACTAACCTAGAATGATGAGATTTGGTATAAGGGATTTCTGGTATGAAAACCAAAGAAGAGAGTTTTGAATAGCACCCTTCAACCCCCCACATCCCTGAGAATTCACTGAAACAGTTTTTTAAATTGTACTTTCTTGTACTTAGTTTGAAATTCGTCATTTTCTTCATAAGGTGAGTGACAATGAATATATAATTTTCAGCATATAAAATATTTATTAAAATATTACATCTCTAAATACATTCAATGATAAATTCACTGTTATCAGTATGATATTCACAATCATCTATCTTCAAAATATGTGTTCAAGCTTTAATTGTAAGAAATTGTATGTTATTTTCTCCTTTAATATGAATTTCTCATTTCCCAACAGAATTTTATCTGAATAAAATATAGCATTTTATTCTTAAAAGTCTTAGTCATTATTGACCTATAGACTAGTGTCCCCTTATTTTGCTCCCAAGTCTTTTTATCTTAGAACAATGTTTTCCACAGAACATTCTGTGACAATGAGAATATTCTAATTTGCACTGTCCAGTACAGTAGCCACTAGCCACATGTGTGTACTGAATAGTTGAAATGTGGGCATGGGACTGAGGAATATAATTTTTAACCTTATTTATTTATAATTAGTTAAAACTTAAATAGCCAGATGGAGTTAGTTGCTACTATATTGGACAGCATAGTCTTAAGGCAGTGTACTCAGTGCAGGAAAATTGAAAGGTATGCTTTACTTGTAGTGGGAGAACAATTGTAAATGCAAAGGCAGAAAGAAACAGCTGATGACTTATCATAGGTGAGTTTTCTAATGGAGCATTTTTTCAGGAAAAAATATATTTGCGGACTCCCTGTCTTTTGAAAATTGCTGCCTCTACCTTTGCGTGATGTTGAGGGGGGTATTTCTATCTGTAATTTTATATTATAATTTCTAGCACGGGGTTTGTTTCCTCAAGAATCTGCAGTAAG
>NW_006441071.1:8286286-8291606 GCF_000325575.1 Pteropus alecto
AATTAGACGGCTCAGTGTAGAAGTGTTCTAAGCAAGACAAGGATTCCAGAACTAAGCAAGAGGAAATTATTTGGCATTCTTTGCATTATGGCATCAAATTAAACCAAGAGCTATCATAGAAACAAATCCAGATATTTTTAATGTTGTTATTACAGACATTCTTTTGAAATGTGTGAAGAGAAATATTAAAAGATATTTAGAAATTCAGTATTTTATTTGGTTTGACAAATCTGAAAGCTAGAATGTAGGGGAGTTAAATAATACTTTGGATTTATATACAGTATTTGTTCTGTTGGAATCAAAGAACTGTCATAACTAGTACTTCTGCTTGACAGTACTCGTTGAGAGAAAGTGGAGACTGCTACCCTACAAATAGAAGCATTTGCCTGCAGGGAAGAGACACAGGATATAAGTGCTAGTATTCTAATCTATCTTTCTATGTGCCCACCAAGAATACATTACAGTAACTTTGCTTATTTTACTGACATATTATAGTTGTCTTTCCATTTTATCTCTATATTTTAATTCATCTATAATTATAAGACTTAAAATGTTAACAGGAAAACTTTTTTAATGCAAAAAGGAAAGAAAAGGAGCCAACATTATACTTTGAATTTAATTGGAAATTGCTTGTTAAAACAGTCATGAGCAGCTTAATGACTGGGATGTGTTCTGAGAAATGCATTTTTAGGTGATTTCATCTTTGTGCAACTTCTTAGGGTGTACTTACACAAACCTATATGGTATAGCCGACTACATACCTACGCTATATGGTATGGACTATTGCTCTGTAGGGGAGAAAATAATTTTTCCTCTACCCTTTTGTGTTCCTGGTGGAAACAATCCTGTAATAAAAGACAAAATAAAAAAGGAGAAAAACAAACAAAAGTTTAATAGTGCATATACCTCCTGTATACAGGGAGAGACCCAGGAAAACTGAGTAACTCATGAAAGTGGCTGAAGCTGCCATCTTAAATACCATCTTTAGTTAAAAACAAAAGAATTGGGAGATTGGGGAGTCAGTTATGGGAGATTACCAGGAAGAACATAGTAAATGAGGGTAAAGTTTTTAAGCAGATTTAAATCTTTGATTTCTGCATCGATAAGAGTTCTAAAGATAAGGTCATTCCCCTCTTCCTGGATTAGCTATGGAGATACCCTTACAAATGGAGATTTCTCTCACAAAAGCAAACTTCTAGTTGATTTTCAGAGCTTCTCTCCTGTCTGCTGTTTTGTAATATTAAGCAGCCTAAAATGATCCTTATGACAAAAAGACATATTTTGAGGTGTAAAATTCCCATGTCTTTTAGGCTACAAACCTATATAGCTATACTAGATACCATAGGCAATTGTAACACTGTTAAATATTTGTGTAATACATTCCTCCAAGACTTTAGGATGGCTATGGCATCATTAGACAATAGAAAAATTTCAGCTCGGTTATAATCTTACGGGACCACCATCATATATGTGATTCCCCTTAACCAAAACATCATTGTCTTTATAGGACACATGACTGTACATGTCCATGAATCGGATTCTCACTTTAAGACGTGAGAATACAGATTACTAGGGTATAAAAAGTGCCTCTTGAAAAAAAGGAAAAATAGTTGAGAGCCTCAGTATATGTTGAATCCTAGTGCCAAAGAAAACATGTACCCTGAAAGAGAACATATTCTCTTAAAACATGTCTTTCTTCAAAAGACTTTGCAAAATCAGGTATTGATTCCATGGATGATCTGGGTTATTAATAAAATGATGTTTTCCTTAAACTTATTTGATTTTATTTATATTAGGAAAGTTATTTTTGTCATTTATTAAGTTTTACATATTAATATGTATATATGTATGTATGCTTCAGATGTAATTCTCTCAATTTAAATATTAAACATTAGTAATAGCAGACTTTTTTGTACACTGAACTAGATATCAGACCTTATGCATTTAGGTTCATAACACCCTATATGTTAAATATTATTATTGGTATAATGTTATAGGTGAGGACAGAGAAGCTTATTGATAAAGCTCTTCTCTGTGTTCACAGAAGTAGTGAGAGGCATAGCCAGGTCTCAAACCCAAGTCTTCAGTCTCCAAAATCCAGGCAGTTAATCTACAACCTCCCTGGATTTAGGAACAAGTTAAATGCAATTATATCTTAAATCTCAAGTGAGACCGCTATTTCTAAATAATATTTTTTACTTATTTCACAGAAGGTGGAGGTAGTCAGTAAGCATAGAAAAGAATACTTATATTGTGAAACTTAATAATTAACATTCATTGAAAATTATTTTTCAGTATTGCATTAGTTTCCATCACGTTATTAGCATAAATAATTACATCATTTACTTATATGTATGTTTAATACAGGCAAAGATTCTTGCCTAGTTTGTTTTTTAATATATGCTGCATTCCTAGAATAGGGTATGCCACAAATAGGCATTCAGTAAATATTTCTGAATAAATTATAATATCTTTCCATATATGGGCACATTTTTCATAAGTTTTTATTTATCTCAGTTAGATGTGTGTAAATTTTTTGTTATATAAACAAATAATGGAATTTAGAACCAATTTAAAATCTGCTTGAATGAAAGTGATATCAGAGTTTGCACTTCATAATTTTTATTTACAGAAAAGTTCAATATAAAATTTAATTTAGAGTGGATGTTTTTACACCTTTTTATTTCTTGTAAACAAGATGTCTCTCTAGTATACCGAAGGCATTATTCCAGATGCCTCACATTTTGCACTGCCTCCAAACAAATGGCAGTTTGGTAGGTATAGGTATGACATCTGCACCCAAGTAACTAGTTGCTTCAGGACATACTATGTACTGAATTTTGTCTCCTGCCAAATTAATATGCTGAGTCCTTAAACCCAATGTTATGTATTTATAGATAGGACCTGTAGGAGGTAATTAAGATGAGGTCGTAATAGTGAGGTCCTAATCTGATAGGAGTAGTGGCCTTATAAAAAGAGGAAGAGAAAAACTTCTTTCTCTCTGTCTCTACCTGCACACTGAAGATAGGCCATATGAGTAAACAGTAAGAAGGCAGCTGCCTACAAGTCGGAAAGAGTTATCACCAAAAACTGAACATGCTGGCACTGTGATCTTGGAACTCTAGCTCCCCAGCTGGTGGCATTTTGTTATGACACCCCAAGCACACTGAGAAGATGTTTTACATTGTATTAATCAAATGGCAGAATTTATTGGCATCCATGTGTATAATTAGCTTCATCTGAAATCAAAATTATCAGCATGTTTGACTTTTTGTTTTTAATAATGGACACTGTTTTTACAATAATCATAAAGAGAATCAATAGTCATATAAAATTTTACCCATAAGCAGATATTTTGGAGTCATTTGCTCTTTGTATTTTGTTTTATTTTATTTTTCTGTACAAATTAGTATACTTGAAAAATATTGGGGTGGGTTATGAAGTATTTATTTCTTCTTACAATTCTCTCCACTCGTTTATATTAAAGAGCTAAAGTCTGGCTTGTTTGCAGGAAGATGAATGCCTTCATTATGATTGCAGAGCATGACTGAGAAAGGACAAGACTGAAGTAGAAGCAGTAGGAGAGTTGCTGAGCTAGGAAAAGTGTTGCCTAGGACAGCTGATTTGTCATTGATACCTAATATGTCAAGGCAAGAAGGAAATGTGCATGCCTTCAGGAGAATGTAGGCTGGCAACTAGAATGTTGATGAAATGACCCTCTGTATGCAGTAATATGCCATGGTAAAGCATAGCAATTATTACCTGATTCTTTAGAGGACTTTGTCAATGTAGGCTTATTGTCTTTTGAACTAAAATGCCATGAGATGTATTTTTAAATATTTCTCTATATTTCTTAAATGTTATAATTTGTAAGACCTACCACTCTGATTTTATTTTTAAACCACAGAGAGATTTTGATGAAGCATGTTCATTAGGCTGAATTAATTATACATGCAACAACCATGAAACAGGTGTTTGGTTGTAAGAGGGGTATTTAATCAAAAAAATTGATCTTAAACTAATATTTCATTTTCTGTCCTTATTTATGGCCTCTCTTACAGAACATTAATAAAAATTATAATTAAACACCTAGGTCCTCTTTGGGGAAATACTCTTTTGAGACGAAGGCTCGTATACTTAGACTATAAAACAATATTTTTATTTACATTTTTTAAAAAAATTCAGTTTTTTCAAATTATGTTCAATTCCACTGTGCTTAAAATAATCCAGATTGAGGGTTCTGAGACCTAAAAATCTGAAAATTACCTGAAATTCACTTGAATATATACCATTATATAAAGAAAATAAATCTAGATTAAAATATGATTGTTCTCATTGAGTCTACACTTATTGGTCACCCTGCCTTCACAGTTGTAAGATTCTCTCTCTAAATCAATCCTTTTTATAGGATTCGGAGTCACCTTTTGTGCTATTACTTTTAAGAAATATAGATTTCAAATGATCTGGCAGTAGGTAAGTAATCAGTTTTATTTCTACAGAAAGTTTATTATTATTTTTTTTTTATAAATTACACCAGGTGGTGAGAAGTCTTTTAAAAATAGCAAACAGCTTTTCTTAGCCTTTAATATAGAAGACACTCTCATAAGCTTTATGTAAATTTTGAGTTATCATGTCTAAGCTCAACTGAGGAGGATGCTTGTAAATGTCCAAAGTCACACAGCTGATGGCTTTGTATTTGGAGCCGTGCAATGTATTGCCCAGAGATTTTGCCAACAATGGCCCTGACAATGGTTTGCAAAGAATAATTGCTTCTGGGAACCTTTAGTATTTAAGTTCCAAAATGGCACTCTTCCTCTATGTCCATGGAGAAGAAATAGGAGAGATGGTATATAAGGAAGAACAGGTCTTTAACTGGTTGTATTTTCCTTTATACCTAATTTCTCTTACTTAAATATTGTACTTTTGGGCACAGACACACACACACACACACACACACACACACACACGCGCGCGCGCGCGTACACACACACCCTTTATGGGTCAAAAAGGTAATATCTGCTATAACCTATTCCACTAAACTCCAGGAAGCTCTTTACAGTGGAACTGGCTTTCTTTATATCCTTTTTAGCAAGTACTTTCTTTGGTATAAATTAAAGTACTATATGCTTGAAACTCTTGGTTTTATTTTATTATGTTATTTCGTAACATGTTTTGAATAAGATTTTTGTAATCTTAGTCATAGTGCACACATATTTAATGGAATGTCTACAGCATATGCTACCTCTCCCAAAAGAGAATTCACAGGTCATTCGATTCTGTGGGGTCACTTTTCTTGTGGAGGAAATAAGAGAGTTCTTCT
>NW_006441071.1:8291623-8298435 GCF_000325575.1 Pteropus alecto
ACCTGGATTTGTTGTATACTGGCAAAGTTGCTAGAGGATATTTTTACATTGCCATTTTGTCCTCAAGAGTTATCTAACTGATTTCACCATATGAAATTTCTTTCAAGTTTTTCACTTGACAATGTAGATATGCTGTTGGATTTGTAGTATAGACAGCTAGAAAGCAAGAGGTAAGAGTTAGCTGAAAATAGGAGGTAAGGTTTCATTTCTTTTACTATTTCTTCTAACCATTAAAAAAAACAAAAAACAAACAAACAAAAACCTACCCAGAAAAAGAAAAGTAGCAAAATCTCTTGCCCTACTTATTATCTTATAGGAATGAAAATAATTTATTTTAATTATTATGAAATGCCTTTTTTAAAAGTCTTGAATTACCATGACAATCACAGTTTGAAAGTAGAAAAACAATGCATATGATCTAAACATAAATTTTAACCTTGACCAATCTGTACACAATTACCTTCTAATGTTTTACTCTGACTTGATTAAATGAAACATCTTTATTTCACACTTAGTTTTTCAATGGGCTGATTGTCATGCATAATACTTTATTTGTTGTTATTTGGACCTAATTAATAGATACAATAAGTATATTCACCAGTCTGTGCAAGTGAGATGTGCAAGAACATATGTCAGGATCCTTGGCTTCCCTAGTAACATAATATTCGTGATTTGTATATGGTAGATAATTAAAAGACATTGAATCTTTTTTTTTTAATCATTAAATTCTTGCCCTTTAATTTTCTCACTATTAGTATCAAATATGAATTATATGTCAGGCACACAGTTGCGATTAGTCAACTATAGTGCTATTGTGTTCTGTTTACTGGAATAGAACAATGGATTTCAGTTTGAGCTCTTTGAGTCCATTCTATCTGAAATTTCTATCACCACCTCACTAAGTGATATTATGGAATATATAACTATATGTTTTACTAGTAGAGAACTCAATAAATTCTAAGCTATCTTTAAAACTCTGTACCTTAGAACAAGTTGATCTTTTTCAGCATATAGAAGAAAAAATTTCTCCTATATATAGCATTTCTAAACACACTTTAAACTTAAAGTGTAAACATTTAGAAATGGAGAAATACAGTGATGAGAGAAGGGATTACTGGTGTTAGCATTTCTAACGTGGACAACAAAGACCCTTACCTCTGTCCATCTACAATGTACCCTCACCACAAACTATAATACTGTCATACATAAAAAAGAGGTATATAAATATATAGAGATATAACTATTGATATCAATATATTCACATATATTACACGGAATATTAATGGAATCTTGACAATTATAGTGTACAAAATATTTTGTTCTATTTTGTTGATTCGAAAATTAGTAAGAATAAAAATAAAGAAAATATAATGGGTCTCAGATAAATTATGCTCAGACATAGATTTTTAAAACATTGCTTACAAGACCATAGCACCTACATTGTACTTTTCTCTGTTCTTCTAGCTAGCAATAGTCAATGTCACTCAAAGTTTACCTTGGTATGTTAATAAAAGACCCAGGAGAGCATCATTCTGTTTGTACACCATGGGAGCTTTACCATTAGATACCTAGTAATGTTAATGTTTAGCAATTTTCAACAGACATGGGGCATAAAGAAGTCATGTTTTTCTTCTCTCAAAGTTCATAGGAATTCTTATCTGTGAAAGCATTATCATGAGCAGCAAACGTCTGTTGAGATTCTTTCTACTTTCTATTGTGTACTTAGTGCTGGATTATAAAATGGAATAAGACAGTGACCTTTGAAAGGCCTACAAATTAGGAATGGAGTTTGAGGAAGTATGGGCTGAGATAAAATTTTAAGTAGAAAAGCTCTGTTTTCTCATGGTTTGGTTAATTTTCAAGTGATTTCACTCTATTACTTTTTGTATATGCTAACAATACTCTAATCTTTCTTCTTCAAAAGAAAGTTGATCTGATCAATTGTCAGCAAATTCTTGTGAATTCATTTAATCCTTCCCCTATCCCTAGTTCCTAGAAGCATTTGTATTTTAAAAATGAGTATCTTCCAAATGAGGAACCTAAACCAATGGATCTCTAGTAGTAGACATGTCAGATTCTTTAGGGACCAGGTAGATATATCCTGGTGCTTATTAAGTCCAGACTCAAGGATAAGGGCCTATCTTATGTTCAAGTAAATTTACCTAATGTATAATTCAAAAGAGAATGCATCATTTGTTTTGCAATGCTTCCTCATATTTAAATTTTCAGTAGGTGAAAGATAACTTGGTTAATAATATATTCAAAGATTTTATTTAAAAATTATTTGAACTTCTAAAACCATGAAAGATACAGGAAAAATCAGGTTATCTGTTGAGTTTGTAAATATTTGGAAATTTTATTGCAGTAATAATATATGAAATCTGAAATTCCTGAGAAAATAAAATCATCTTTTTTTAGAAAAACATACTTAATTTTTAATATAGTTATATATATATAACTACGTCGTATATACATATACATAATGAAATGTTCATAAATTATGATCAGTGAAGACCGCTAATGAATATATCATATTTTTAACAACCTGAAGTTCTAATTGTAATTATAATTCTTAAAATTGTGATTTTTTTATTTCCCAAAGAAGAGCTTCTCAAAAAATAAAAGAAAAAAAGAAACAAAGGAGAACTGAATTGAGTATAGAATTGTCTATTCTACACACGAGCAAGTAAAATATGTATATGCATATAGTTTTATTGATTAATAGGTATGTGTTTTCCATAACGATAACTAAATATATTTGGCATTATCCTTATGTAACTTCCAAACTATAGTTTTATTAAAATTAAAGTCTTTATTAAAACACACATGAACTTACAACATCAAATAAAAATAATAACAATGAGAAAACAATAACAATACAACAAAAACCCAACTCCATACATCTGAGTCTTCTGCCATTTTCTATCCTTCACTAATCTTAATTGAATATTTTATATCATGTGGGCCAGTCTTTTCTCCAACTGTTTTTCCACCAGGTTGACATCTGTGGCTCTGATGACACAACTTTCAACACAATTATGTCAGTTTTCTCCCAAACGGTTAGTTTGCTCACTTTTTAAATTTATATTCTCTCTATCTTAGATCATTTTGACTCTCGTGATTTGTAGGCTCAAATTATTTCTCTTTCTCTAAACCCTGGCTTCTGTTTTCCAATCTTGGATTGTTCCTTAATATATCTACCAATCCTTTTGTGTGATTGTTATCATCTACCTTGCATTTTCTCCCAGTAACTAGTTCAAGCCCTACCTAAGTCCTCTAGTCCCTACTACACCAATTTTCCCCCCATTTTTTTTATTCTCTTATCTCATTGCCCTATTTCCCTTTGAGGACTGACTCACTTGATTCCTTCCCTCTGCTTAAATAGAAATTAAATGAATGTTATTCATCTAAGGTTAATTTTTCTACATGTAACTGTGAATTGTATAAGCATTTTCTCCCTTTATAGCAGCTTCAACCCTTTCCCGAGGCCCTTTCCATTAGCATTTACCCATGGTTAAGAGCCTTTATTCTATAAAACATACCTTTCTTGGATATATGCCTTCCATCAACTATTACTGTTCTCTTTCATTTCACAGTTGTTTAGAACCTCTCTCTCTCTCTCTCTCTCTTTCTATATCTCTCTCTCTTTTTTAATGCAACAATTACTTTTTTTTGTGAGAGCATGATGATCTCTCTCCCCCTCTTTTCATAACTATATGTTTTTTCGTCCTCTAATTTACTTATTTATTTAGATAACATACTCTTAAGTCCTTCAGTTTTATTTCCAGTATTTTTGTCAAGGTAGGCAAAGTCCTCTTTTCCACTAAATCTAACAGCCTTGGTTGTTCACTACCTCCTTATTAACATCCCATTTGTTTACTGCTCTGGCAACATCTTCTTTGGTGATCTTCTTATGTCTCTGACTTTTCTTCCTAGTTTTTCCTTCATGAAATATAATTTGTGTACATACCATTAAATACGTTCAGCTCCAGAGTTACATTCTGCATCCTCTTCTATTCATACTCCACACTCATTATAGTAATACCTACCATTGTGTCTTCACATAGTCATACATCAATTTGTTTTAAATATACATTTCCCATTATGACTTTTCTTCTGAAATTTAAATGTATCCCAAGTTTTTTTTAGAAAGCTACACTTGTCCTTTTTACCATCTCCTATGTAACATAAAACTGAATTCACACTTTTCTCCCAAAATATTTTCTCATCCCTTTCTTTGAGCAAATGAAACCACCATCCTCTAAGTTCGATCCTTGATTTTCTTTTACCTTATAAATTCAGCCAGTACCAGGTATATATTAAAATATTTAATGACTCATGGTTTCAGTTCACTTCCCTTCTTCCTCATAACCATTAGCTCAGCTCAGGACATAATTCCCATGTAGATTTTCATATTTGCTTCCTTATTGATTGTTCTTCTTCTACTTTGCCCCACTCCCTTACAAGTTGTTCTTCACACTGCTGTTAACACAGACTTTATAAAAGCAAATCTAATACCATCATCCTATATCTAAAATCCTTGGGCATCCCTAGACCTTCAGAATAATGTTTCAGTTCTTTAGTATAGTATAAATTTCTTCATGATCTGGTTTCTGCTGAACTCTTTAACATCATATTTTATAATTCTTCCCCTTAAAATGCATGTTCTGGCCATATGGAATCACTTTTTACTTCTAAACAGGGACATCATGTCTAAGCATCCTTCCTTTACGTGCTTTAACTATTGCCTGGGATACATTTTCCATTGTTCTTTTACTCTTGTTCTATCACCACTTAGCTAATTCTTGCTCATCCTTTAGGAAGCTTGTCCTGATATTCCTAATTAGGTTAGTTCTCATTCCTCTTTGCTCTGCTAATATCCAGTTCAAGCTTTGTAATCATTCCAATTGTGAGCTTCCTGAGGACTTGAATAGTTTCTAATTCAGGTTTGTATTCCTGGCACCTAGCACAGTGTCTGCTGGTACATAATAATCGCTGCTAGTTGTTGAAGAAGCAAGTGAGGGAACTCAGTCCTTTTAATCAACAGTGACAAAAAACTATAGTACATTTATGGAAAAACTGGTGAAATTCAAATAAGTTCTCTAATTTGTCTAATAGTACTGTGCCATCACTGTTTTTTTAGTTTTGATAAATGTGCCCTGGTTATAGAAGATGTATCTGGGGAAGCTGGATGAAGGAGATATGAGACTTACCTGTATCATTTTTATAACTCTTTTATAAAGCTACAGTTATCTCAAAATTAAAAAAAAAAAATAAAGCTTTAAAAGTACATACTCCCTCTTGCCCTTCCACTGTCCTGGATTCACAGAGAATCTTCACGTTATTCTATGAAATTTTATGAAATCAATTTTTTTGCTAGCAATTACTTTTGTACTGTGTATTTGTCTTTTAATGGTACCTTGATTTGATGCCATTTATTTATACCATTTTGAGAGTAATAAGAGTAAAATTGCCATTATAAGTGACTTTCCTCCAGGCTATGATCACTGAGTTATTGACACCCTCATATATTTTTTACAATTTTTTTCTTGTTGATTTATTTCTGCTTATTTTTACCTCTCATAGCATTATCTAATTTTTGTTAGTGTTTTAAAACCAGTTTCATTATTAATCTTTTCCTGATGATTTTGATACTTGATGAACACATATTCTTCCTTTGTATAGCAATGTCCCATTATACATAACTCAGTTGAAAT
This sequence comes from Pteropus alecto, assembly GCF_000325575.1. Taxonomy (NCBI): domain Eukaryota; kingdom Metazoa; phylum Chordata; class Mammalia; order Chiroptera; family Pteropodidae; genus Pteropus; species Pteropus alecto. The sequence goes on from NW_006441071.1 coordinate 8,297,341, forward strand.
TATATTTATTTGATAACATGGACCTATAACTGGGTAGAATCTGCAACTATAATGTTTTCAACTTTCTGCTGTTCTCTTAGAGAAAGATGCAGCTTTATAGAGTATGCTTGCTCCAAGTCATGGCATACTTGGTGAGGCCTATGAAAAATATAAGTTTTATAGCAATCTAACACCTTTTATTCTGGTTTTCTGAAGGTATATCTTTCAGTTGTTTCTTGATTACCCACTGGAGGCAGGTGAGAGCTTCACAGCTGTTTGATTCAGAGGCTGATGTGTCTGTTCTTTGAGAACACAATTGGCAGCTTGGCAGTCAGCATTCTTCAATGATCAGTGGAGCTCAAACAGAATCCCTTGTTTTATGTAACTCTTTCTTGAAGACTTCAATATGTGTGCCAGCTGAAAGAAAATATCGTATAAAATGAACCCGAAACTTTAAATCTAGTGAAGTCTAATTTCTTCTCTTTGGAATATTGTTACCACTGACTATAACAGCACTTTTGCAATACCTTACATAAGCTGAATGGATTTGAATAAGACTACCTTAATCACATTGAGAAACCAGAATGGGAGACATTTATATTCCTCTAGCAGACATATTACTTGCTACTAAAACTTGAATGCCTATTCCTTTTAAAGCTTTCTCCTTTTTTTTTCCTTTGGCAAGACCACAGTTTCTGACTATACACTAACATCTCTAGCTATGACAGATGTTGCATTTAGATTGACAGGGTGTCTGAACAATTCAGAATTGTTTGATGTATACAAAAGCCAACACTGTAGTATATAACCGGTATTACAACTCAGCTTTATAGACACTCAGCAGTCCCGTCTCTCACCGTTTTTAAAGGCAAGAACAGGGTTCAATTTTGGCTCCTGACAAAACAGCAGGAGAGTAGTTCTTTTTGGGGTGTGAACAGAATATGAGGGAGGCAGTAAAACAAAATGGGAAAAAAAATTCATGAATTAGGGATAAGATTTCAATACACAGTTCCCCAGTACTTAGCTTTATGTCTGTGGGGAAGTAACTTAAATGTTCTCAATCTCCGTTTCTTTTTTTTTTTTTTAAATGCTAATAAAAGGAACTGTTCTCTTTCC
>NW_006441071.1:8298590-8300085 GCF_000325575.1 Pteropus alecto
TTATAGAGTTGTCATTAATGAATTTGGAAGAGTTGCTGTGTAAAATGGAAAGTCCCAAACACATTTAAGTTGATATTGCTGCTGTTTAGCTCTGAATTTGATATGGCTTTGGGCTCTGGTTTCTACCTGTAAGTTCTCATCTTTAGCAATTTTCACCAAGGTTCCTGAATGTCCAAATTGTCTGAGACAGTAATACCAAGTGGAAATCAAATAATTCTCATTTATTACTTAAATGTATGCAGAAGTTTAGTGAGCAGAACAAACCTAAGTTTTCCCTCATTTAAAGCTATGAGTGGATTTTTTTCTAGATCTTTTTTTTTAAATAAAAAGCCTAAAGAATCAATTTGAATATTAAACTTAACACTGGCTTGTAATGACATTCATTTTGAGACTGTTTACATGCAGAAAGGAGAAAGTTCAACATGTATATTATCTTTGTCTTAGAAATAGTTTTCTCCTTTGGCTCTGGACTTCAAAATCACCATTTTAATGAGACTGTCCCATGTATCTTTTCTAAAATTACAGTCCCTTTCCTCACCTTGACACTTATTATCCCCTTCCTGGCTTTATTTTCCTCTCTAGCACCTATAATTATCTAACTTAGTATATGTTGTATTCATTTATCTTCTTTAATGTCTAACTGGCCTCTTAATGTGTAAATGCCAGGAGGGAGGTAAGATAGTTTTGTCTATCTTCTTTACTGCTATGCTTTCAGTAGCTACAATAGTGTCTGGCATAGTAGCCTCTCAAACATATTTGTTAATTAAATGATAAAGTTCTAAAAAGAATTAAATATCTTTTTCTATCTCAAGTATTTTTCTCTATAATTAAACATTTCAAATCTCATTAGGTGCTATTAGAAATTATAAGTTACAATTTCTCTAACACAATCTTAATCTGTTTAACTTTCTGGCCACCAGGTGATTTTTTTCCTCATACAGGTTTTAAATAGGTTTTGACTAATTTCACAACATTTATTTGAAGACACCTCTTCTTGTTAATTTGAACTCCAACATGAAATGGTGATTTTTTTTCTAAGTTGTGATTAATTTTATAATAGCATACTGATTATTCATTAAAATTAAGTAAAAAAAAAAACAAAAAAACCCTACCTTTATTGGTTCTTTTATAAGCAGTGATTCTCATTTCTGCACATTAAAATCTACCAGAGAGCTTTAGAATGTGATGTCAGAGCCTTACCTTGGACCAATTAAATCAGGATCTATCATGGGGTAGGGACCTAGACCAGGTTCTTTTTTTTCGTTTTGTTTTAAACACTCTTGGTGATTCTTCTTCTTCTTCTTTTATTTTTTTTTAATTAAGCTTATTGGGGTAACATTGGTTAATACAATTATATAATTTTCAAGTGTACATATTATAATTTTACATCTGTATATTCTATTGTGTGTTTACCCCCCAAAATCCAGTTTCCTTCAGCTACCATATATTTGATCCACTTTACCCACTTCACCCTCCCCCTGTCCCTCTATATTTG
>NW_006441071.1:8300276-8317692 GCF_000325575.1 Pteropus alecto
TCTATATCACATAATGGAATATTACTCAGCCGTTAGAAGAGATGAAATACTGCCATTTGCAACAACCTCAAGATAGACCTCGAGATAATCATGCTGAGTGAAATGTCTTGGTGATTCTAATGTGCTTCTAGGATTGTTCAGTATTAGTCTTCATTCTGTGATGAATTTGTCAACAAAGTAATTAGAGGATATTTCTTTCATTATTTCAATCCAAAAGTTGTACATTAAATAAAGTCCCACTTCATTCATATATCCTGCCATATGTTTCCTAATCAGGGTTGAGAAAGCATTAATATCTCTTCTCATTAAGGTGGAGGATAAATAATAAATGTTCAAAGGTAACTTCCCTTTTCTTTTAATTTCTCCAAATTGTTTTCTAATATGCTTTCATATAATCTTTGGTACCATTAACAAGTAATGTGAAATTTTAGGTGAGTTAACTCTGCTGGGTATGAGTAATTATATAGATCAGACCATAATATTACAGTTTAGATTGTCTATGAATCCTCTGGAATTATAAATTTGTGTGCATTTTTATATGCATTTTTTTTCCTGGAGAAAGGAACTATATATTTTATTAGATCTTGAATGGAGTCCGTGACCTTAAAAGGAGTGAACAGTTTTGGGACTAAGCGATCTTTGAATGTATTTCATTCTAGAAAGTTAGTTTTCTGACTCACAGAATGCTTGCAAGGATCAAACGAGATAAATATGTATGAAAGGAAATATAAACTATTAATATCACACACATATATCATGACAACCATAGTTACATGTTAGAGGAATCAATTATTAGAAATAAATATATTTGGTGACTTTAAAATATAAAAACATTTTAGTATTGAAAAAAAGGTTATGATCTCGAAAAGTGCAGATTTGCTTAAGGGATGCAAAAAAGAGGATAAGTGTCATGAGATGTAATCCAAAGCTAATGATGAGACTGTTCATTTGTCCACCAGAAGTTCTCCCACCAAAAATAGGTTGCAGAATTTTAAAAGTAAAGTTTATTTTTTAAGCTATATCGACAACCTGTTAGGATGAATGGTTTTTAATAAATCCACCCTTTGCCATATAAGAGAAATATTACAAAAAGTTTCTGTGTTGATGAAAAGTAAAGACAAGAGAAGTGAAGTAGAATGTGATGATCTTAAAAGATGACGAGAAACCTTCAAGGATGTTTGAAAATCAGACCTTCAATTAATTTAATTTGCAACTGGGTTTATAGTGCACCTTTAATCATAGTAGCTGATGCATGAACTTGGAAACAAGTTCATTTCTATTTAATAATTATGGAGCAGTCAAATAGGATTTGATCACATGTGTGCATTTTAAAAATTCATAGTCTAGACTTTTTTTTCCAAGAAAAATGTAAAGAGTATCTCCTTAATTAGGCCATATATTTGATAGTAACTGAGAGTTTTAAAAGATTTTATGCAGATCCAAAGAAGGGTGGAGGCAGGCTGAGAGTATAATCTTTGGTTATTCCTAGTGATCATAATTTAATAGTTTTAATCACAAATTCTTTATTGTAAAACTTCAAGCTTCATCTGTATAATAAAGGGTAAAATGGATAATGACTGAGTAGACTGTTCAGCTTCATTAAAATGCCTTGTGTCTATCTGAATTTTCTTTGGTAACAGTTTGTAATACTAACTGAGGTATATAATTGACCTGATTTTTGTTCTTTTTTTGAGGGAAAGGAGGGGAAAGATAAGTATTTCTTTTTTCTTTTTTTCATATATGTTTATCATTGTAGAAATTTTATTTTTACTACTAATTTTTCTTCCCACATTTCCCCTTATATCTCAAGCTATAAAATACTTGCAGTAGTCAAATAATTTAAAGTCTTGATTCATACAAAAATATATGTGCTTAAAAAGTGATCTTTCTTTCTATTTGTGGATTTGAGACTGTATATGAAATAAAAGAGAAAGGTGATGTGACTTGCTTTTACCTAAGTGCAAGTGAAACCTTCTGTTCATGTGGTAGAACAAACTGGCATCAAGCGAGTGGCAGGATTATTATTAGGACCTATAAAACCAATGGCTCTTTTTTCTGTTTGTTTGTTTGTTTTGGTGTTCAGATACAAATATAGTGTTTCATATTACTTATTAATTATATGCATATTTATTTTTTAAAATTAATTTTTTCTCTCATAAGCCTTGGTTTATTTTGTTCACCTGCTAGGCTGTTTTGGGAAATAATAACTTTAATATATTGAGTCTCTTTTCTACTAAAAGATAAACTTTAGAATCTGGGGTGGCATGTTAGGTACCCAAGAAAATCATGTCTTGCTGCTCATTACAAACAGTATTCCTAAAGGGTGTTAAACCAAATCTATGGAACAGCTGAATGTTAATTATAATATTACTCTGCAGCTCATTTGGTTTAAATGGATTATAAATTATGCATGAAGCAAGCAACACACTAGCAATATTTCTGTTAACTGAGGTCGTGACCCTTCTTGTACCTAATCTTTTAATGTGAAGCTAATAATAAAAGACCAGTTATTAACTAATAGACTAGGTAAGCAATTCAGTGCATGGTACATAATGATTCCCATATTACATTTTTTAACATTTTTCTACTATTTATACCATATTTTAATGGCCAATTATAAGAATTGGAATATTTTTATGAAGCAGTAAATGTAAATTTTTGTATAAAAGGAAAATACAGACAGAATAATAGAGAAAATTAATGTTTAACATGTCTTTCTATCTTGTTTTCCTTTAGTACGTATTACATAGTCGATATGACATATATACATATTCATCTCTTTTTTACTAATTTTGTATCCTCCTCAATGAATTAAGTTAAAGGTTTGAAATTAATTTGCCATATTCATTGCTACATTTATTATACAAATAAGATTAATAATTTGTGCATTATAAAATATTAATAAATATTCTACAAACCAATTTCAGTTATACAATTTCAAACTACCCAAAGAAAAATATACTTGAACTACATTTATATCTGTCCAAAAACTGGGTTACTAAACTCATTCATTAATTTATAAAGTTAAGATTTCTTGAGCACATACTGGGTGTCAGAAAATGTATCAAAAACTGAGAATACAAGATTAAAAGAGAGAGGTTTGGGCCTTGATTGTGGGGCCAACTTACAGTTTAGTATTCATGTTTATGTCATGTGATGAAATACATGGAAAAGAATTCAAATATTTAAGATAGTAATGCCTTGTATGCCAACCATTCTTAATGATAAAATAAATGGTTTGAATAAATAAGTTGCTAATTAGTGCTAACACATTTTTTCTCCAATTTATTCTCTAAAGCAAGGGTCATCTATCTTTGCTTGATGTCTCAAAAAATGCAACAGTTTGTAACTAGTGTAGTGTATGTTTGGAAAACTTTATTGCTCTGTCCCTGAATGTGTTTTTATCTTAATAGATGTTTCAGATAATTGCTTAAAGTGCTCTAGAAAAATTCAAAGATTAACAATTCTCTGAATTCTGTCTTCATTAAATAAAATTTGTTGTTTTTTGTATCATAGCTATCACAAAAATTAACCTATGATTCTGAGAATATAAGCAGAATTTATGAATTTGTTTCTCAATATTAAAGTATTAATATATGTTATATACTAAGGATAGTTACACTAGATTAATAATGTAATAATTTTAAATATTTTAATGAATCTTAAACATTTGTTAGAAAATAGATATTATCATTATAAACAAGCACACAAATACTAATATAAAAACTTAATGTGAAAACTCAGCTAGCCAATCTGTTCTTTCTATATGATACCAAAAACACAAGTTAACTATATTTTTCCTAATAAAGGAATTTAACTGACTTGATATTCTGGTTTTAAATAGACACAGCTTCTGGGTGACATTATATACCAGTAAGTTATCATTTTTCACATTTTAAATGTTTCACATTTTAAATATTCAATGCCAGAAATCAAGTTATTTTTTTAGCATTCATTATTTAATTGTATATTTATAGCTTACAGAATTTCTTGCAATCTTTATCTCTCTACTTAGGAGTTACATGCATTTCTAAGTATGTTAGAATCTTTTTATCATTATTGAAAAATTTCCCTCAATTATATAACTGCCAGAACTTAAATGAGATAATAAATACAAAGCACTTACAATAGTACCTGCTTCGTAGTAAAAGCTGATAAAGTTATCGGACTTTATTATCAGAGATGATCATTCTAGGCAGACCCAACTCCTAAAGGAGAATAGTAAAAGGTGGATGAGCATTCATTTTAGGTGAGGAATTTTTTTTGTTTTCACCATAAATGTGACATCTGGAAGCCCAGATTCCTTCTTTAACAACAGAACAATTGTAAACTTGGTATTGAAGTGAAGTGGGTTTTCCATTTAAACTCTAGTTATTCTTCATATCTCTTAACTCTGGGTGATTTCTGTCTTGGCTTTGCAGAAAAGAGATATTTCGTCAGTAAAGTACCCTAGTGCACTCTAATTCCAAGACACTCTTGCTGGTTCCTGATAACTCCTGTTCGTTTCTTTCTCTTAAGTTACTCTTTGTGATTGTACAACATTAAGAAAGTGGGATATAGGTATCAAAGAAACTTCTCTCCTACTAAAGGATTATATAGATATCAAAGAAACTTCTCTCCTATTAAAGGATTATAAATTATTTTCCTTCTGAAAATGTATTCCAGTCTTTTAAAATAGTTTATTCATTATAGTCATATTAAAAAGGGTTACTAATGAAGAGATCATTTTAGTCTAATTTTCTTAAGAATAAAATAGAAGAGCAGACAAAAAGGTAAAAACAATGTTAATATATATATTTCTCACATATGTAAAATTTAGTTCACATTCAGCAATTATTTAATTGCAAGAGAACATAAAAGATTGGCAATATTCTTTTTTTAAGCCATAATTTTGTGATTATATAGGCAGTCATTCCAGTAGTATTTGACAACCAAATATGCATACTAATATGTCAAATGTGTCTTCTAGAATTTTTACAATGATGTATTATATGCTGAAATTTGCTTAATCTAGAATCTTTTAGAAATGAAATTACATAAAAATAATTGTACTATTCTAATGTACATTATTTGAAACTGACACCAAATATACTGTAATTAAATAGTTTTAGAAAACCTGAGGTTCGTCTATAAAATTTTTGATTAAATGGCATCTTATTTTGTATAATAATTTGAAAATATTTCTAAGTTTTACAATTACTTATGTTCAGTGACAGTGTGTTAGAGAAAAATACCTGGACTGGGAGAAAAATACCTGAAATCTGCTGAAAAACAAAACAAAAAACTATTGATCCTGAAACTTCGGACCTACTCATCAAGTCATTTAATGTTTTTAAACCTCAATTTACTTAAGGGTTAAATGGGAATGGTTCAAAAGAATGATTTAGGCCAAATTCTTTTCTTAAAATTATGTTAAAAATTTAAATTTATGTATATATAAGTTGTCTGATCATGTTGATAGTAACTAAAGTATTCTTGTTATGTTCTTATATATCAGAATATAAGCACATATTTTTTCTTTTAAAATAAATGCATGTAATCAGAGAATTTGATTATATGTTCATGGTGAGTGTTTTGATTAGAAAAAAAAAAAGAATTAAGCTTCACCTTGATTTACTTTTGACTATCTTTAGGGGATACTGCTTACAAATGTAAGAAGAATGTATAATCTGGGCTTAAATTGAACTGATTATGTAAATATATTGAAAGTGAGTTGGAGGTATAAATCACAGATGTCGACTTGATGGAAAGTTTGTTTCCAGCAAAATCCCAAATCCCAACTTGTTAATTACAAGAAGGCATCTGGTATACAAATTTATGCTAAGCTAAGAAACATACAGATTAATATTGAATACAGTATGTCAAAGAGGTATGGTACTATCTCCTTTTACTGGATGATTTAAGACATAATCGTTGTATTAGTGTGCATGACTGAAACAGATTGTGGTTATTAAGTACAATTACTAGTATTATAGGCAACACAAGTCTGTTTGTTGCACACTTAAAATATATACCCAAAGAATCTGGGAGAAGAAAAAAGATGTTACATGTGAATCATTATACTCTGGGAAAAACGTATTTTCAACTCAAAATAAAATAAAAATATATAATATAGAATAGGGGATTTAAAAAATAATAATATAAACAAAGGGAGGATTGCAGTAATGTAACATTAGCCTAGCACAGTCCTCAAGAATTGATCAAACGTTATTAAAAGAAACCCTATGAATATTGTGCTCTATTCATCAGAATTACCACTTTCTCTCTAAAAATAAACCTTGATATCTTTTTATGAAGTCTAATATCTTTCATTCCTCTATTTATTGATCATCAATGCAGATATGTTATTACTCACCTGACTGTTCATAATTTTTGCCATTTCAATAATTTCTTGAATTGGTCATGTAGATTTGCAATAAAAAGATAAAGCATCTGTACCCAAAGGTTCCATGTTAACTTTTCCTTGCTAATTCTTCACAATTGCTATTACAAATTAGAAGTGACTTTTTATATAGCAAAGTTTATGTCCTCAGAGATCTAATTCTCATATCGTAATTGATATAAAAATTCAAGATAATTATATACATGTGCATTCTCAAGGGCAAGAAAGGAAGTATGGTCTATTTTATGAAATCAAAGCTAATATTTGTGATGTTATACTGTAACCTCGTTGCAAACATGAATCTTTTCAATATGTCACCTTTGAGAATTATTTGTAACTACTCATTTTTATGCACTTATTTAACAATTATTTGTTGAACACAGTATATCCTGGGTGTGCTTTTATGTGTTGCTTATATAACAGTGATAAAGACAGTTATTCCTTGCATTCAGGAAGCTTATAATCTAATGGGGATATCAAGACAGTAAAATTTTTTAAGTCGGTAAGTACATATAAAGGTAATGGTAAGTTCTATGTATGGTATTTACTATAGGGAAAAATGAAGATGATACTAGGTAAAATATACCACTTAAAATTTACCTTTTCCAGAATTTACACACTAGGAGAAGTATTCAAGTTTTAATAACTGAAACAATATTATAAAGCAAAACATGCTAAATGAGAGATGATGCATAAACAAAAGTTCGGTGGAAGATCACACCAAGCACAAGAGTGTCTGCCTGAAATGTATGAGGAAATGTTATAAGTGTAACAGGGCTTAGATACCGCTCTTTGCATGGATAAAAACTGTATTGTCAGACATAATTTAAAGATAACAGGGAAACCATAATTTCTATAAGGAGATTATAGAGAAAATTTGAAAAATAAATTGAGACCACTTTGTAGATTGATTTGAATTCTGTTCAGAAAAAGTCTAAGGAATGTCAAAATGCTTTAGGCAGATTAATCAAGTGATTTTATGCCAGATTGATTTGATATGATAAGGAGGGAGCTGTCTATAGAAGTTGTTAGCTCATTGAAATATTAATGAGTAATTCAAACTCAATATAATAACAACTTTAGGATGATGGCAAAGATTGTTTTTATAAAAACATTTTTATAAAGTGAGATTTTTTCTATTGCATTATAGATTAATATATATTTGTTGTCAAATGTTTAAATAATTTATTAATATAAAAGTTTTAAATGTCATCACATAGTGCTTTTACAGTTTTATTTAAAGAGTGTCCATAACTTCCTAATATTCACTTTTCCTATCTAACATTTAAATTTCTTTGTAGAAAAGGAGCTGATATAAGAAGATAATTGTACACACACCCATGCACTAATGTATCGTCACTTAAACACTTAGAACTTCTCTTAAATGTGCATCCCCACTTAACATTAACATCTATCATATCACATAGATCATATCCCTATATATTTGGTTAGATATGAATATCCACAATTTGTAGAAATATGTAAGAAATGATATAAAACATGTAAAATTGCATATTTTGAAACAGTTAACAATGGTGTCGTGGAACTATTAATGAAATGATACTAGTGTATTAATCATAGTGACATAGGAGAACTGCTTTAATCTAAAGCCATGAACCATAAAGGATCTGGCAGAGTTAAGTTAGCATTTGGTGAAGAGAAAAATGACAGTAAAGATGGAATGACCTGTGCTAAAAATGAAACAATTTGAATACCATATGTGCTTTTGAAAAAGCCCTTGTGAACATAAATCTTTAGAATATTTTTGCAAGAGTAAATGTATTGTGAAAATAATATATTATTAATATGTAATCATATTACATTAAATATAAATTATATATAAATAAAGTATGCCATTATATACTTTCATTAGAACAAATCATGGCAAAAACACTATATGTTAGAGGTTGTGGGTTTATCATTACTTTAATAAATTACTGTTATTTATTAGTGGACATATGGATTTTTTTTGAGGACCCTTTCAACATTTGTGTGATATATCCTCATTTTCTTTCTAATTCAAATAGTTACATTTTTTAATTCATTTCTTGAATATCTCTGTCAGTAGAATTTAAATTTCATTAGGGCAAGCAAGAACTTGTTACTTTTAACCATTGCATTGCTTAAAGACTAAAATTATGCCTGCTTATGAAAGGTACTCAGTAAGTAAAGAAATTTCTGTTGAAATTAACATATAATGCCAATGAAAGGTAAATAAATATTTGAGAGAGTTGAAAGTAGTCAAAACTGTAAAATGTTGTTGAAAGTGAAATTCAAGGAAGACAAACATTTTTTCATCGATTTTGTTTACATGAGAATAGGAAGCATCTTTAGTGAGGGCAGCAGGAGCAATTTCCAAGGATTCATGGAGAAAGGCAAAGTGATCCTCAAGGGACTTAGAGATGAATGAAAAGGAGATAAAGGCTATATTTATACAGATTCCTTTCTATGCAATTTAGCTGTGAATGGCACTAGAGAGTGCCACTGGTCATATGTTGCAATGAGTGTGTGTTTGTATGTGTGTTTTATGTTGCTGATATTTTGCTTGCTTTTGCTTTCTTCCCTGTTGCAATTGCCTTTTAACTTTGATTACACCATTTTTGTCTTAAAAAAAGTTTTAGATTTTTATGTAATATTTTGTTTTGGATTTTGTCTTCATATCATGCTATGCAAAAGTTTTTCCCATAAACAATATAAAATATTTTCTTTTAATGTTGTTATGTCTTTGCTTTACATTTATAGATTTTAACCATAAAACAATGTATTTTCTAAGAAATGAGAGAAACATTTCAAGGTTGGAATTTATTTTATTTTTCCTTTTAATTTATAGTTTGTTTTCTAATGAACAAAATGTATTCTGTTTTTGGTTTGGAAAATTATCAAGAATTCTTTCACAGTGTGATGTAACATCAGTCTGGGGTAATATTCACATATGGCTGAATAGGTGCATTTTCTATTTGAAGGATTTATAGTAAGATACATTCTTAGAAGATGAATCTTATTAATTAGACTATTCAGCATCTCCATATAAAAACTATTATAGTTGATCTCTCTTGTTTTTTGAGTCTAGTTACTACTATGTTTATGTCAAATTTGTAGTACTTATATCATTCTTAATAAAAATTTTATTATTTGACCTTTACATAAAGGTCCATGGCATGTAAAACTTTAGTTTTTTGTAAAGTACCTTTGTCACATTTAAGTTTTAAAATATAAAATTTATCATTTTCATTAACAGTAATGATAACATTTTTTTTCTTTTTGTTTTTGTGTGGTACATAAGATTCCAAAATTTCCAACTTACTTTCTTATACATGTGACTCTTGACTCATATATAACATATAGGTTTTGTTTTCTTTTTTCTCAACTCAAGTAATAACATTACATTCTTGTTTTTTATTTATTTTGGTGAGTTGATTCATTTTACATTTATTGTTATAACAGTTATTTTTTATCCTACTTTCTTCATTTTACTTTTTAGTCTTTTTTTTTTATTTCTTTATTCTTTATTTTGTTCATGTCTTATTTTGTTTTGCCTTCCTCTGGAAATCTGGAAAGTCTGAAGTCATTACAGTGCCTTTTTGTTGAATATCTCATAAATCTTCAAATATTTTCTCTGTATCATGAAAATTTTCTGTTATTATTAATTGTTATAGTTCTGAATAGAGATTTTTTTGTTTCACATACATAGTCTACCCTTTCAGACACAGAAATTATCTATAATTTGAATTTGATTTTATACTTCAACATTCATCAAATTTTTATCAATCTAATAATGTGTGTTCTTTTTTCTATTAATTCACTCTTGCATCTTTAAGCTTCTCTTCCATGTCTCAATTTATCAATTCATAGTCTGCAATTTAATGTTTTAATTCTAAATTCTACACTTGCATTAATTTTTCTCTTATTTTCTTAGACCGTTAACTCTTTTTCATTTTGTTTACTCATTTTACCCTTGTTTATTTACAGTCCACATTTACAAAACATTTCCCTGCTGTGTTGATATTGTACTTATTTAATATTTTCTCCTGCTCTTGGAGGGACTGTTTTTCCAGTCATTTTTATTGTTTTTTGCATGCTGTATTTCTTTCTTTCTGACTTATTGCTTCAAGAGTTTATAAAAATTTTTAGTCTTCTATTTACTACTTTTTGAATATAGAATAAAATTTGCCACTGAAATAGTGTTTGTAACATCACATTGACTTACCCTTTCAGGTATATAGACTTTCTTATTTCATTCTCCTTTTGATACAGGCTGGAGAGTGGGAATTTGATGGTTCCTATTCTCTGCTCATCCTTCTCAGCTACCTGTTAGAGGATGGATAGCACTTGGGACTACTGAAGCCTCACTGGAGTAAATTTTACTATTTGTGCTTGTCTTTAAAGTGTCTGTACTCTAGACAAATCAGACTGGGCCTGGAATGGTTTATTATCCAGGTGAGACCCATTTGTCAAGGGGAGGTGGAGTTGGAACTTACTGTTTTTTTTTTTTTTTTTAATTTTAGTTTCAAATATATAGTACATTGGTTAGATATTTATATACTTTCTATTTTTATTTATTAATTTTTTTTAACTTTACTTCCAGGAAAATAGAGTATATGACCATTAGCATGGGGACTTTTGTTTATTGGAGTCCATTTTCATCAGGGTGTAAATAGTCATTCATATATGTCTTCCGGCTACCTCTTGCTTCCAGACTTGTCTCTTGTTATAAGGGGATGAAAAATGTGACTTCTTGAAACTCAAAAAACTTAAGGCCATGAATTTTCTTCAGCACCCCTACAAACACAGTCCCTTCAGATTGAAGAGTCTTGAGAGAGTCATTAAATATGTTCTATATTTTTCCCCACCACAACCTATTCTTAATTAATGGAGTTGTGACTTGATTCCTGGTGCCTTATTCAGCATTTTTCTATGTATAATCTATCTGCCTGGTATTCTTCAGAATATGTGGTATAAGGCTGAAGTAATACACAGGTAGAATGCAAATTAAGTTTTGGTTTCTCTTTATTTTTTTCAGTGTCTTTCAAAGAGTGTTTATTCTAAGCATCCCCTTTATTGCAATCTCTCCTGAAAGATATGTATGTCTGTTTAAAAGCCTGGAATCTGAAAATTAGCCAGTGTTGTCCACATGGCAGACAAGTAGTCCTAGTGTTAGTTGTTCTACCTTCAATGTAAATGCTGGGACACAGATTTGGAATATTATGTAAATGGATGCTAATTTGAAGGCTGAAAATCTGTACCATCATTTCTTAGGATTTCAAGGACTCTAAGATAATAAATATTCAATTTATTCCATTTATTTTAGCCTACTCAAATATTCTGTAAACAAAATCACTACTAGGAAATTTGCTTTTGATTTAATTACATGATGTTTCTTGCAAAGTTCATTTAATATTTAAAAGTTTTTATTGGTATTGATGGGCTTTTAAAAAAACTCTTTGTCTCATATTTTATTTTTCTTTTATAATTTTTTAAATATTATGTCTGGAAAGACATAAAACAGTGGTTTATACATTAACTTCAGAATTTTATTTTAAGATTTTATTGGAAAATATTTGCCAGTATTTCGCTGAATTTTCTTACTTGTTTGATTTGCAATTATTATAAGGTAAATATAGCATTTGAATCTAGACAACACAATTTATATATGAATTTTTCCTTAACTTAGATGAATGAATGCTAATTTGAAAGGTATTATGGAAACTTGGTGAGTAGATTTTGATGTATTATTTAATTACAGATGAACACCAGAAATAGTGAAATTAAATTTTAGTGTTTCTCTCAGCTAACAAAGAAATCAGACAATCTAAATAACTTCTCTATTTCACTAATAGAATATGGCTTGTATAATTTAATTATTTGTTCCTCAATTGTCTTATCTTTTAATGGGCACAATACAATGGAAATTTATATCTTGTAGGCAGAAATCTCAATAAAGTGGTTTTGCTGATAGCTTTCTTTGGAAATCTACAGATATGAGTATTAACCACAGTATGTAGATGGGAATGCTTGCTTAGGGCATTCACGTTGGATGCCCAAGGTCATACAGTAAGTGGCAAGATTAGAATTAGGACTTTATATTTTATACAACACTGGGTTATTTGTAATTAAAAGATAGTCTTATTGTCCTTTTCCTTGTAAATGTGATAATATTTATTAGATTTTTAAATGGAAGATAAAGACTTATTTATTTTACCTAGCTTGATATACTGTAATTTTTAGGTGATGTTCTGTTTGAAGTCTTGAATTGTTAAAATTTTCTCAAGAGGATTAAGGAACTAAATTAAATATTTCACAAATAATTCCATGATATTAAGAGAAGCTATTAATTTGACTTTTCTTTGTAGAAAGAACAAAGATAGTTTATGATCTCTTTTCACAACTCTCAAGAATATTTAGTGTCCAATAATATCTCTCAAAAATTTTCAAATATTAGGATCACTAAGCACTTTTATTTTTTATTTCTTTCTTTTCCATTTGGAGAGAATAGTGAGATTTGAAAAATAGTGAATTTATAGAATAGAAAATGTCAATCAGAAATGATGCTAGTACTTGAAATAAGCAAATATTAACTTTCTGCATTTTATTTCCAAAATTTATAAATTTAGTGCATGTGTTATAAATATAGCACATATACATACATATACATATACGCATGTGTAAGCTTCATCTTTTTCATCAATTCCTCTATTAGGAAAATGATATTATAGATTATTTCTTATTCACCATATACTACTGTGAATTAATAACCAATATATCTCTATATGAAAATGAGATGTACTAATGCTGCAATTAACATAAACACAACTAAACTGCTTTTCTAAATCCACAGATCTTTAAAAGAATTAAATCTATTCTGGCATGTGAATCTGAGAGAAATATCTCTAGTTTCAAGTTCAGTTTTTGTTTTTCTGAATTATTATACCTTTTATTATTTATGCTAAATTTTCTGTGTTCTGCTTTCTTCAAATATTTGTTTTCTTAAGAGCCAGAATTAAACAAAGCTGATTGAATTTGATGTGACCACATGTGTCAGATGACAAATAATGTCACATTCACGTGTAGATCACTTTGAAGTACTTAAATAAATTTTGAGTATTGTAGGGTGATATAATAATTGAAATTTCATATAGTTATACAAATTGAAATAATCGTTTGAGAACTGAGCACTCAATTGACATGTAATAAAACCTCTTGATTTACACACATTTAATTATTTGAAAATGCAGTTAAACATATTTTATTTACATTTTTTCCTCTATGTCTCTTTTTGAAATACTTTCAGAGTTTCTAATATAATTATGATTTTCTTAATAGGAAAAAGATTTAGTTTTGCTAAATCAGGTTTGCATTCAATTGGAGTTTTCTAGGATGTCATAAATGTTTACTTCATGATTAAGAGAACTCTAGTACCTCGGCACAGAGAAAAAAGAAAAAAATATGTATTTTGGAACATTTTGTGTTTTTCCCAGCATTAGTTAATGTTAAAAAGAAGATTGTTACTGTGTATAGCACTATTAGCCCTAATGTGAAGATGCCATAAGTTTCTGCTCAGCCTTGTCAAAGCCAAAGTAGCCTAAAGATTATAGTTGCTGATACCTCACTTACATTGCCATATATTCCTTCAAGCCCCCAGTATTTCATCCTGCTTAAAATTTTTTTTTTTATATTAAATAAGTTTAAGGTTTGTGGACCACAGTTTAAATTATTAAAAGCCAAATTCCCACTTTTTGTAATGTGAATCTTAACAAAGATTTAATAGCACAAACATTTTAAGTCATTCTGGATTTTACAAAATAAATAAATTTCAATATCAGTGACAGGAAGTGTTCCAAAACAGATTCATTGTGTATGAAGTGCTAAACTCAAACATCATTTCACACTTTCTTTATTTTAAACTTATTCTAACACTTTCTAAAAAAAGACTGGAGAAAACCTGTTAATTTACCCTATTCTAATTAAAGTTATCTTATGAATTCTATAATTTAAAATTTAGGTTGAATGTCTTGCATTTCCTACCATGCATGCAGAAAGAATTTTCACATTTTATGATATTGCATAAACTGTATAAAATTTAGTTATCAAGTGTGTCTTTAATTTTTTTTATTATAGTTTGTATACAACATTGTATGAGTTTCAGATGTACAACATAGTTATTCAACATTCGTATACTTTACAAAGTAATCACCACAGTACATCTACTATCTGTCACTGTACTAAGTTATTATGTCACTATTGACTATATTCTCTATTCTGTACATTACATCTCCATGGCTTGTTTCTTTTACAACTGAAAGTTTGGACCTCTTATTTTTCTTCACCTTTTTTGCCCATCTCCTGACCCCTTCTTCTCAACTGGCAATCATCAGTTGGTTCTCTATACCTGAGTCTTTTGTGAATATCTTCTCCAATTCAGTGGGTTATCTTTTGTTTTGTTGATTGTTTCATTGTGCAAAAGATTTTTGGTTTGCTGTAATCCCATTTGTTGATATGTGTTTTGGTTGTCCTTGTCTAGGGAAACGTATCCAAAAAAATATTTCTTAGCCTGATGTCAAAAAGTTTACTATTTTTTAGTTTATTTTTGTATATGGTATAGGAAAGTGATCCAGTCTTTTTTTTTTTTTGTTTGTGAAAATGTGTCCTTCTTTTTTTTTTTTTTTTTTTTTTTTTTTTTGCATGTAGCTATTCAGTTCTCTCAGCATCATTTATTGAAGAGGCTGTTTTTTCTCCATTATATATTCTTGCCACCTTTGTCATTGATTAACCAAATAAGCATGAGTTTATTTTTGGGCTCTATTCTGTTCCATTGTTCTGTATTTCTGTTTGTGCCAGTATCGTACTCCCTTGATTACAATTGTTTTGTAGTAGTTTGAAATCAAGGACTGTAATACCTTCAACTTTGTTCTTTCTTAAGATTGCTTTGGGGATTTGAGGTCTTTATTATTTCCGTGCTAATTTTAGGATTATTTGTACTAGTTCTATGAAAAATGTCATTGGTATTTTGATATGGATTACATTGAATCTTTCATCACTTTGAGTAGTATGGACATTTTAACAATATTAATTCTTCCAACCCATGAGCATGATATATTCTTCCATTTATTTGCATAGTTTTTAATTTCTTTCATCAATTTCTTATAATTTTTGGATGTCTGTTACCTCTTTGGTAAAATTTACTCCTAGGTATTTTCTTCTTTTTGATGCAATTGTAAATGGAATTGTTTTCTCAATTTCTCTTTCTGATAGTTCATTTGTTTGTTATTAGTGTATAGATAGATATATATTTTTCCATCCTTTCACTTTTAGTGTGTATGTGTCTTTAGATCTGAAGTAAGTCTCTTGTAGGCAGTATATACATGACTCTTGTTTTTTTTTATATTTATTTGGCTATGCTGTGTCTTTTAATTGGACCATTTAGGTTATTTACATTCATAGCAATTATAGACAGTAATGTATGTACTGCCATTTTGTTGTTTTCTGATTGTTTTTGCAGTTTTTTTCTGTTCCTTCTTTTTCTTTTCCTCTCATGATTTGAAGAGTTTCTTCAGTATTATGTTTGGATCCCATTCTCTTTATTTTTTGTGTACCTATTATAGGTTTTTGCTTTATAGTTACGCTAAGATTCATATATAACGACATATACACACACACACACACACATACACATACATATATGTGTGTGTGTGTGTCTATAACAGTTTATTTAAGTTGATGGTTGCTTAAGTTCAAATGCATTCTGAAAGCACTATATTTTTTACTGCACCTCTCCCCACATTTTATGTTTTTGATATCATCTTTTTTTACATCTTGTGTGTGTGTATTCCTTAACTAATTATTGTTGATATATATGATGTTACTACTTTTGTCTTTCAAACTTCATACTAGCTTTTCAAGTGACTGATCCATTACCTTACTATAATTTTGCTTCTACCAGTGAGTTTTTTCTTTCATATATTTTATTATTTCTAATTTTGGCCATTTTTTTTACACTTAAAAAAGTTTCTTTAACATTTCTTCTAATGATAATTTGTTAGTGATTAATTCTTTTAGCTCTTTCTTGGCTGGAGAACATTATCTCTTCTTCAATTCTAAATGATAACATTGCTGGGTAGAGTATTCTTGGTTGTTGATTTCTTTCTTTCATTACTTTGAATATATTCTTCTAGTCTCTTCTGGCCGCCAGAGTTTTTGTTAAAATCAGCTGGTGGTCTTTTGGGGTTTCCCTTGTACGTAACTTCTTTGTTTGTTTGTTTTTTCTCTTGCTGCTTCTAAGATTCTCTCTTTATGTTTAACTTTTGACATTATAATTATGATGTGTCATGGTGTGGGCCTCTTGGGTTCATCTTGTTTGGAGGACTCTGTGCTTTCTGAACTTGGATGTCTCTTCTCCACTTTAGGGAAGTTTACCACCATTATTTCTTCAAATATGTTTTCTGTCCTTTTTTCTCTCTTTTCCTTCTGGGACCCTTATAATGAGAAAATTAGTAAGCCCAATGCAGTCTCAGAGGGAACTTATATGCTCCTATTATTATTATTATTATTTTTATTATTATTATTATTATTGATTTTTTTCTTTTTATTGTTCTGATTGGGTGATTACCACTATTCCATCTTCCATATCACTGATTCACTCTCCTGTACCATCTAATCTGATTTTGATTTCCTCTAGTGTATTTTTTTTTTTCATTTCAGTTATTATATTCTTCAGTTCTGATTGGTTCTTTTTTAAATTGCCTCTCTATGTTGAAGTTCTGTGTTCATCCATACTTAAGTATTCTTATGATAATTATTTTGAACTCTTTATCTGTTAGGTTCCTTATTTTCATTCCATTTAGTTCTTTTTCTGGGATTTTGTTTTCTTCTTTTATTTGGAACATATTCCTTTGTCTCATGGTTTGGAAGAGTGGTTTTATTTAGAAGGTGTGGAGTCCTGTGGGGTCCAGTGGCTCAACCCTCCCCTTACTGCAGTCAGAGCCAGATACTTCAGGGGTGTCTCTTGTAGGGGGTACATGCAGCCTCCTATTGTCGTTG